>NC_066524.1:11259025-11269025 GCF_024679095.1 Eriocheir sinensis | reverse complement strand
AGAAGGAAAGAAGAAAGGAAGCAAATAAAGGAAAGTTGGAAGGAAGGAATAAAGGAAGGAAGGATAAGGAATGAGAGAAAGGTTATAAAAATGGGGAGAAGGAAGGAAGGAAGAAAAGAGGACAAAGAAGAACGAAAAGGAGGGATGATAAATGGAGAAGGTATGTAGATGGAGAGAGAAACAATGATGGGAAGAAGGATAAGGAGGTGAGGAGAGACGAGGGAGGGAGGGAGGAAGGAAAAGAGAGAAGAGGGGAGAGGAAGAAAGAGAAAGAAGGGAAAACAAAGAGAGAAGAGGAGAATGAAGGAAAGGGAGGTGAAGATGGGATAAGTGATGAGGGGAAGGAATTGATGTAAAGGGGAAGAGAGGA
This sequence comes from Eriocheir sinensis, assembly GCF_024679095.1. NCBI lineage: Eukaryota > Metazoa > Arthropoda > Malacostraca > Decapoda > Varunidae > Eriocheir > Eriocheir sinensis. The sequence continues at coordinate 11,268,655 of NC_066524.1, read as the reverse complement.
GAGTGGAGGAAAAGAGAGGAAGAGAGAAAGAGGAGAAGAAGGGAAGGATGGAGAAAAACAAGAGAGAAGAGAAGGGTAAAGGAGAGAGATGAATAAATGAGGAAGAGAGACGAGAAGAGAGGAAGAGGAGAAGAGAAAAAGCAAGGAGGTGCAGAAAGAGAGAGAAAAACAAGAGAGAAGAGAAGGGTAAAGGAGAGGGATGAATAAATGAGGAAGAGAGACGAGAGGAGAGCAAGAGGAGAAGGGAAGGAGATGCACTTAAGAGGGAGAAAAGCAAGAGAGAAGAGTTGAAAAGATGGAGGTAAATTAATAAAAATAACAATAAGGTGGATCAAATGTCGACAAAAACAACAACAATAAAAACAGAGGTCTATACATGAAGGAAACAACTGGAAATATCTAACACAGCTAACACAAATAAATAGATAAATAAATAAAATGAATAAAATATATGAAAAACACGTAAAATCAGAGTAAGAACATAAATTTGACGAGAAAAACTTAAAGCATTAAAAGTACATTCCTTAAGTTGCAAATTGTTAAGGCCTCTAGACCTATGATAATTATATAAACCTTACGAAAAACAAGTGAGGTGATTTGAATAACTAAGGAAAAATAAGAAGAAAAAAAAATGTGTAGAACTTTGAGCAATGTGGTTAAAGTGAAAATAAATCGATAAGGAATGCTAGAACTTATAAAATGTTTGTGAGAAAAAAAAGATCGGAAAATAAAATACCTAGGCAAAAATAAGATAAAATTACTAGAACTCTGAACTATATGGCTGAAGAAAAACATATAAAAAACTAAACCAAGAAATGCTAAATAATTAAAACGTTCAGGAATTATATGATTTAAGTAGAACAGCAAAACACACTAACCAAAAAACAGAAAAAAATGTGTAGAACTTTGAGCAATGTGGTTCCAGTGAAAATAAATCAAAGCTAAAATTAGAAATGCTAGAACTTATAAAATGTTAGTGAAAAAAAATTAAGAATGGAAAATAAAATACCTAGGCAAAACTAAGATAAAATTACTAGAACTCTGAACTATATGGCTGAAGAAAAACATATGAAACAAACTAAACCAAGAAATGCTAAATAATTAAAACGTTCAGGAATTATATGATTTAAGTAGAACAGTAAAACACACTAACAAAAAACAGAAAAAAATGTGTAGAACTTTGAGCAATGTGGTTCCAGTGAAAATAAATCAAAGCTAAAATTAGAAATGCTAGAACTTATAAAATGTTAGTGAGAAAAAAAAGATCGGAAAATAAAATACCTAGGCAAAAATAAGATAAAATTACTAGAACTCTGAACTATATGGCTGAAGTAAAACATATGAAACAAACTAAACCAAGAAATGCTAAATAATTAAAACGTTGAGGAATTATATGATTTAAGTAGAACAGTAAAACACACTAACAAAAAACAGAATAAAATGTGTAGAACTTTGAGCAATGTGGTTCCAGTGAAAATACATCGAAAGCTTGAATGAGAAATGCTAGAACTTATAAAATGTTAGTGAATAAAGATAAGAATGGAAAATAAAATAAGTAAACAAAAAATAAGATAAAATTACTAGAACTTTGAACTGTATGGCTGAAGCAAAACATATAAAAAACTAAACCAAGAAATGCGATAATAATTAAAACGTTCAGGAGTTATATGATTTAAGTAGAACAGTAAAACACACTAACAAAAAACAGAAAAAAATGTGTAGAACTTTGAGCAATGTGGTTCCAGTGAAAATAAATCAAAGCTAAAATTAGAAATGCTAGAACTTATAAAATGTTAGTGAATAAAGATAAGAATGGAAAATAAAATAAGTAAACAAAAAATAAGATAAAATTACTTGAACTTTGAACTGTATGGCTGAAGTAAAACATATAAAACACAGTAAACCAAGAAATACTAAAATAATTAAAACGTTGAGGAATTATATGATTTAAGTAGATCAGTAAAACACACTAAACAAAAATGCTAGACTTTAAACATTGATGTACTTTATGTCTTAAGTAAAACATTTAAAACACTGGTAAAATTTCGTCTTACCTTCCTATCTACCACCCTCGTTTCCTCCTTCCATTCTCCTTCCTCTTCAATTCCTTCCTTCCTTCCTTCCTTTCTCATTCTTTCTATTTTATCTCTTGTCCTGTCCTGTCCTGTCCTTCCTTCCTTCCTTCCTCTCTCATCTTCCTTCTTTCTTACCTTCCACTCACCTTTCCTCTCTTCCTCCTTCCATTCTCCTTCCTTTTCAATTCCTTCCTTCTTCACTCTTTCTCTCTTTCCTTCCTTTCTTCTTACCATCCTCTCACCTTTCCTCTCTTCCTCCTTCAATTCTCCTTCCTCGTCAACTCCTTCCTTCTTCACTCTTTCTCTCTTTCCTTTCTTCCTTCATACCATCCTCTCATCTTTCCTCTCTTCCTCCTTCAATTCTCCTTCCTCGTCAATTCCTTCCTTCCTCACGCTTCCTCTTTTTCCTTCCTTCCTTCCTTCTTACCTTCCTCTCAGCTTTTCTCTCTTCCTCCTTCCATTCTCCTTCATCTTCTCCTGTTAAAACTAAATAAACAAACCAAACAATAGATGCTAGAAATCATAAAATCCAGAATTAAAAGTAACAAAACAAAACAAAAATAAAACAAATCTAAAAATTGAATGTTCTGATTTTCGTTTTTTGGGGAGACACTTATTTTTTTTTGCCCTGGAGCTGTTTCCTTTACCGTAAAAAAAAGATAATATAAAAAAAAAACACTAAAGAAAAAAAATCTAGAATCCATCTCGGCAATAAAAACAACAAAAAAAGAACATCAGAATCTATTTTTTTTTATTTATTTTTATTATCTGAACCCAAGAAGTTAAGTTACATCGTGTGCGTCTGTCCCTACACACACACACACACACACACACACACACACACACACACACACACACACACACACACACAACACACACACATACACACACACACACCCGTGAGAACACACCTACACCTCCAGCTCCCACGTGCCAGGTAAATGATGCTAATTACCTCCCAAACTCACCTGTGCGCTCCCCCCCTCCCCCATTCCCCTCCCCCCCTTACCTATAGCCCCCCCCTCTCCCATTCCCTTCATCTCCTCTTTCCTTCACCCACCCTTTTCCCCCTTCCTCCTCCCTCCCACGCTCCCCTTCACCCTCACCTGTCCCAACCTTACCTATCTGTCTTCTCCCTTCTTCCTCCCCTTTTTCCCCCTCCTCCTCCTCCCACTAAAGAGAAAATATTATATCAGGTTAATTAACTCTCAAATTTACCTGTCCTCCACCGCCTCCCAACCCCCTTCTTCTCTTTCCCTCCTCCTCCTCCTCCTCCCTCTCCTCCTTCCTCTTTCACCTGTCCCCTCCACTCCCCCTCTGCACCCCTGACCTGACCTTCGCCTTGTAATAATAATAATAATAATAATAATAATAATAATAATAATAATAATAATAGTAATAATAATAATAATAATAATAATGAAGAAAATGATGATGGTGATGATGATGATTAAGTAAATAAAACATGAAGAGAACAATAACACCAATAACAACTTCAGCAGCAACAATAACAACAAAAACAAAAAGTAAAGTCAGGCAAATATACAAAGCAAAAACATAAGTAAAAAAGAAAACCCACAACTATCTCAAACATCCGCCGCGAGATGAAAAAAAAAAAAAAAAAAGTCATCGCGGGGCAATATTGATGACGTGAGGGTGTGATGACGAGCCGCGCCTGGCCGGGGGGAATGAGGGGAGGGGGAAAAGAGGGTGCATGGGGAGGGAGGGGCGGTGGGGGGGGGGTCGTGTGTGTGGGAGCAGCGTTGAGGTGAGCGAGTGATATTGACTTGTGGTGGCGTGGGAAAAGAGCGGCGCCGCGGCTCACCTCCCGGCACCTCGCAGCACCTCAGCGACGCAGCACCTCAGCGCCGCGGCCCTGCCTTGATCAGCCCCGCCGCAGCCTTATACCTGCCTCCTCGGCCCTGCCCCAGCCCTGCCTCGGCCCGCCCGCCGCGCCGCCCTCGCCCCGACGCGCGGCCCGTCACGTGCCTGCACCCTGGCCGCGGTGTTGTGGCGGCTGTTGTCGCTGCTGCTGCTACTACGACTATTATTATCATTGTTGTTGTTATTATCATTATTATTATTATTATTATTATTATTATTATTATTATTATTATTGTTGTTGTTATTATCATTATTATTATTATTATTATTAATATAAATATTATTGATATTATGATTATTATTATTATCAGTTATGGTATTTATAGTCGTAGTAGTAGTAGTAGTAGTAGTAGTAGCAGCAGCAGCAGCAGCAGCAGCAGCAGCAGTCAGGGCCACAGGAAGGCCGCGTGGCGGTGCATCGCTGTGGTGGGTGCGGGCACGGTGGCCGTTCGACAAGTGTGTGCCGCCTGCAGGGTGGCCCGGTGGGGGACGGGGAGGATGCAGGGCGGCGGGTGGCGGGGCTGCCTCAGGTGGCGGGCGGCGGCGGGCACCCCGCAAGTCGTTTAACCTGCCCATCCGCTCCGCCCCGCCCGCCGGGGCACAAGAGTCACGTCGCGCGGCGCCGCGGGGCACCGGGGCCGCTGTGCCGAGCGGCGATGCGGCGGGGCGGGGCGTGAGTTGCGGCTGTGTTGCCGCGGGGCAGCGGCGCTGCGGCACGCGGCGATGCTACTGCAGGTGCTGCCCCGTCCCGGTCTGCCCCGCCCCGCCCCGCTGGGCTCTTCTGGTAGTGGCGGGGCAGCGACGGCGGCCACAGGTCAGCCACAGCTGTGGGTGATGCAGACCAGCCAGGCACGGCGGGGCGGGGCGGGGCGGGGCGGGAGGTGGCGGTGGTTCACACGCTCCTCGTGGGAACGCCGCCGCTCACACACTCGCACACACACGTACACACACACGCACACTCGCACACACAAACACACACACATGCACGACACACGCCCACGCCGCCGCCCACGCCGTGCCCTGCCGTGCCTCCGTCAGGCACTTCGCCGCGCCCTGCCGCTGCCGCGCCGTGCCCAGGCCACGCAAGGGCGGCGGGCAGCCTCCCAGAGGCGGGGCGGGGCGGGGCGGGGCGGGCAGGCTGCAGCGCGACGCGGGGTTATCGTACGCTTGGCGGCCGCGGCGGCAGCGGCGGCGCACGGCCGTATATGAGGTGGCCGCCCGCCCGGCACACGACACTTCCCAGCACGCCGCCGCCACCGACGCTGCCGCCGCGTGCTGCCCCCGACGCGTGCACGTGCAGGCACACACCGCCCCGTGCTGAGGATTACTGCACGCCGTGACCCCGTGCCTGTGTTGTGCCGAGCTGCGTGCCGCGTGTGTGTGTGTACGCGTGTGTGACACTCGTGACACCCGCCCACGCCCCCCACGCCCTCACGCCCCGCGCCCTCGTGCATGCTCGTCAGTGTTCGCGGCACGGCGGGTGGCGTGCAGCGGGCGGCGGTCACCTCCTCGGCGACCCTCGGCGGCGCCTACACCCACGCCCACACCGCCGCCCACGCCCCCGCCTACGCCCCCGCCGCCATGAAGCGCACGCTGAGTGAGAGTGAAGGAGATGACATCTACTCCGGCGACGAGAAAGAGTGAGTGTCGCCCCGCGCCGCGCCGCGCCGGGCCCCGGCCTGTGCCGCGGCCGAGGCTGTGTGTGTGTGCCGCGATGTGTGTTAAATGTGAACAAAAACATGCAGGAAATGACCATTCTGCAAATATTTAAGCTTTTATGGTATTTTTAATGTGTGCAAGTTTTACGCTAACACACACACACACACACACACACACACACACAGCCCCTCCACCTCCCACATACTGCCCTTCCTCTACTTTTTTACCTCTTCATCTCCCCACCTAGCAACCCTTCCTCTTCCTCCTCCTCGCATCCAACCGTATTCTTCCTCCTCCTCCTCTTAACCCATGACCCACCTCTCTACTACCTCATCCACCCATTTACACAGAAACCAAATCATTTATTCTCCTCCTCCATCAGCTGATAATCCTCCTCCTCCTCCTATCCCTTCAACACTTACTGACCATTCTCTTCCTCCTCCTCCTCCTTATGACCTTTTTCTTTTTCTCTTCCTTCAACACTTCCTAACCCTCCCCCTCCTCTTCCTCCTTTACACAATTAACCATCTCCTTTTAATCCTTCTTTTTCCTCTTCCTGATCCTTCTTCTAACCCTTCTCTCCCATCTACACGCACTGAAAACCTTACCCCTCTTTTTTTCCCTTTTTCACCAACTAATTTTTTTCCTCCTTCGCCTTCTTTTAACCATTATCCTCTTCCTTCTCTCCCTTTCTTTTTCTATTCCTTCCTTTCATTCCCTTTCTTTTCTATTTAAATTTCTTAATATTTTTACCTCGCCTGTCCTTTCATTTCTTTCGTTTCTATATTCCTGTACCTTCCCTTCCTTTCCTCATTACTTTCCTTCTTTTTATCCTTCTTTTCCCCCTTCCTTTTCTATACACATACTAACCATCCTTCTTCTCTTCCATCTACACCCACTAACCACCCTCCCTTCTTCATCTATTCATCCTTCTTCGCCTTCTTTTAATACCCTAACCTAACCTAACCTAATCATTCTTTTCTTCTTCATCTACTAACCTTTCTTCTCCTTCGCCTTCTTTTAATACCCTAACCTAACCTAACCTAACCATACCATTCTTTTCTTCTTTACCTACCTATCTTTTTTCTCCTTCGTCTTTTTTTTTTACCCAAACCTAACCTAACCTAACCATTCTTTTCTTCTTTCCCTACTAACCTTTCTTCTTTTTCGCCTTCTTTTAATACTCTAACCTAACAACCAAACCTAACCATTCTTTTCTTCTTCACCTACATAACCTTTCTTCTCCTTCGCCTTCTTTTAATACCCTAACCTAACCTAACCTAACCTAACCTAACCTAACCAAACCAAACCTAACCTAACCATTCTTCCCTTCCTGCTACACATATACTTGTCCCCTTCCATCTACACCCACTAACCCTCCCTCTCCTTCGCCCCTTCTACAGTGGCGATGACTGCTCCTCCACGGGCGGGGGGACTTCACGCAAGCGACGGAGGGGCATCATCGAGAAGAGGCGCAGGGACCGCATCAACAACTCCCTGTCTGAGCTGCGCCGCCTCGTGCCCGCCGCCTTCGAGAAGCAGGGCTCGGCCAAGCTGGAGAAGGCCGAGATCCTGCAGATGACCGTCGACCACCTCAAGATGCTGCATACGAAAGGTGAGTGTTTGTGTGTACCTGTGTGTTATGTGTGTGTGTGTGTGTGTGTGTGTGTGTGTGTGTGTGTGTGTGTGTGTGTGTGTGTGTGATGCTGCATACGAAAGGTGAGTGTTTGTGTGTACCTGTGTGGTATGTGTGTATTCCTGTGTGCGTTCCTGTGTGTGTGTGTGTGTGTACCTGTGTGTTTGTTTGTTGTGTCTGATGCTGCATTACGAAAGGTGTGTGTATGTGTGTGTGTTCATGTGTTTGTGTTTACCTGTGTGTGCGTGTGTTTGTGTTCTTGTGAGTTTGTGTGTTTTTCCCATTCTCTCATCTCATTTATGTTCTTTTCTCTTTTCCTTCCTTACCTGTGTGTGTGTTTGTGTATGCATGAGTGTGTGTGTGTGTTTGTGTGTGTAGTAAGAAATGAATGGGGAAGCAGGAGGCTGGAAGGAAGGGGATGAGGGGAAAGGGATGAGAAGGAGGAGGAAAATATATATGTAGGGGGGGAGGGCAAAGGTGATGGAAACGAAGAAAAAGAGAAAAATAAAGTGAAGGAAGAAAGGAAAAAAAGAAAAAAAAGAGGGGAGTGAAGGAAAGCAAAAAAGAAAAAAAAAATAACTATCTTACTTAATCTTAGTTATTTCTGCATGAGAGAGAGAGAGAGAGAGAGAGAGAGAGAGAGAGAGAGAGAGAGAGAGAGAGAGAGAGAGAGGAAGTGACTAGGTGAAGACAGCAACGGACAAGGATCAAGTGTCCTCCTCCTCCTCCTCTTCCTCCTCCCTCTTCCTTCCCCTCTTCCTCCTCCTTCGGTCTTAATTAGTCTCCTCGTGGTTTTCCTCTTTTTTTTTGTACACGTTTTTTGCTTAATTTTCCCATTTATCAATTTATTTATATTTTTCCCTTATTTCCTTTCCTAGTTCCTCCTTTCTTCTTATTTATCGTTCTTTTTCTTCTCTCCCTTTCTTTCTATTTTCCCTTCTCATTTCTTTTCCTTTCCTGGTTGTTTTCTCTCTTCTTCTCTCTTCCTATTTTCCCTTCTCATTTCCTTTCCTTTCCTGGTTCTCTCCCTTTCTTGTTTTCCCTCCTCTTCTTCTCTCTTCCTATTTTCCCTTCTCATTTCCTTTCCTTTCCTGGTTCTCTCCCTTTCTTGTTTTCCCTTCTCTTCTTCTCTCTTCTTATTTTCCCTTCTCATTTCCTTTCCTTTCCTGGTTCTCTCCCTTTCCTATTTTCCCTCCTTTCCTCCCCTTCCTCTACTTTTTCACTTTCTTAGTATTTTTCCCTTTCCTTTCCTTTCCTTTCCTTCGTTCCTATATTTCCATACTTTCCCTACCTTTCCTTTCCTTCTTTTTTATATTTTTTTCTTTCACTAACCAATTTTCTTTGCTCTTTTCTTCTTTTTCCTTTTCTTTTCCCTTTATTTCTTGTTTCCCTTCGTTCCTTCTTTTCTTTTATTTCCTCTTCCTTTCATTCTTTTTCCTATTTACTTTATTATCCTCCTTTCTTTCTTTCTTTTCTTCTCTTTCCCTCGTTATCTTTTTCACCCTACCTTTGTTAAATCTACCTACCCACCCTCCTTCCTTCCTTTCTTCCTTCTATTTACTTTTCTTTAATTCCTCCCTTCCTTTATCTCCCCTTACCTTTCTTCACCTACATAATCTATTTACTCCCTACCTATCTGCTTCCTTCCTTCCTTCCTTCCTTCCTTCTTACCCTTCCATCTCCCTTACCTTCATCCCTACCTACCCAATTTAATCTAACTTCCTCTTTTCTGCCTTCCTTTCTTTCTTACTTTCCTCTCTCCCTTCCTTCCTTACGTTCTTCCTCTCTCCCACCTTTCGTTCTTTCCTCTTCCTCCTTTCCTTCAATCCTCTCCAATCGTTCCTTATTATTTCCATTCCTCTTTCCAATGTAACCTTTCTTTCTTTTTCTCTCCATTCCTTCCCTCCTTTTTCTCCTTGTCTTCCTTCCTTCCTCTCTTCCTTCCTTATTTCCCCTTCCTCCCTTCCTTCCTCTATCCTTCCTTATTTCCCCTTCCTCCCTTCCTTCCTCTATCCTTCCTTCACCTCTCCCTTTTTTTCCTCTCTCTCCCCTCCTTCCTTCCTTCCTTCCTTCTTCCCTCACAAAAACCTGTCGCTCACCCTCCCCCCCATTAATCCCCTACCCCCTTAGCCCCCTCCCCCCCTTCCCCCCCTACGGTCCTTCTACGCCTCCTACCTGCACGTGTGTGGGTCGTGGGTCGGCGGGGCCACGTACAAAGGGCGCCCCAGGACCACGGACGGGGCGGGACAAAGGAGGGGGGGCGGCGGGGGGAAAAGGGGGGGAGAAGGATAAGGGGGAGGAAGGGTTCTGGGGGGGTGAGGAGGCGATGGTGGTGGTGGTAGTGGTAGTGGTGGTAGTAGTAGTAGTAGTAGTAGT
>NC_066524.1:11234025-11256525 GCF_024679095.1 Eriocheir sinensis | reverse complement strand
GACTGGTGGTGGTGGTGGTGGTGGTGGTGATGGTGGTGGCGATTTACGTGACTCCACCACGCATGATTTCCCTCAGTGGGTTGCCTCCTTCCCCTCCCCTCTCTCTCTCTCTCTCTCTCTCTCTCTCTCTCTCTCTCTCTCTCTCTCTCTCCTATCTTATCTCCAAACCCTATTTCTCAAACTCGTTTCTCTCCCTCCCTCTCTTTCTCTTCTTCCCTCCCTTCCCTTACCTTCCCTCCATCCTTCCTCCCTTATCTCCAGGTCCTTTTCTTCCCATTCTCTCCCTCCCTTCCTCCCTCTCCCTCTTTCCCTCCCTTTCATCCCCATTCTTCTCCCTTCCTACCTCTCTTGCCAAGCCCTTCCTTCCTATCCTATCCTCTTCCTTCTTTCCTCTCCTTCCTTCTATCTTTACCTTTCCCTCCTTCTTTCTTTCTTCCTTCACTTCTTCCCTCTCTCTTTCTTTACCTATCTTCCTCCCTTTCTCCTTCCCTTCATCCTTTTTTCATTCTCTCCCTCCCTTCCTTCCCTCTCTCCCATTTCATCCCTTTCTCATTCCTTCCTTCGATCTTCCTTCTCTTCTTCCCTTCCTCTCTCCCTTCCTTCCTTCCCTTCCACTCTTTCTCCACCTTTCCTTCCCTTCCTCTCTTCCTTACCTCCTTGAGTCCTTCCCTTCCTCCTTCTACCCCCTTCCCTCTTCCCTCTCATCCTCCCTCTCCCTCTCCCACTCACGCACGCACACACGCCGTCACGTTCGCCCCACTCAGGCAGGTGATAAGCAGGTGACGCACAGGTAAAGAGAAACTAATTAGCCATACAGGTGGAGAGGGAGGGAGAAGAGACGTGACGAACAGGAAGAAGAAAGAAAGGAAAAAGGGAGAAGATAAAATAGAGAAGAAGCTGTGACGAAGAGGAGGAGGGGAGGAAGGAAGGAAGGAAAAGGGAAGGGAATGAAGGTGGAGAAAGAAGGGGAGAGGTGATAAAAGAAGAAAGATTGTTATAATTAGGTAAACTGTGAGAGAGAAAGAGAGAAAGAAAAAGAAAGAAAGAAGGAAAGGAAAGAAAAGAAAGAAGTGTGATAATTGGGTAACGGGTGAGAGAGAGAGAGAGAGAGAGAGAGAGAGAGAGAGAGAGAGAGAGAGAGAGAGAGAGAGAGAGAGAGAGAGAGAAGGAAAGGAAAGAAAAGAAAGGAGTGTGATAATTGGGTAACGGGTGAGAGAGAAAGAGAGAGAGAGAGAGAGAGAGAGAGAGAGAGAGAGAGAGAGAGAGAGAGAGAGAGAGAGAAGGAAAGGAAAGAAAAGAAAGGAGTGTGATAATTGGCGGGAGAGAGAAAAAGAGAAAAAAAATGAAGAAGAAAAGCAAAGGAAAGAAACAGGAAAAAACAGAAATTTGGAAGAAAGAAAAATAGGAGAGAAAAGGAAGGGAAATAAGAAAAAAAGGAAAATTGAAAGAAAACTAAGAATGAGAGATAGAAGGAAAGGAAAGAAAATAGGAAAAACAGAAAACTTAAAGAGAGAAAGCAATGAGAAAACTGATTGGCTGGATAAATAGAATAAAAAACAATGATAAAAAGTGAAGACAAAGAAATATTAAGAAAAAGTTTGACAGAATGAAGTGGAAAAGAAAATAAACCGAATAAGAGAGAGAGAGAGAGAGAGAGAGAGAGAGAGAGAGAGAGAGAGAGAGAGAGAGAGAGAGAGAGAGAGAGAGAGAGAGAGAGAGAGAAGACGAAAACAAAAATGTAATGAAGAAAATAAATCAAAGAAAACATGTTAAGAAAATAGACGTAAAAAAAAATTGGAATGAGAGAGAGAGAGAGAGAGAGAGAGAGAGAGAGAGAGAGAGAGAGAGAGAGAGAGAGAGAGAGAGAGAGAGAGAGAGAGAGAGAGAGAGAGGGGCAGATGGGAGGAAAAATAAAAAAAGGGGAGCGAGAAGGAAGGAAAGGGAAAGAGAGAGAGGGAGGGAGGGAGGGAGAGAGAGAGAAAGAGGGGGGGAGGGGGGAGAGTGACCAGCCCTTCTTTCTCTCTTTCTCTCTTCACATGCAAATTTTCTCTCCTAGGACACACCTGGAGGAGAGAGAGAGAGAGAGAGAGAGAGAGAGAGAGAGAGAGAGAGAGAGGGGGGGGGGGTAGGGGCGGGAGAGAATATTATAATTTGATGGATGGTAAAACGAAGGTAAAAGAAAAAAAAATGAAATAAGGAAACGAAGAATGTGATAAAGAATGAAAAGAAAACGGAATGAAAGTAAAAATAAGGAACAGGAAAAGAGGAAGAAAAGGAAAACGAAAGGAAAATAGAAGAAAGAAAAAGAAAAAATAGAAGAAAACGATTACTAGTTGGTTATTGTCCATTCTCTCTCTCTCTCTCTCTCTCTCTCTCTCTCTCGCAAACTGACCACTACTACGCAACACCTCCTCCCCTCCTCCTCCTCCTCCTCCTCCTCCTCCTCTCCCCCTCCTCCTCCTTCTCCTCCTCCCTCCAAGTTTCTCTCACCCCTCCCATTTTTCCCTCCCTCCCTCCCTCCTTCTCTCCCTCCCTCCCTCCCTATCGTATTTACCGTTTGAAAAATGAACATGTCTTCTCTCTCTCCCTCCCCCCCTCTCTCTCTCTCCTTCCCCCACTGTTTTCCCTCCATCCTCTCTCTCTCTCTCTCTCTCTCTCTCTCTCTAAATAAATAAATAAATAGTTGTGTATGTTTATCTTTAGGAGGAAGAGGAAGAAGCGGAGGAGGAAGAGGAAGAGAGGAAGATAGATAAAGAAAGGAACAGATCAAATGATATAGGAGAGAGAGAGAGAGAGAGAGAGAGAGAGAGAGAGAGAGAGAGAGAGAGAGAGAGAGAGAGAGAGAGAAAAGCTGATAAAAAGAGGAGGAAGAGAAACATGGAAAACATGGACTAGCAGGCAGCAGAGAGCCTGTTGGCTCATTACAAGGCTGCCTGCGTTCAGTGATTTAATCAATCCGTTTGCCATAGGAGTGGCTTGCAGGGAAGGATTAAAACACTTGTGTATCTACTCTTGGGAACGTTCAGTTCACTCCCAATGCAGCAAAGTGGCGATCAATGCGTTTCTTGAAGGAGTTGATGGTCTCTGCACTAACCACTTCTGCAGGAAGGCTGTTCCAGTGGCGAACAACTCTATTCGAGAAATAACTCCTGCCGATGTCGGTATTGCATCGCTTGGCTTGAATTGTTGGTAGGGAGGAGGAAGTGATGATGCTGAGGAGGAGGAGGAGGGAGAGGAAGAGAAGATGTAGGGAGGAGAAGGAGAAGGAGGAGGAGGAGGAGGAGGAAGAAGATAGATAGATGGACGTGTGTGTACGGAAGTTTTGTGTGTGTGTGTGTGTGTGTGGCAGGGTCGAGGTGGTGGGAGCGAGAGGCAGGGTGGGAAAGGTGCTGCAGACTCACACGTTCGTAACACCACACCACCACCACCACCACCACCACCACCACCCGAAAACTAAACATCATCACTATTACTCTACATTATATTAGCTTTGACATCACCACCATCATCACCACTACCCGAAAACTTAACCTCATCACTATTGCCTTGCACTGAATTATTAGCTTTGACATCACCACCACCACCATCACCACCACCTCCACCACTACCAATATCACCACCAACTACCACTAACACTGTCAACACCACCACAACCACTACTTTCTATTACTACTACCACTACTACTACTACTACTACTACTACTACTACTAATAATAATAATAATAATAATAATAATAACCAGTACAATTATTCCGAAAAGGCAACTCTGTGTGTGTGTGTGTGTGTGTGTGTGTGTGTGTGTGTGAGATCGTGTGTACGCGTGTGTAGTTTCAATAGGGAGGGTTGGTCACTGGGTTTCGGACATGACCAAATACCTTCGTTCAATAGCGGCGTTAAGGACCCGTGTATCGCTATGGTGGGAACTTTGCCTCTGAGAGATAGATTCTGGGACTGAGCGATACTTTATGAGGAGTAAGAGAGGGAGCGAGAGAGCGGCGGATGTGTGTGTGTGTGTGTGTGTGTGTGAAGAGAAGGTTACGTGAAATATTTGCTAACATGGCGAAATGGAGCGAAGATTAAATGGAGTAAGAATAGAAAGGAAAATATTAAAGTTAGAAAAATAAAAGAAAAATAATAAAGAATGATGAAAAATAACAAGGTGGATGATCAGGAATTTCCGAGTGTGTGTGTGTGTGTGTGTGTGTGTGTGTGTGTGTGTGTGTGTGTGTTAAGAATGTCTGCCATCTTTACCTTTCAATCTGTCTATCTATCTATCTATCTGTCTAATAACATAATTAACTGCCTAACTATCTACCTATCTATCTATCTAGCCACTCCTGTTATCTTTCTCTAATTATTAATCTATCTAACAATTTATCTCTTCATTTACCTTACTAATTACCTACCTCTATATTTACCTATCTTTAATTATATCTATGTACGTAACTAACTTCCTTTGTATCTATCTATTTACCTACATATATCAACCTCTAGCTATCCCTCCTTCCCCCCATATCTACCTCTCCTATCTACCTATCTACCTAAGCTAACCTAACCACCCTAAAACCTCCCTAACCACTCTCTCCTCCTCCTCCTCAGGTCTGGACGCCCTCGCCTACGACCCCAACAAGTTCGCGATGGACTACCACAACATCGGCTTCCGGGAGTGCGCGGCGGAGGTGGCGCGCTACCTGGTCACCATCGAGGGCATGGACATCCAGGACCCGCTGCGCCTCCGCCTCATGAGCCACCTGCAGTGCTACGCCGCGCAACGGGACCTCGCGAGCAAGCAGGCGGCGACTTCGTGGGGTTGGGGCGCTGGGACACAAACTACAACATCCCCAGCGCCGTACCCGCCCCCAGCCTCCACGATCTCCGGGTTCCAGGGGCATGTTCTCCCCCCGCATCCCCACGGGGCGACGCATCCCTCACACCCCGCCCCGGTCAGCGCCCCGACGCACCAGGTTGGCTTGGATCAGTCCCACGGGATGTCCGCCTTCACCGCCCCGTCCACCAGCGGCGCGGATCTCGGGGTCTCCAGCTGTAGTTTAGGCACTGGGGCGGGTCCGGGGGGGTCCAGGCTCCCCACCACAGGGTCCGGCGCCCCCCAGGTTCCCGTAGTGACCATGAGCACAGCGTCGACGGCCCACACGAACTACCACCTCAATCTGAACGCCCACGCCTTCCCCGCCGCCGGCCCTTCCACGCCCTCCCTGCCCCTCAGCAACCCCGTCAACCCCGCGCCCTACAACCCCTCGCTACAGGGCGCCACGGCGGGGGTCAAGCCTTACCGACCCTGGGGCGCGGAGATTGCCTACTGACCTACGGAGGGAGATACGCCCCCTGTCTCCCTCGGTCCCCCTTCATCCTGTACCTCCTACTCCTCATTTTCTCTCCCTTAACACCTGTCGGAGAGAGAGAGAGAGAGAGAGAGAGAGAGAGAGAGAGAGAGAGAGAGAGAGAGAGAGAGAGAGATCTTTACCTATCCCTCTCCTCGATATTGTAACACCTGAAGGAAGAGGAAGAGGAGGAGGAAGAGGAGGGGGGGGGGGTAAACAGAGTCATTCCTGTGATGTAGAGTCTTAGAGTTTCATGTTTCACGTTTCATTTTCGTTTCCCATCAAGATTCGTTTTATTTTCTGACATTATTATTATTATTATTATTATTATTATTATTATTATTATTATTATTATTGAGTGTGCTGATCATCATAATTATCATCATTATCTGTGTATTTATTTTTCTGACACCATCGTCACTACCACCATCACCACCACCACCACCATCACCATCACCACCATCATCACCCACAAGTCTCTGTACATACATAGCAAATAATTAGTGTATTTTTGATAAGTATTATTTTGTATACCTCATCGATCTCTTATTCTTACGATGGAAAAACTTTGAAGATATATAAAAAAAATATACAAACAAATTTATACATGTTGATTTTTACTGTGTCCTACGCCGAGAGAGAGAGAGAGAGAGAGAGAGAGAGAGAGAGAGAGAGAGAGAGAGAGAGAGAGAGAGAGGTTGACAGGGCGAGAAAAGGAAAGGGTTATTGAAGGAGGAGGAGGAGGAGCAAGGAGGGAGGGAGAGAGAGGAGGCGGAGGAGGAGGAGGGAGGGCGAGAGAGGAGGCGGAGGAGGGAGGAAAGAAGGGGAACAAAGGGGAGAAACAATGTGGTGGAGAGAGAGAGAGATGGAGAAGGAGGAGGAGGAAGAGGAAGAGGGAGAGATAAGAAGGGAGGAAAGTGAAGTATATGAGAAGAGAAGAAGAAAAAAGTAAAGATGAAAGAAATATAAGAAATTAAATTGAAAGAAAAAGTAAAGAAAAAAAATGGAAACGGAAATTAGGAGAGAAAAAAAGAAGTAAGGGAAAAAATAAGCGACGGAGGAAGAGAGAGAGAGAGAGAGAGAGAGAGAGAGAGAGAGAGAGAGAGAGAGAGAGAGAGAGAGAGAAAAAAAAGGATGTGGTAATAATAAACAAAAACAATAACAAGAAAATGAAGAAGGTGGAAAGAGAAAAATCAATAAAGGAAAAAATGAAAAAAAAATGAGAAGAGGGAAAAGGATGAGAAAGGAAAACAAAGAGGAAAAAAGATGAAGCAGAAATAAAGAAAATAGAGGAAAAGAGGGGAAAAAAAAGAGGGCGGGAAGGAAATTTGGGGCAAGAAGGAGGAGGAGAAGAGAAGAAGGAGGAGGAGGGGAAAGGAAAGAAAGAGATGATGATGAAGTAGAAATAAACAAGAACAAAAACAAGAAGAAAAAGAGAAAAGGAAAAGAGCGAGAGTGGGAAGGAAAAGTGGGGCAAGGAGGAGGAGGAGGAGGAGGAGGAGGAGGAAGCAGAAGGCGTGTCGGTGGGAGCGGAAGTGACGTCACGAAGAGGCTGAGCAGTGACCAGCGAAGGGTGTCACGTGACCCTTGACCCCCCCTACCCAACCCTACCCCCCTTACCCCATACCCAGAGAGAGGGGAGAGGGAGGAGGAGGAGGGAGAGGTCAGACTGAAAAAGGGGGAGGGGGAAGGGAATGAAGGAAGGAGGGAGGGAGAGGGGGTATGAAGGAAGGAAGGGAGGGGGCATGAGGGAAGGAGGGAAGAGGGGTAAGGAAAGGAGGGAGGGGTATGGGGAAGGAGGGGAGGGGAGTTTGAAGGAAGGAGGGAGGGGTAAGGAGGGAAGGAGGGAGGAGGAGGAGTTTGAAGGAAGGGGAAAGGGGGAGAAGGAAGGGGAGGTTAGACTTAGGAAAAGGGGAGAGGGTATGCAGGAAGGAGAAAGGGGAGGGAGATTGAAGGAAGGGAAGGGGTATATATAAAGGAAGGGGGGAGGGAAAGGGGTATGAAGGAAGGAGGGAAGGGGGGAGAAGGAAGGGGGAGGTTAGACTTAGGAAAGGGGGGAGAGGGTATGGAGGGAGGGAGGGGAGGGGAGTTTAAAGGAAGGGGAAGGGGTATAGAGGAAGGGGAGATGGAAAGGGGTATGAAGGAAGGAAGGAAGGGGGGAGAAGGAAGGGGGAGGTTAGACTTAGGAAAGGGGGGAGAGGGTACGAAGGAAGGAGGGAGGGGGAGGAGGTTGTAAAGAGAGGGGAGAGAGGGGAAGGAGGGGGTATGAAGGAAGGAGGGAGGGGGAGGAGGCTGTAAAGAGAGGGGAGAGAGGAGGGGAAGGAGGGGGTATGAAGGAAGAGGGGAGGAGAGAGGGGAGGGGATATAGAGGGGGGAGGGAGAGAGGGGAGAGGGGGTCTATATGAGATGATGACCCACCCCCTTATTTCCCTCTCCCCTCCCCCCCTCCCCACTTCCCCCCCTTCCCCACCTCCTAGCATGGTTAGGTCAGGAGGTAATAAGGGTAAGTTGTCTCCCCTGGGCGGCGTGGTTGACTGAAAGGCCTCGGTTCGATTCCCCCGCCCCCCCCACCCCTCTCTCTCTCTCTCTCTGGACAAATCCAAATTGCTTATGATCGATGACACCAATAATAATAATAATAATAATAATAATAATAATAATAATAATAATAATAATAATAATAATAATAATAATAATGAAATCTGTGTAAACCAATAAATTCAAACTCCACTAAATTTTTCTTCACTAACGTTGTAGCGCGAGAATGGAATAAACTCCCGCCTTCAGTGGTCCAGTGCAATGAGACTGATTCATTAATATATAAAAACAGCTCGACCGCCACTTCCTTCAATTTGATATCCACTAAAGTAGAAATGCAAAGTCTTGGTGGCATTAAACATTAAATTTAATAGGATTTCACTAAGGGGGTCTGTGTGGTCTGGATATCTATGTAAATCTATCGCTCCTTCCTTTCATATCCCTTTCGTCCCCTTCACTTTCTTCTGTTTTTGCTTCCTCTCTTCCTTCTTTCTTTTCTTCCTCCTTTCCATCCTTCTTTTCTCCCTTCCTTCTTTTATCAACTTTCCTTTGTTCTTATTTCTCTTCATCTAGTTAGTATCTCCTTAATGAGAGAGAGAGAGAGAGAGAGAGAGAGAGAGAGAGAGAGAGAGAGAGAGAGAGAGAGAGAGAGAGAGAGAGAGGAGGACGGGTTGAGTCATGCAAAAGTCAGAAGCTCTTCTCTCTCTCTCTCTCTCTCTCTCTCTCTCTCTCTCTCAAATATTCCCACAGACCAGGAATCGGGAATCTGAGCCGTTTCAGTGACTCCTAATTCCCATTCCAGCTGGTGGGAACGGACGGCGGGGCGTGGGAACGGAGGGAGGGAGAGAGAAAGGGAGGGGGACAGAGGAGGGAGGGAGGGAGAGAGGAGGAGAGAGAGAGAGAGAGAGAGTGAGGGGGAAGTCTTGCATATCGGTGTGAAGTGTTACGATGAGAGAGAGAGAGAGAGAGAGAGAGAGAGAGAGAGAGAGAGAGAGAGAGAGAGAGAGAGAGAGAGAGAGAGAGAGAGATTATGGACATTTCCTTTGTTTGCAGAAGGAAAGGCAGAGGAAAACAGTATTACCAGAGAGAGAGAGAGAGAGAGAGAGAGAGAGAGAGAGAGAGAGAGAGAGAGAGAGAGAGAGAGAGAAAAAAATTATGGAGATTTTCTTTGTTTGCAGAAGGAAAGGAGGAGAAAAATAGTATTACCAGAGAGAGAGAGAGAGAGAGAGAGAGAGAGAGAGAGAGAAAAAATATGGAGATTTTCTTTGTTTGCAAAGGAAAGGAGGAGGAAAACAGTATTACCAGAGAGAGAGAGAGAGAGAGAGAGAGAGAGAGAGAGAGAGAGAGAGAGAGAGAGAGAGAGAAATTATGGACATTTCCTTTGTTTGCAGAAGGAAAGGAGGAAAACAGTATTACCAGAGAGAGAGAGAGAGAGAGAGAGAGAGAGAGAGAGAGAGAGAGAGAGAGAAACCGATCGATTTTGAGTAGGGTAATGGTGAGAGAGGGAGGGAGGGAGGGAAAGGGGAAGAAGAGAAGGGTGGGAATAAAGGGGAGAGAAGGAGGGAGAGAAGGGATGTGAGAGGTGAGTCAAGTGAATAAGTGAATAAGGAGAGAGAGAGAGAGAGAGAGAGAGAGAGAGAGAGAGAGAGAGAGAGAGAGAGAGAGAGAGAGAGAGAGAGAGAGAGAGAGAATAAAACAATACTACTCATAACAAGATAGGAGAGAGGGAGAGAATGGGAGAAAAAAAAAGCGAAGAGAGGGAAAGAAAAGGGAGGGGATAAGAGAGGGGGAAGGGAGAGATAGAGAGAATGAGGGAGGGAGAGTAAATTAGGAAGTGTGAGAAAGAAATAATGAAGGGAAAAGATAATAGAGGAAATAAAGTAGCTATGAAGGAAGGAGGTGAGGTAGAGAGAGAAGGGTGAAGAAGGGAGAGGAAGGGAAGGGAAGGGTGAAGAAGGGAGAGGAAGGGAAGGGAAGGGTGAAGAAGGGAGAGGAAGGGAAGGGAAGGAGGCGAGGTAGGAAGAGAAGGGTGAAGAAGGGAGAGGAAGGGAAGGGAAGGGTGGAAGAAGGGAGAGGAAGGGAAGGGAAGGAGGTGAGGTAGAAAGAGAAGGGTGAAGAAGGGAGAGGAAGGGAAGGGAAGGGTGGAAGAAGGGAGAGGAAGGGAAGGGAGGGAGGCGAGGTAGAAAGAGAAGGGTACAGAAAGAAGAGGAAGGGAAGAGAAGGGGAGATAAGGAAAGGGAAGGAGGACGCAAGATGGATATGGAAGGAAAGGAGGAGGGAAGGGAAGGAGGAAATGAGAGAGGAAGAGGGATGAAAGGAAGCAAAGAAAGGAAAGGAAGAAAGGAGGAAGAAAGAGAAAGAAGGATAAGGAAAGGAAAAAGGATGAAAAATGAAAGGGAAAAAAGAGAGAGAGAGGGAAAGGGAGAGAGGGAGAGGGAAATGGAGAGAGAGAGAGAGAGAGAGAGAGAGAGAGAGAGAGAGAGAGAGAGAGAGAGAGAGAGGTGTACGAGAAAGATCGGAGAGGGAAAAAAAAGAGGAGGAGAGGTAAAGGTGTGTGTGTGTGTGTGTGTGTGTGTGTGTGTGTGTGTGTGTGTGTGTGTGTGTGTAATCAATAGCCTTCTCTCTCACGGTCATTATCTTCGTTATCACCGCAAAGTCAATATGGATCAACGTAATCATCAGCTCTTACTGTATTAAACTACCTTACGAGTGTGTGTGTGTGTGTGTGTGTGAATGTACCTGACCGCATTTTCCTGCTATTCATCTATACACGAAAAACATTTATTAACAAAACTCAACAATCTTTTTTTTCCTCATAATTCACCCGAGAAATTGATCCCCAACACACACACACACACACACACACACACACACACACACACACACACACACACACGTACACCCCCCCCCCCCCCCCAACGAAATATTACATCAAAACTCCGCCCCATTGATTTCCTTTTCTATACATTTCTTACTTACAATGTATATCTCTTTTTCCTTCCTTTTCTCTCCCTTACAAAACCATATCTATAACTTATCCTCCCATAGTCCCCCCTTTAAACCACGCTAAACTCCACCCCAACGTTTTCCTTTTCTATACATTTCTTTCTTACAATCTATATCTCTTTTCCTCCCTTTTCTTTCCCTTACCAAACCATATCTATAACTTATTCTTCCATAGTCCCCCCTTTTAATCCATACTAGACTCCACCCCAACGTTTTCCTTTTCTATAGACTCCCTTTCACTCTATGGTTGTATTCTTAAAACGCCGAAAAGGAGATCAATCGGGTTCGCATGAGTGTTTTTTTCAGATTCATGGTACAGAAGAAGGGTCAAACTGCCACCAGGGTCATGGAACTACCGCTGGAAATGCTCTACGAAAGCCTTGTTAAATATGTGTATCTTAGGTTCATGGTACAGAAGAAGGGTCAAACTGCCACCAGGGTCATGGAACTACCCCTGGAAATCCTCTAAACTCCTACGAAAGCCTTGTTAAATATGTGTGTCTTAGGTTCATGGTACAGAAGAAGGGTCAAACTACCATCAGGGTCATAAAACTACTCCTGAAAATGCCCAGAACTTCTACGAAAGCCTTGTTAAATATGTATGTCTTAGGTTCATGGTACAGAAGAAGGGTCAAACTGCCACCAGGGTCATAAAACTACCGCTGGAAATACTCTACGAAAGCCTTGTTAAATATGTGTATCTTAGGTTCATGGTACAGAAGAAGGGTCAAACTGCCACCAGGGTCATAAAACTACCCCTGAAAATGCCCCAAAACTCCTACGAAAGCCATGGAAGCTGAAATGTTTAAGAATATGACCCTGCATCTCTTTTCCCTTTCCTTTATAGTTTCCCTTACAATCTATAACTTATTCTCCCTTAGTCCACCCTTCAATCCATGCTCTATCAACCCCGGGCCCCACATAATAAGGGTGAGAATGCTGGGTAATACAGGTCAGAGTATCGCCTTTATTGTGGTCAGTCATAAGTTTGCGCCAAGCCTTTCATTCCGTTTTCTTTTCACTCCTTTCTGTACTTTTACTATTTTTATTTTTTTATTCCGGGTTGTGTTGTGGAGGATCAAGAGAGGAGGAGGAGGAGGAGGAGGAAGACAGGTGTGTGTGTGTGTGTGTGTGTGTGTTAAGTCCACCTGTACACCAATCATTTTCACACACACACACACACACACACTTGCAAAGATTATGACGATTGTGGGAGGCAGATGTGTGTGTGTGTGTGTGTGTGTGTGAAAATTGATTTCTATTCATGTAACCTTTTAATTAATGCCACTAAACGGAGAGAGAGAGAGAGAGAGAGAGAGAGAGAGAGAGAGGAAAATAAAGGGAAGTAGGGAGGAAGAAGGGGAAGGGGAAATACTGAAGAAGGAAAGGGAGGAAGGGAGAGGGAAAGGAGGAAGAGGGGACAAGGGGAAGGGAGGGAAAGAAGGAGAGGGGTAGAAGTGAGGGGAGGTAAAAGGGAAGAAGGGAGAGGGAGGAAGAGGAAGGGAGAGGAAGGAGAGAAGGGAAGAGGCAGAGGAGGAGATGAGGAAGAGGGGAGGGGGAGAAAAGAGGGGAAGAAGAGGGAAAGGAGGTTTACGTAGAGAGAGGGGAGGTGAAGGGAGAGGAAGAGGAGGGAGAGGAAGGGAGAGGCGTGTGTCGGGCGCGTGTCTAGCAGCCTGGGAGCTCACCGGAGACACGTTCTCACGACCACCACCACCGCCGCCACCACCACCACCAATGTCATCACCAACATCAACAACACCAGACATCACTACCTAAAGCACGAAGAACATCACTAAGAACGAAAAATGTTACTGTCATCTTTGCAATCATCACCACCACCATCATCACCAATGTCATCACCAACATCAACAACACCAGACATCACTACCTAAAGCACTAACAACATCACTAAGAACGAAAAGTGTTACTGTCATCTTTGAAATCATCACCACCACCACCACCACCAAAGTCATCACCAACATCAACAACACCAGACATCACTACCTAAAGCACGAAGAACATCACTAAGAACGAAAAGTGTTACTGTCATCTTTGCAATCATCACCACCACCATCATCACCACCACCACCAATGTCATCACCAACATCAACAACACCAGACATCACTACCTAAAGCACTAAGAACATCACTAAGAACGAAAAATGCTACTGTCATCTTTGCAATCATCACCACCACCATCATCACCACCATCACTAAAGTCATCACCAACATCAACAACACCAGACATCACTACCTAAAGCACAAGAACATCACTAAGAACGAAAAATGTTACTGTCATCTTTGCATTCATCACCACCATCATCATCACCACCATCACTAAAGTCATCACAACCACCAATGTCACCACCAAAACATCAACACCGAAAAGAATAGGTAAAACTGTCATCACCAACATTACTCTTATCATCAGTATCATCACCACCATCAGTCATCACCACCACCACCATCATCACCACTACCAACATCAAAAAGGAGTAAAACTGTCATCACCAATAGGAATTTTATCATCACTAACACCATCCTATCACCACATTCATCATCATCACCATCACCACCACCAACACCACTCATCACCACCTAGAACGCTAAGAACACCACTAAGAACGAAAACTGTCATCACCAATCATCATCACCACCAAAAAATAACTAAATCTGTCATCACTTTCACCACTCCCACCATCTCATCACCGCTGTCATCACCACCACCACCACTCTCATCACCATCACCACCACTGTCACCGCCAATCATCACCACCACCATATCACCAACACCAAAGAAAACTAACTCTGTCATCACAATCACCACTACCACCATCTGATCACCACCGTCATCACCACCACCACCACTATCATCACCAACGGTACCACAACACCGCGACTGCCTTCACCAAGCCTTTCCTTCATCACCACAACCACCATTATCATCATTATTATTATTATTATTATTATTATTATTATTATTATTATTATTTACGTTCCTTTTGAGTCATTTCTATTATGGGGTTATATTGTTTACTCTCTCTCTCTCTCTCTCTCTCTCTCTCTCTCTCTCATGATACCTGAAAATTTCCCCCTCAATCCATTTTCTTTACAGCCCTCACTCCTGTCTCTCTCTCTCCCCTCTCTCTCCCACGTTCCTCTCCCTCCTCTTTACCTGCTTTCCCTCGCTCTCTCCCCCTCTCCCTCCCTCCCTCCCTCCCTCCTCGCCCGCTCCCTCCCGCCTTATGTCATTTTATCGACGGAATAAACGGAGTCTTTAAAGTTATCCCGTGGGAAAGACGGACGACTCGCTCCTGATGATGATGATAGTGGTAATAAAGTAGTAATGATAATGGAGGCAATAGGAATAATAGAAACAACATCAATGGTAGTAGTAGTAGTAGTAGTAGTAGTAGTAGTAGTAGTAGTAGTAGTAGTAGTAGTAGTAGTGGGGGTGGTGATAATAATAGGGGTAGAAAAATGAGGGTTAAAAAGTATATAAAAGTTGAAATAGTAACAAAAGTAGTAGTAGTAGTAGTAGTAGTAGTAGTAGTAGTAGTAAGGAACAGGAGGGGGGGGGAGGCATGGCTGACTGATCTTATTAAAACTGATATAATGGAAAATAATGGTCGATGGGAATTAATGGAAAACTTATAATATTATTGGAACTGATCAAATAGAAGCTGAATGGTCGGGGAAGAGATAATAATAATAATGGAGTTAATCTAATGGGAAATAAGGCCTCGGAATTAAGGGGGTTATTACAATATGGGCCTAAGCAAATACACAACCAGTTAATAAGAAATGAACGAGGAGGAGGAGGAGGAGGAGGAGGAGGAGGAGGAGAGATGAAGAAGTAAAAGGAGAAATAGAAAGAGAGAAGGAGGAGGAGGAGGAGGAGGAGGAGAGATGGAGAAGTAAAAGGAGAAATAGAGAGAAGGAGGAGGAGGAGGAGGAGGAGGAGGAGATGAAGGAACAAAAGAAGTAGAAAGAGAGGATGACGATGATAATGATGATGATGATGATGATGATGATGATGAGGAGGAGGAGGAGATGAAGGAACAAAAGAAGTAAAAAGAGAGGATGATGATGATGATGATGATGATGATGATGATGAGGAGGAGGAGGAAGAGATGAAGGAACAAAAGAAGTAGAAAGAGAGGATGATGATGATAATGATGATGATGATGAGGATGATGATGATGATGATGAGGAGGAGGAGAAGGAGGTAAAATGACGAATATATTAAGGTAGAGAATGATACTTAGGGAAAAAGAATTATCAAGACGTATAAAGAAGAGCGGTAAGGCAAGGTATGGTAAGGAAAGAGTGGTAAGGTGAGGTATCGAATATACTGAGGTAAGGAATGATACTTTAAAAAAAAAAAAAAAAAGAATTATAAAGGCGTTTAAAGAAAAAAAAGTAAGGTAAGGTAAGGTAAGGTAAGGTAAGGTAAGGCAAGGCAAGGTAAGGTAAGGTAAGGTAAGGTAAGGTAAAGCAAGGTAAGGTAAGGTAAGGCAAGGTAAGGTAAGGTAAAGTAAGGTAAGGTAAGGTAAGGTAAGGTAAGGTAAGGTAAGGTAAGGTAATGTAAGGTAAGGTAAGGTAAGGTAAGGTAAGGTAAGGCAAGGTAAGGTAAGGTAAGGTAAGGTAAGGTAAGGTAAGGTAAGGTAAGGCAAGGTAAGGTAAGGTAAGGTAAGGTAAGGTAAGGTAAGGTAAGGTAACCTAAGGTAAGGTAAGGTAAGGTAAGGTATGTATGTAAGGCAAGGTAAGGTAAGGTAAAGGCAAGGTAAGGTAATGTAAGGTAAGTTAAGGTAAGGTAAGGTAAGGAAAGGTAATGTAAGGTACGGTAAGGTAAGGCAAGGTAAGGTAAGGTAAGACAAGGTAAGATAAGGTAAGGTAAGATAAAGTAAGGGAAGGTAAAATAAAATAAGGTAAGGTAAGGTAAGATATAGTGAGGTAAGGTAAGGTAAGATAAAGTAAGGTAAGGTAAGGTAAGATATAGTAAGGTAAGGTAAGGTAAAGTACGGTAAGGTAAGGTAAGATAAAGTAAGGTAAGGTAAGGTAAGATATAGTAAGGTAAGGTAAGGTAAGATAAGATATAGTAAGGTAAGGTAAGATAAAGTAAGGTAAGGTAAGGTAAGATATAGTAAGGTAAGGTAAGATAAAGTAAGGTAAGGTAAGGTAAGATATAGTAAGGTAAGGTAAGGTAAGGTAAGATATAGTAAGGTAAGGTAAGATAAAGTAAGGTAAGGTAAAATATAATAAGGTAAGGTAAGGTAAGATATAGTAAGGTAAGGTAAGGTAAAGTACGGTAAGGTAAGGTAAGATAAAGTAAGGTAAGGTAAGATAAAGTAAGGTAAGGTAAGGTAAGATATAGTAAGGTAAGGTAAGATAAAGTAAGGTAAGGTAAGGTAAGATATAGTAAGGTAAGATAAAGTAAGGTAAGGTAAAATAAAATAAGGTAAGGTAAGGTAAGATATAGTAAGGTAAGGTAAGGTAAAGTACGGTAAGGTAAGGTAAGATAAAGTAAGGTAAGGTAAGGTAAGATATAGTAAGGTAAGGTAAGATAAAGTAAGGTAAGGTAAGGTAAGATATAGTAAGGTAAGGTAAGATAAAGTAAGGTAAGGTAAAATAAAATAAGGTAAGGTAAGGTAAGATATAGTGAGGTAAGGTAAGGTAAGATAAAGTAAGGTAAGGTAAGATATAGTGAGGTAAGGTAAGGTAAGATAAAGTAAGGTAAGGTAAGGTAAGATATAGTAAGGTAAGGTAAGATAAAGTAAGGTAAGGTAAGGTAAGATATAGTAAAGAAAGGTAAGATATATTAAAGTAAAGTACGGTAAGGTAAAGTAAAATAAGGTAAGGTAAGGTAAGGTAAGATATAGTGAGGTAAGGTAAGGTAAGATAGAGTAAGGTAAGGTAAGGTAAGATAAAGTAAGGTAAGGTAAGATAAAGTAAGGGAAGGTAAAATAAAATAAGGTAAGGTAAGGTAAGATATAGTGAGGTAAGGTAAGGTAAGATAAAGTAAGGTAAGGTAAGGTAAGATATAGTAAGGTAAGGTAAGGTAAGATATAGTAAGGTAAGGTAAAATAAAGTAAGGTAAGGTAAGATATAGTAAGGTAAGGTAAGGTAAGATAGAGTAAGGTAAGGTAAGATAAAGTAAGGTAAGGTAAGGTAAGATATAGTAAGGTAAGGTAAAATAAAGTAAGGTAAGATATAGTAAGGTAAGGTAAGGTAAGATAGAGTAAGGTAAGGTAAGATATAGTAAGGTAGGGTAAGGTAAGATATAGTAAGGTAAGGTAAGATAGAGTAAGGTAAGGTAAGATAAAGTAAGGTAAGGTAAGGTAAGATAAAGTAAGGTAAGGTAAAATAAATTAAGGTAAGGTAAGATATAGTAAGGTAAGGTAAGGTAAGATAGAGTAAGGTAAGATAAAGGTAAGGTAAGGTAAGTAAAAGATAGTAAGGTAAGGTAAGATATAGTAAGGTAAGGTAAAATAAAGTAAGGTAAGGTAAGATATAGTAAGGTAAGGTAAGGTAAGATAGAGTAAGGTAAGGTAAGATAAAGTAAGGTAAGGTAAGGTAAGATATAGTAAGGTAGGGTAAGGTAAGATATAGTAAGGTAAGGTAAGATAGAGTAAGGTAAGGTAAGATAAAGTAAGGTAAGGTAAGGTAAGATAAAGTAAGGTAAGGTAAGGTAAGATATAGTAAGGTAAGGTAAGATAGAGTAAGGTAAGGTAAACTAAGGTGAGTTCAGGTAAAGGTAAAACACTAACTACGTAACTAACAAACTAACTAGCTAACTAACTAACAAACTAACTAACTAACTAACTAAGGTAAGGTAAGTCCAACACAGCGAGCGTGGGAAGCGATATTATACTTACCTTCAACCCCAAACATTAACCAACGTATCGGAAAACAGATTAGGTCACAAGTGCACAGCGACAGACGGGAGGGAGGGAGGGCGGGAGAGAGATAGAGGGAGGGAGAGAGAGGGAGCGGGAGGGAGGAGGGAGTCAAACAGCCGAGCACGCGTGTGAGGGCCAGCCAGCACACGTTCCCACACGCGCCTTCCCTCGCACCACGCGCCTTCCTCTCAACCCTCACCACCACAACACCACCACACCACCACGCACCACCACCCACCACACCCACACACCACCAAACAACACCAACACATCATCTAACACTATTCTAACTCGTATATGCTTTTGATGGTGATAGTTAGTGGTGTATGAGTGGTTTGTAGTGGTGTTTCAAAGGCGAAGTCCTGGTCTCTCTCGTGGATTCGGACGCGCGTGTAGGGTCATGGGGTATATAAAGGGGAGAGTGACGCAGATTTGGTCAGTCACGTTGATACTGTCGCCGTGATAAGTAGTCCTGTTGCTGCTGCCTGCTGTCACGGGTGTTACTACTACTACTACTACTACTACTACTGCGGCTACTACAACTTCTGCTGCCACTTCTGCTGTTGCCTGTTTTTACTGCTACTGCTGCCGCCATGCCTCTGTGCCTACCCCGCCTCTCTGGCATCCCAAGGAGACTAATGAAGGTTAATATTGATATCTGTTTTCCTTCCTCTTTTATTTATTTTTTTTTTTTTTTGTTAGAACTGATTTTCGTTTCGCTACATTTTTTTTTTGTTATTTTCTCAGACTTTTTTTTTTTTTGCTGCCATTTATTATTATTATTATTATTTTTTAGTTATTTATAGTTTGTTTTTACTCTAAGGTTGAAAATGTTTGTCGTGTTTATTTTTTTCTTTTAATACATTTTCTAATCATACGTTAGTTTTTTTTTTTTCAGTGTTTTCCTTAAATCTGTACCAATCTTTATATACCTGTACATTTTTTTTATATAATCTCTACATTTTTTGTTCTAATATCTCTACATTTTTTTCTGATGCCTATACATTTGTTTTCTCATATTTGTACGTTTTTCTCTTATACAAATATTTTTTTTCCTCATACCTGTACAAAATTCAAAGCCCTCATCAACCATTCATTCCTCACAGCTGTCTCGGGGGGGGGGGGGGTAATGATCTCCTTGTACTGACTTTAATTGCCCTGCCTCATCAGACCTCAAATTATTAACGGCTACAACTTCACACCTTCAATCAAGCACATTTCTCAGCAGGTAGCAACATTTACCTGCCCTGACTTTTACCTTTATTTAGTTTAATTTTACCTTAATTAATCTACCTCCTCAGATCTCATAAATAATTCACGGCTACAACTTCACACCTTTAATTAATCACACTTCTCAACAGGTAGCAATAATTACCTGTCCTGGGCTTAATTATCCCTAACGAACCACACTTCATAATTCACCTTTACAAAATTCACAAATATCTTTCATCTCATCTTCCTATTTCCCTCTTTTTTATCGTCACCATAATTTATCACACTTCTCAGGTCTCGTTAACGTCATGCAGGTGTACTGGCTAATTACACTCCCTCACAGGTGTCTGCAGAACATTACCTGGCTGTACAAATCTTAAATAATTTCCTGTAACTCCATAACATAATCAGCTTGTACGAACACTAATTATAATCCCTCGCAGGTGTCAATACAAACCTCAATTAACTTCCAAGCACGAGAACACAATCGTAATCACACTACGTTCTCTCACAGGTGATGAGGGGACATTACCTTCACTCTTTTTATAACTCAAAAACGTAATAACTAACACTAACTAACTTCCCTCGCAGGTGTAAACACTAACCACCTCCATACTAACGCTAATTCCACCTTTCCCCAGGTGTTCCGCGCGCTGAGGCCCCGCAAGCAGGTGCCCTCCCCGCCCACGCCCGGGCCGTGCCGCCTGCACGCCCACGCCATCATGCGCAGCTACGAGGAGGCGCAGAATGTCCACAACACGCAGCTGGAGCAGCACTACAAGGCGGCGGGCGGCTCGGTGCTCACCCTGCCCTTCTGCTACGTGGAGTGGGCGGTGTGAGGGTGCCGGGACACGCCCATATCACGGCCCATGTCCACAATTTACTAAAAGGGTATGAAAGCCCTAGCGTCCATATCTACTCTGCCTTGGTGGCTGGACACGCCGAGTGGTCAACGTGCAGGAGTGGTGAGCCCGAGGACCGAGGTTCGAGTCCCACCGTAACACGCTGACAATTTCCTACCATCGCCGAGTGTCGGAGGGTTACTCACATCGTCAATCGTCAATCAACACTAACTTCAACGACTTCGGTCAAGAGGATCACCAGGGGGCAGCATGTACCAAAGGAAGTCATGCATCACGCCAGCCACCATTAAAAAAATTCGCCTGCGCCACTAACAGGCTGGGGTCGTCCAAGAGGCCACTGAAGCGAGCCTGCCGGCGCTAGAGGCAACACCTAAAAAAAAAAGGACATCTCTACTTGGAAACTCAAAGAGTATGAAAACACTTCCACCTACACTCTTGCATTCCACTCTGAACTGCTGGATGGAGTATAGGTGGAGGAAGGGTACCCGGACACACCCATATCACTGCCTGGGTTCTGTGGGATTACTGTGGGTGTGGATGATGGTGTTGGACCCACAGAGAGCAGACCACGGCAGTCCCACAGCCAGCCCTCTCAAGACGCATGGAGCAGACCACAGCAGCCCACACCCATCCCTCTCAAGAACCACAGCAGCCTATCAAGCCCTCTGACGACCCACAGCGACCTGATCACAACCAGCCCTCTAAAGGCCCACAGACAACGGAATATGGTCAGCTATATAGACCCAATGCTGCCCTATGTGTGTGTGTGTGTGTGTGTGTGTGTGTGTGTGTGTGTGTGTAATACTCTGAGAAGGAAGAACTGTATCAAGTTTTTCGGTAATAAACAAGATATATTTAGAACTGAATATTGTTTTATCCTTAATGTTTCTAATATGCAAACTTAACTATTAAAATCTTCCAAAGACTTATTAGAAACAACTAAGTAAATAAATAGGAGTTTCATCAATAATCATAATAAGAAATACTCAGCCTTGATTTGCCTTAACTGCATGTGTCTGTTGTTTAAGGCAGGGTTTAATCCTGGTTTAAGGGTTGCTCCCTCCTGAAAGGGGGAGCACAGGCCTCTCCCAGTTTATGGCGGCGCGTAGCAGGGTGCCGACATACCGACTCTGTCGGCTGACTTCAGCCGAGCCGACCAAGTAGACGAGGACTGGAATGACTCAGTTTTGTGTCAAACATACAAATCTAATAATAAGAACCTTGCCAACACTTGAGCTTAGAAATAACGAAGAAAAGACGAAAAAAATTATGGAGCGTGAAATGAATGGAAAGATTTAATGATTCTTATAGTTGAGTAAAATATATACGCAGGTTTAGCTGATATTATACAGGTCTTGCATTAAAAAAACTATGACCCGTATGTACACAAGTTAATTAATGCAACGAATGGCTACGAATCCGCGGGCCCGGGTTCGAATCCATGCTCGGGCAGTGTGGGTGCAGCACACCCAGCTGTTCATCCTTTCTCTCGGGGTGGTCAGTAAATGGGTACCTGGGGAAACCTGGGGAAGGCACACTGTGGTAACCCGGATGTCACACTGACCCTGTGTTGGGCCAACGGGCCGGAGATGACCACCGCCGCCACGCGCAACTCTAGTGAGTGGTCCAAACTTTATCTTACTTTAACGTGAAACGTCCAAACTTGCTGTAGTCTGCCACTTAAAATGACTATTTTCTTACGTGTAACAATCGTCATCTGTTGAACGTAGACTTAACTATTTATTGACACTAGTTATATTTTATTGACTACCACTGGCACTCGTCACACTCACCACGTGTTTACGGCAACTCTGGGCAGAGACACGCCAGTCCTCGTCGACAGACCGACTTGTTCAGCTAGATTTCGATCGCCGATAGAGTCGGTCTGTCGGCATCCTGCTACGGGCCGTCATTTTGCTAAGTCCGTGCTGCCCCGCGCATGGAGGGAGCATTTTTGCCCTCTTCGGACAAGGGCCCGTTTCCCCTAGTGATACTAGGGGATAAATCTTGGAGGAGGAGGAGGAGGAGGAGGCCACTCTGGTGAATATTTAAAAACAATTTTCAAGATCCTAAATACGCCCTTGGTAACTGCTAGAGTTCCTACTATTGATGAAAAGATAAGTGAAATAATGGAAGTGACATGCAAAGTGTGTGGTTGAAGAATGGATCAAGAGGAGGAGGACCTATGAAGCGATACAAAGTGATATAAGTAACAGGAAAGCATTTCAGAAGGTGCGTTTTATCGCAGTGTTTAACATTTTCAGAGTGAAGAACTGCCTTGAAAAACGCCACCTACGGACGCTACAGACCTTTCCCCTTTTATTTCGACGGCTGAGATGCTGCTCAGTACAAGCGGCTGTCGATCGCACTGCCTTACCTGACAGCAGCATCTCGCCTCATTACTGGCATTTATTATTCTTTTTATACGCAACACACACACACACACACACACACACACACACACACACACACACACACACATACACACACACACACAGACACACACACACACACAACATAAATGTGCTTCTTGTCTTTACGATAGGAAGCCACTCGTCCGGCGCTAACAAAGCATACAAAGCTGCCTCCCTCCCAGTCCTCGTCGGGAGACCGACTTGGTCGGCGCCAGCCAACAGATT
>NC_066524.1:11204025-11224025 GCF_024679095.1 Eriocheir sinensis | reverse complement strand
AACAAAAGAGCATATTATTACGCTCATACAATTCCAGGAAAATTTCATTCTCATTCTCTCCCTCTCTCTCTCTCTCTCTCTCTCTCTCTCTCTCTCTCTCTCTCTCTCTCTCTCTCTCGCGTAAACTAAACCAAACAAAAGACAATCATCCAAATATTTAGAGAGAGAGAGAGAGAGAGAGAGAGAGAGAGAGAGAGAGAGAGAGAGAGAGAGAGAGAGAGAGAGAGATTACACTGTACCCTTTCATTGTTCAAGAAAATTAAGGTTACATTCAATGCGGAAGAATCTTAGTGCAATAACGAACAGTTTATAAAAAAAAAGAAAAAAAAAACACAGAGAGAGAGAGAGAGAGAGAGAGAGAGAGAGAGAGAGAGAGAGAGAGAGAGAGAGAGAGAAATCAGCTGTTACTCCACACACACACACACACACACACACACACACACACACACACACACACAAGTGATATTTTGCCCATCTCTCTCTCCGTTCATTCACTTCCTTAATCGTTTCTTAGTTCATATTCTTTTGCTTCCTTGATTCCTAACTTTTATTTACGCCCTCCTCCTCCTCCTCCTCCTCCTCCTCTTCTTCGTCTTCTTCTTCTTCTTCTTCATTTGCTTCCTTTAACGTCTATATCCATTTATGTATTTAGCACCTTGAATTTATAACTTTTTTCTTACTTATTTATTTTTCATTTTGTGTTGCTAACCCAATTTTGTTTCTTCGTTCATTTCTTCCTTATTTTCCTATTTCCGTCCCATTCTTTTTTCCCGCCTTCCCTCCTTATCGTTTTTTTTCTTCCCTTTCCCTTGTTTCTTTATTGTAGTCTTTCTTCTCTTCCTTTTTTCCTTTCTCCTTAATTCCTTCTTATCCTGTTTTCTTCCTCTTTTCATTCATTCGTCCTTCTGTTCTTCCGTCCTTCTTGCCCTTCTCCCTTGCTTCTGTTCTTCTTCCCTCTCTCTTTCCTTTTCCATTCCTCCCTCCTTCTTTCCATCTTTTTCTCCCTCCCTCATTCCTTCTTTCTTTCCTTCTCCTCTTCCATTCCTCCCTCCTTCCTTCCATCTTTTTCTCCCTCCCTCATTCCTTCTTTCTTTCCTTCTTCTCTTCCATTCCTCCCTCCTTCCTTCCATCTTTTCCTCCCTCCCTCATTCCTTCTTTCTTTCCTTCTCCTCTTCCATTCCTCCCTCCTTCCTTCCATCTTTTCCTCCCTCCCTCATTCCTTCTTTCTCCTCCTCTTCCATTCCTCCCTCCTTCCTTCCATCTTTTCCTCCCTCCCTCATTCCTTCTTTCTTTCCTTCTCCTCTTCCATTCCTCCCTCCTCCCTTCCTTCTTTCTTTCCCTTTTCCTTCCTCCCTCCTTCCTTCCATCTTCTCCTCCCTCCTCCCTTCCTTCTTTCTTTCCCTTTTCCTTCCTTCCTCCCTCCCGTCTTTTCTACTTCCATGGTTTAAAATAGAGAAGTTTCCCTTACAAACTATAAAAATATTATTAGCATTGTTGTTAATCTACGTTATTCCAGCATGTCTTTATCTGTTGCATTAAACGAAACGAGATTAATTAAGAAAATCGTCAATAAACGCCAAATTAAATCGATATGAGGAGGAAAATAGACTAGAAATAAGTAGAGACAGAAAATGGTCGTACAGGAAGAACCAAAGAGAACGATTCTTCCAAAGGCAGACATTAGCATACTTCGTCTTTTCCCCCTCTTCTTCCTCCTTCCCTTCCTCCTCCTCCTCCTCCTCCTCCTTTTTAAGTTGTACAATATCAATATCATCAAAGGAAAAACTAAGCAGGAGGAGGAGGAGGAGGAGGAGGAGGAAGTACACTGGGAATTTAAAGTAAAAAAAAAAAAAAAAAGAAAAAAAAAGTAAAACAATGACCAGTGAAGTCATAGTCATTCTCTCTCTCTCTCTCTCTCTCTCTCTCTCTCTCTCTCTCTCTCATTTACTTCCTCTAAGCCTAAGACAATCATGGAAGCAACGCAACGAGAGAGAGAGAGAGAGAGAGAGAGAGAGAGAGAGAGAGAGAGAGAGAGAGAGAGAGAGAGAGAATGTTTGCACCTCGTTCTCATTGATCTACTTCCCAATAAGCACACACACACACACACACACACACACACACACACACACACACAGCGGGATAGGTGATGAGGAAGATTTGAAGAAGGAGGAGGAGGAAGAGTAAATGAAGAAGAGAATATAGCGGGAAGACGATAAAGAGAAGGAGGAGGAGGAGGAGGAGGAAGAAAAGGAGAAGGAGAAGGAGGAGGAGGAGGAGGAGGTAATAAATAAGAAGAAGAGAAAAGGCTAAAGAAAATAAAAGAAAAGAAGAGAAAATAAAAAAAAAAAACTGAGGAGGAAGAGGAGAAGGAGAAGGAGGAGGAGGAGGAGGAGGAGGAGGAGGAGGAGGAGGAGGAGGAAGTAATGAAGGGAAGACAGAGAAAAAGGCTACAGAAAATAATGAGAAATTGGAGAAGATAAAAAATAAAGAAAAGGAAGAGAAAGAAAATGATAATACTGAGGAAGAAGAGGAGGAAGAAAAGGAGAAGGAGAAGGAGGAGGAGGAGGAGGAGGAGGAAGTAATGAAGGGAAGACAGAGAAAAAGGCTAAAGAAAATAATGAGAAATTGGAGAAGATAAAAAATAAAGAAAAGGAAGAGAAAGAAAATGATAATACTGAGGAGGAGGAGGAGGAAGTATGCTAATCATGCCTCGATCCTCCCAGCGTGTGAAGAACAAACAGCAAATATTGACACAACCACAACCCGTTTTCTTTTCACGCGTCACAACACTCGTTTTCTTTTTACATGTCACGGTGAACTTAGCTATTCCTGTTTTTTTTTTTTTTTCTTTATTTTTTTTACTTAACTTAAAAAATGTCCTTGAAAATTTTACGCTCTTTCTGGATAAAAATAAATAAGAGGGAAACTAAACTGCGAAAAGTGATGGAGCGTATAATGGAGAAATTCGTTGTTATACGTATTTTTTTTGTTTTTGTTTTCTAATTTCACGTTTTTCTAACTCAACACATGACCAAACTCCAGAGATACGAAGATGAGCACAGTAGCAAGGCGTATCATCATCCCCATCATCATCATCATCATCATCATCATCATCATTATGTTTTATTAGTCCACTGCAGTATTCTCCTCCATTCCAAACATTCTCTGTCTGGTGTTAGTGTACTCCATCCTACCACGGCATAGGTTCGAATTTCGCCTCTACACCTGGTTGTCTGTCTTGTGTATGGAACAATTATATGGGACACTCTCTCTCTCTCTCTCTCTCTCTCTCTCTCTCTCTCTCTCTCTCTCTCTCTCTCTCTCTCTCTCTCTCTCCTTCAGGTGTGTCCTAGGAGAGAAAATTTGCAAGTGAAGAAAGAGAGAAAGAGAGAAAGAAGGGCTGGTCACTCTCCCCCCCCCTTCCCTCTCTCTTCCTCCCTCCCTCTCTTTCCTTTTCCTTCCTTCTCGCTCCCCTTTTATTTTTCCTCCCATATCTCTCTCTCTCTCTCTCTCTCTCTCTGTATGTATATGGGACGACTATATTCAGCAGAGCATAAAAGTTGTAAAGTCAGTCAGTGTGTGCAAGAGATTCTGATAATGGTGTCAGTTCTTGCCACTCCTCCCAATTGGTTCTCGTTCCTACTCTTACTCGGTAAAAACGAAGGTCGCCGCTTGATCTAACGTCCGGCAAGGTCAGTTTACGAGGTCATGTAACACAGTACGAAGTAGAAATGGTCATGTCACTCTCACTCCTAACCTAACCTAACATGTCCTTAACTTGATCTAACATGACGTAACTTGTATATTTGTTTTCGTTTATGACCATTTTCTTGATATTTTAAAACTGAAAACTGAACGAGAGAGAGAGAGAGAGAGAGAGAGAGAGAGAGAGAGAGAGAGAGAGAGAGAGAGAGAGAGAGAGAGAGGAGGGGGGGGTGAGGTCAGACGGCCCCAGGGTAACTCCGTACGTGGGTGTTTCAGTTTCACGGGACGCAGAAGGGAGAAGCGAAGGAAAAACCCAGCCCCCTTCTACCCAAACCACACCCCAGGCAACCAGTCACCCCATCAACTCCCCAGAAGCCAAAGGAACCTCTACAGCCTCCTCGATCCTACAAAATTCCCCGGAAACCCACGATCCTCCTTTTGTGGTATTGGATCCCCTATCGGCGTGGTCTAAAGGGGATCGAGACGGTTTGAAGGATCGGATCGTGTTTCTGATGGAGGCTTCAAGGTCGTGCGTGAGGGGAATGGCCAGGATCGTGCTCGTGACCTTGATGGCGGTGGCGTTCTGCAGGGTGAGTTTTCTACGTTTCTGTATATGTGTGAGTGTGTGTGTGTGTGAGTGTGTGTGTGTGCTTGTCTTTCTGTTTTGTGAAGTTTCATGTTTTGCACTTATTATTTTTTGTCTGTCTGTCTGTCTGTCTGTCTGTCTATCTGTCTATCTGTCTGTCCAAGTGTCTACAAGTCTATCTGTCTGTCTGTCTGTCTGTCTGTCTATCTGTCTATCTGTCTGTCCAAGTGTCTACAGGTCTATCTGTCTGGCTGTCTGCATGCTTCTTATTTTGTCTGTTTATCTCTTTTTCTTCTCTATCTTTTATTTACTTCCTTACTCCATGCATCCCTCCTCCTCCTCCTCCTCCTCCTCCTCCTCCTCCCCCTCCCCCTCCTGCTCCTCCTGCTTGCACCCGTTTCTTTAGTAGGATCAAATAGCAAAGGTTACCGTCCTCAGCCTGGTGTTTTTTTCTTGCCCTTGATATAACATTCTAAGTCGGGGAATACCACGGGCCTAGTTATTAGCACCATTATTATCTTTACTAGTATCACTTACTTTTTTACCTGTTTTTTGTTCCCTGTGGACACTCCCTCTGACAATTGTGGCGGCCTGTGGTATGTGTGCTCGACCCCCGCACATCCGTTTTACCTTCTCAAAAAGCATCGGCAGTCTCAACGATTTTCCGGTTTCGCTCCTCCCACTCACTCACTTCCTGTTGCTTTTCTTGGCCTACTCGCGCCTTGCCATAAGTAAAAGAAAAAAATAATGTGTTGGGTGCAGCCATTATTGACCAATAAAAGTGGTTCCTGGAAAGCTGGCAGGCAACACGGTCTGGTTGACTGATATTACTGGAGCTGATGTCAAGGCTCCAACATGTACTGCAGTGGTCAGCATGCCTACCTAAGAGTCCGCGGGACTGGGTTCGAATCCCTGCCCGGGCAATCGGCGAGCAGCTCAACCAAATATTGATCCTCCCTGGGATCCATTTTAGGTGTGGCTCCCTCAGGGTAAGGCCCGCCAGAGCCGCCGCATTATGTCGCAGGGCACGCTGCCATGGCGGGGAGAGACCCGGCCTGACCGCGGGTCACTCCGCTTGGCAACGTCGCAAAGGCAACGTTGCTTAGTCGTATATGATTTATACAGTCAATGTTTTTATCTTAAAAAAAAAAAAAAAAAAAAAAAAAAATGAAACGTTCATAAATGTTTTTTTTTAAGTGTATAAAGACTCATTAAAGAGTATCTGAAATTAATGTAGAAGTAGTCAACAGCTAAAAAAGAAATTTGTTCTTTAGAGTTGAAGATTTATCAGCTTCCGCAGTCTTTAGTCATTACCGACCGCACCCAAATTGCCTTCATAAGGTGTCTGGATTAATGTCGATAAATAGGTACCTTGGGGAACCCGAGGAAGGTGACTGTGGTAACCCGGATACCACAGTGGCTTAGTGTTTCGAGATAATGGGTTCTCACCCATCACAGGTTCAAAGGTCAATTAGACGGAGATGAACACTGAGGCCACGCCCAGCTATAACATATACCCCTAAACTTTGCATTTAAGTCAAGGGAATGACTCAGCAAGGGCGTATGTAATAATAATGGAGCTTGTCAAGGGAATGGCCGAGGAAGGGAGAGCTTGTGATACTGTTGGAACTGATGTCAAGGGAAAGAACCAAAGAAGGGAGAACTTGTGACATTGTTGGAACTGATTTCAGTGGAATGGTCCAGGAAGGGAGAGCTTGTGATAATGTTGGAAATTATGTCAAAGAGAATGGCCGGTGACGGGAGAGCTTGTGAAATTGTTGTAAGACAACGTAAGACGTGGTAAAGGACAAGTAAACTTAATACGTAGGAAGTGACACTAATTAAAACGAAAGAAAAAGGTGACATAAAACACGTGGTTTTAAAATACCAGGTGATCATTGATTAAAAGGTGACATTAGCATTAGTTGGCTCAAACATCTGGTAAGACCACAACCGTGTGTCGTCAAAAACAGGTAAATCAAGGTGAAAAAAAATTAGACAAAGAAGACAAAGAGAATAGCGATGACGTCAGGCCAACTCCACATGACGCCAGACTCCCAGGTGAGGTCACTGCCAGGTGACGCCAAAGAACAGGTGACTTAACTGACTTTACCAAACACTTCCGGGAACCAGGTGGGGAAGAGAGAGAGAGAGAGAGAGAGAGAGAGAGAGAGAGAGAGAGACTTGATTACTACAAAGAGCGAGAAGAAAAAAATAAATAACAGGATTACAACAAACAGGAAAAAGAAAAAAATAATTAGTAGACATAAAAGGATAGATTACAAAAAGTCTCTCTCTCTCTCTCTCTCTCTCTCTCTCTCTCTCTCTCTCTCTCTCTAGTACACAAACAAGTAAAGAGAGAGAGAGAGAGAGAGAGAGAGAGAGAGAGAGAGAGAGAGAGAGAGAGAGAGAGAGAGAGAGAAAACAAAGACAAAGAAAAAGACAAAGACAGACAGACAGACAGAGAGACAGACAGACAACCACAGAGTAGAACTGAATGATAAATTAAAACAATGTTTTTACTCCTTAAACGCAAATAAAAACAGACCAAGGTTGAGAGAGAGAGAGAGAGAGAGAGATTGCGGAGTCATACTTCAACAGACTAAACAACAACAAAAACAACAACAACGACAACAACAACAATAATAGTAATAATAAATAATAATAATAATAGTAATAATAATAATAGTAATAATAATAATAATAATAATAATAATAAAATTATTATTATTATTATTATTATTATTATTATTATTATTACAAGTACGGTGTTCTATTTCCTCTTTCCCTTCCTTTTTCTTCTCTTTCCTCACCTTCCCTTCTTCTTCCTTTCCTTCTCCATCTTTTCTTTTTCTTTCCTTTTCCTGACCATTCCTTTTCTTCTTCTTTTCTACCTTTTCCTAGCCTTATCTTTCCTTTCTTTCCCCTTTTATTCCTCTTCCTTTCCTAAATACTCTCCTTACCCATCTTTCCCTCCCCTTCTACTTTTATTTCCCCATTTCTGTCTTTTTCCCATCCCCTTCCCATTCTCCCTTCCCTCCAAAATCTACCTTCCCTTCCCTTCGCCTTCCCGTCGTCCCTTTTATTTATCTATTTGTTTTAGGTGCTGGCTATGGTGCCGGGAGGCTCGCTTGAGGGGTCTCTTGGACGACCCCAGACCGTTTGTGGCGAAGGCGAATTTTATTTCCTCCTCCCCTCCCACGGCCCCGCTACACACGACTTTCTACTCATGCTCATCCCTATACTGTCCAAACCCCTTATGCAAGAGTTAACCAGCATCTTCACTCTTTCATCCCTCACGCTGGTAAACTCTCGAACAATCTTCCTTCATCTGTATTTCCTCCTGCCTACGACTTGAACTCTTTCAAGAGGAGGGTATCAGGACACCTCTCCTCCCGAATTTGACCTTGCTTTTGGCCACCTCTTCTGGTTCTTTTATGGGAGCAGCGATTAGCGGGCTTTTTTTATTATTGTTTTTTTTTCTGTGCCCTTGAGCTGCCTCCTTTGTTGTACATAAGAACATAAGAACGCAGGAGTCTACAAGAGGCCGGTAGGCCTGTACGAGGCAGCTCCTTTGACCCTAAGCTCCCGTGTATCTAACCCCACCTAATATCGCTGTCCATGAATTTATCTAGTCTATTTTTGAATGTGACAATTGTATTGGCACTCACCACATGACTGCTAAGCCTATTCCACTCATCCACCACTCTGTTAGTAAACCAATTTTTGCCTATGTCCCTGTTGAATCTGAATTTATCCAGTTTAAACCCATTACTTCGTGTCCTACCCGGCTCTCTTACCAACAAAACCTTATGAATGTCTCCCTTATTAAAGCCCTTCATCCATTTATAAACCTCGATCATGTCTCCACGCACCCTTCGCCTTTCTAGAGAATGCAAGTTTAACTGTTTGAGTCTTTTCTCGTATGGCAAGTTTCTCAACCCCTGAATCATCTTAGTCATCCTCCTCTGCACCGATTCTAACATTTTGATATCCATTCTATAGTAAGGTGACCAGAACTGAACCGCATAGTCAAGATGAGGTCTAACTAATGCTAAATATAGTTTGAGGAAGACTTCGGGGCTTCTGTTGCTTACGCTCCTTGAAATAAATCCCAGTACCCTATTAGCTCGATTTCTAGCTTGAATGCATTGTGCCCTTGGACGGAGATCAGAGCTCACTAAG
Organism: Eriocheir sinensis; assembly: GCF_024679095.1. Classification (NCBI taxonomy): domain Eukaryota; kingdom Metazoa; phylum Arthropoda; class Malacostraca; order Decapoda; family Varunidae; genus Eriocheir; species Eriocheir sinensis. The sequence continues at coordinate 11,215,549 of NC_066524.1, read as the reverse complement.
ACCCCTAAATCCCTCTCGCACCCAGACCTGCTTATGAGAGTGTCATTTAAGCAATAGTTATGTGAGGGGTTGTTCTACCTACACTCAGAATACTGCACTTCCCTACATTGAACTCCATCTGCCATTTATCCGCCCAGTCATACAATCTGTTGAGTTCACCTTGGAGAATACTAGCGTCCTGATCTGACTCAATTACTCTACCGATCTTGGTATCATCTGCAAATTTACTAACATCACTACTAATTCCTGTGTCTAAGTCATTGATATAAATAATAAACAAAAGCGGACCTAATACCGAGCCTTGTGGGACCCCACTCGTAACACATCCCCAGTCAGATCTTTTACCATTGATTTGCACTCTTTGCTTCCTATTGCTAAGCCACGCCTTGACCCAGTTCAAAACTTTACCCTCTACTCCGTGAGCCTGTAATTTCAGCAACAGTCGTTGGTGAGGAACTTTGTCAAACGCTTTACTAAAATCAAGATAGATTACATCATAATTTTCATCTCTGTCAACCGCCTCAAATACTTTATTGTAGAAGGACAAGAGATTGGTGAGGCATGACCTACCTTTTGTGAACCCGTGCTGCGAGTCGTGAATTAAGCTATGTTTCTCTAGATGCTCCCGAATGTTCCTGGCTATTATGGACTCCAGCATCTTGCCTATAACCGATGTTAAGCTAATTGGGCGATAGTTTGAAGCAACCGACCTGTCCCCCTTTTTAAAAATTGGCGTCACATTAGCTACTTCCCATAGGCTCGGCACATAGCCAGTATTTACCGACATCTTAAAGATGTCGGTTAGTGGGTCACTGAGTACATTACCTAATTCCTTTAATACCCTTTAATATATATAAAAAAAAAATATTGTAGCTACCGTGATGCATGACTTGCCTGGCCCACGCTGCCCCCCGGTGCTCCTCTTGACCGAAGTCGCAAAAGTCAGTGAAGATCTGGGCAGCGTGTGGGTAATCTTCTGCCACTCGGCGATGGTTGAAAATTGTCAGCGTGCATCGGTGGGACTCGAACCCCTGGCTCACCTCACCCGCACGCTGACCACTCGGCCACCGCCTCCCCCTACCCTTCCCTCCCACCCCTCTTCCCTTCATATCCCCGCCCCTCCCTCTCCTATCCAGCTACACTTCCTTGCTCTTCCCCTCCCATTTCTTACCCCTTTCCCTTCTTATCTCACCCTTTCATCCTCTATCCACCCTCCTTTCCCTTTCCCTCCCTTCCCTTCTCTCTCCTATCCACCTACACTTCCTTTCTCTTCCCCTACCCTTTCTTACCCCTTTCCCTTCTTATCTTACCCTTTCATCCTCTATCCACCTTCCTTTCCCTTTCCCTCCCTTCCCTTCTTTCTCCTATCCACCTACAATTCCCTATTCTATCCCTTTCCCATCCTAATCCCTTCCCCTACTTCTATTCCCCATCCCTTCCCCTTCCCTCCCCTCCTTATTCATCTACTCCCTCTCCCCTTTCCCTTCCCCTTCTCACCCCTTCCCCGTCGTCCCTTACAGCCGGCGTCGTGTCAGGGGGTCAGTGGAGGGGTCGGCGCCCCTGCTGGCGGGGGAATCAACCTGCCCATCCCCATTCCTACCTCACTCTGGTTCTACGATGGTGAGTAGTAGTAGTAGAAGTAGTAGTAGTAGTAGTAGAAGTAGTAGTAGTAGTAGTAGTAGTAGTAGTAGTAGTAGTAGTAGTAGTAGTAGTAGTAGAAGAAACATAATATAACCTAACCTAAACTAACCAAACCTAGCATTGTTCTCCCTCATCTCTCTCTCTCCCTTTCAACCTCTAACTCCCCTTCTAACTTCACCCTCTTCTCTCCTGGTCCCCTTCCCTCTTCGCCATCTACTTCCCCTTGTAACCTCACCCTCTGCTCTTCCTCTCTCTCAACCCTCTTCTCCCCCTTTTCCAGTCCCCCTCCACCTATAGTTTCCCCTCTAAACCGTATAAACTTTCTTTTCCTCTCTATCAACCTTGTCTTCTTCTCGACAACCAAACCTCCCCAAACCTAACCAAACCTAGCCTAACCTAACCCGGCCTGTTCCTTCCTTTCAACCTCTAAACCTCCCTTCTAACCTCACCCTCTTTTCTTCCCCTCCTTATCAGATTCTGGGCCATATTTTTAAACATTTCTGCGCCCAAGAACACGTAATTAACTAGTCCTTCGTGGGAGTTTAGGGCATTTCCAGGGGTACTTTTATGACCCTGGTGGTAGTCTGAGCCTTCTTCTGTACCGTGAACCTAAAAGAACACTCATTAGAACTCGATTAACCTCCTTTTTGGCCTTTGGAAATAGTTGGTGTGAGGGGTGGGAGCATCTGACAATACCAACCTCTAACCCCTCTCCACCCCAGGGTCGGACCTCACGATCGACTCCTGCGACCGGGACGAAACGGAGATCAACGGAACTTGCTACGACCTCCTGACGCAAGGCCCGTGCCAGCCCTCGGATTTTGTGCTGCTCGACCCCGCCACGCTGGAGGGATACTGCGCGGCCAGGCTCTGCGCGCCCGACAGGATCTTTGTGTTTAGTGATCAGCTGTGTCACGACCCCTTCAGTAACACCCACTGCCCAGGTGAGGATTGAAAGGGGGGAGGGAAAGGGAGAAAGGGGAGAGGGTGTTGTGTTGGGAAATATGTGTGTATGTATGTATGTGCATGTGTGTGTGTGTGGGGGGGGGGGGGGTAGTAGTAGTAGTAGTAGTAGTAGTAGTAGTAGTAGTAGTAGTAGTAGTAATTTAATAAGAGGAGTAGGAGGAGGAGGATAAGGATGATGATGATGATAAGGAGGAGGAGGAGGAGGAGGAGGAGGATTTAGATTTTTTATTATCCACCAAAGTGGTTATTACGCAAAGTACAGTAGATACTCGGTTATTACAATAGACAGATGAATTACAATAGTTTCAGATGCTTAAGTCTTTTACAAATATTATATGTGGTAATATGAAATTTGAAACATTGTCTACCATTAAAATGATTAAACCTCAAAGCGAAGAGTGATTATAAAAGAGACACACAGCAGCACACACAGAAATTGGTGGTAAAGGAATAGGAAAATATACGGGAAAGTAGACGAAGGAAAGAGAAGAAACAGAGCAAAAAGCGAGTCAGAATAAGGTTTATAATAAAAGAAGAAAAAGGAAAGAAAGGGAAGCAAATGACTGAAGGGAAAAAAATATGAAAAGAGGAAGAAAATAAAGGAAATAAGGGGAAAAAGGAGAGAGAGAGAGAGAGAGAGAGAGAGAGAGATTGCCATTGTCTCTCCTATAACTGATCCTCACATCCCCGTTTTCTCTAATATAACGGAAATACCATCCCTTCTCACGTTTTCTATGATGTAAGGAATAAATAAGTCTCTCTCTCATATCCTTTTCCCATCTCTCCTCCTTTTTCTCTCCCTCCGTCCTCTATACATTTTTCTCCTCCCCATTCCTCCACTCTTTCCCTTCTTTTCTCTTGTATTTCCTTTCTTCCTCATCGTTCCTTTTCTTTAACTTCCTCCTTTTTATTCCTATTCTACTTCCTTCTCCTTCCTTTCTCTCCTCATCTGTCTCTCCCTCCTTCCTTCACTTCCCCCTCTTACTTTTTTCCCATCTTTTCTCATTATTCTTTCCTCTTCTTCCCTTTCCTTCCTCCTCCTTCTTCTCATTTTACCATCTTCACTCCTTTTTCTTCCCCTTCTTCTGACCCCTTTTCTTTACTACCTCCTCGTCCTCCTACTTTCTGCTTTCTCCTTCTTTTTCTTTCCCTCCTTGTTTCACCTCCTCCTCCTCCTCATCATCATCATCATCGTTCTCTCCCTTCTACAGGCGACCTAGAGCTCTTCCAAACCGCCTTCGGGACCCCAATCTGCCAGTGCCCGGACGGCTACCTCGAGTTGGGCAGAGGGCGCTGCGTACCCCCGCTCACCCCCTCCGTCGCCTGCCCCCCCGGCCAGGTAAGGGAGCAGTAATAGTAGCAGAAGTAGCAGTAGTTTTTTTTTTATTTTTTTTTTTACAAGCTCAAGGGCACACAAAAAAGGAAACAATAATAAAAAAGCCCGCTACTCGCTGCTCCTAATAGTAGTAATAGTAGTAGTAGTAGTAGTAGTAGTAGTAGTAGTAGTAGTAGTAGTAGTAGTAATGGAAGTGGTGGTGGTGATAATAATAGGCGTATGAGAATGAGGGTTAAAAAGTAAATAAAAGTTGAAATAGTAATTGTAGTAGTAGTAGTAGTAGTAGTAGCAGCAGTAGTAGTAGTAGTAGTAGTAACAGTAGTAGTAGTAGTAGTGATGATAATAATAATAGTTTAGACCAGCGGTTCTTAAGCTTTTCACTAACACGTCCGTCTAGGAGCGAGTCTTTCCTTCCACGCCCCCTTGCATGGATAGATGAAATTAACTCCCAGGTTTAAACAGTGAAAAAGAAATATAAAGTTAATAAATGCAATGATTTTGATTTTTTTCAAGTTTGCAATAGTAGACCACGCTCTTGTTAAGACAATTATAAATACCCCAACAAGAAAAATTCAAACTTTTCATCCAGGGCTCGCACTCCCCTTAGAATTTACTTAAGTCCCCCTAGAGGAGCGTGCCCCCTAACTTAAAAATCACTTGGAATATATCTATAGAAAATTAGTATTAGAAGTAGTCTCTCTCTCTCTCTCTCTCTCTCTCTCTCTCTCTCTCTCTCTATCTGTCTACCTGTCTCTCTTTCCATCTATCTATCCATCTCTCTCTCCCTCACTCCCACCCTCCCCTCCCTACTAACGCCCCTCCCTCCTCCCCCAGGTGCTATGGACTAACACCACGCGGCTCCCCCAGGTGTGTGCCCCCGACCCCTGCGGCAGACTTAACCTGGAGCGGCCGTTGCCCTCCCCGCCCTTCGTGCCGGCCCTGCTTGACGGCGCCTGCTACCAACTAGGACAGGTGGGTGGTGAGGGTACCTGGTAGGGTTGGGTATGTGTGTGTGTGTGTGTGTGTGTGTGTGTGTGTGTGTGTGTGTGTGTGTGTGTGTGTGTGTGTGTGTGTGTTCTGTTTTCTTTTGCTTTCTCTCTCTCTCTCTCTCTCTCTCTCTCTCTCTCTCTCTCTCTCTCTCTCTCTCTCTCTCTCTCTCTCTCTCTCTTTCTCTCTCTTTTCTTCATTTTCCTCCTCTTCTACTTTTTTCTCATCCTTTTTTTTACTTTTCTTTCTTTCCTTCCTTCCTTCCTCTTTTTCATTTCCCTTATTCCTTTTCCTTCTTTCCCTTTCATTCCTTCTTTAATTCATCCTTTTTCCTCCTCTTTCCTCTTGTTCTACTTTTCTCCCTCTCCTCCTCCTCCTTATTCTTCACCTTATTCCTTATCTACTTACTCCTTTCTTTATTCCCTATACTTTATTTCTTCTTTTTTGTATGTAGTTCTGGATCTATATTCTTCAATCTTTATGTGGAAACTGGCGCCCTATTGTATGTATGTATCTATGTATGTATGTGTGTATGTATGTGTGTATGTTTGTGTGTATGTATGTATGTATGTGTGTATGTGTGTGTGTATGTAGGCTTATGTATGTTCTTTCCTTTCTCCCTCCTCTTTCTCCTCCTTTTGCTTTTTTCCTTCCTCTCCTTTCTCTCCTTCCGTCCTTCTTCTTTTCCTTCTTTTCTCTACTTCCCGTCCTCCTTTTTTTTTCTCCCTCCTCTTCCTCTTCCTTTTGCCTTTTTCCTTCCTCTCCTTTCCACCTCCTTTTCCTTCTTTTGTCTTCTTTCCGACCTCCTTTTCCTTTCCTTTCTTCCTCTCCCTTTCTCTTCTGCTTCCTCCTCCTCCTGTCTCTTTTCATCTCTACCTGTCATTTTTTTTAGGGGGCAAAGGGTTAACAATCTCCCCTTACCTTTCTTCCCTTTCACACCTGTCCTAAGGGAGGGTGCGCGCCTATGTCAGTTACCCCTTTGATTACAGGTAAATTGGTGCCCTTTCCAATGGTCTTCACGTTCTATTCTCGCCTGTCAATCACTTTCATTTTCATTCACCTTTTAACTTTATTCTTCCCATCACTGTTAACACCTGTCCTTTGTTAGTGATTGCCTGTCTTTCTGTCTGTCTGTCGGTGTGTCGGTTGGTCGGTGGGTCTCTCTCTCTCTCTCTCTCTCTCTCTCTCTCTCTCTCTCTCTCTCTCTCTCTCTCTCTCTCTCTCTCACCTGTCCTCCTCCCCCCTCTCCCCTAGCTCCCCTTACCACCCTTAACCCTCTTCTCCCTCCCCCCCCCAACAATGCTCCCCCTCCTCCTCCTCCTGTCCTACCACACGTAGATTACTAGTAGTAGCGGTAGTAAACAGACACCCTCGTCATAGACCGATAGGTCTTCTGGTGTCTGTTCTTCCTATGTATTCCTATGTATTTCTCCTCCTCCTCCTCCTCCTCCTCCTCCTCCTCCTCCTTCCTCCTCCTCCTCCTCCTCCTCCCCCCTTCCTCCACATTTGATCCAGTTCTTTAACCCTGAAGCTGCTTTTAAATGTCGTCGTTCCTCCTCCTCCTCCTCCTCCTCCTCCCCTCCTCCTTCTTCCTCCAACTCTTCTTCTGACCTGTCTATCTACCCACACACCTCCTCCTCCTCCTCTTCCTCCTCCTCCTCCTTCTCCCCCTCCTCCTCCAGGATGTTTGTTGCTCTAGTTTTGTGACGTCAAACTATTTTTTTACATTTCTTTTTACTTCGTCATATCAAAGGGGAGAAGATGCTGATGGGGGAGGGGAGGAGCGAGGGGGGAGGAGGGGAGAATACCTTGATCTGGAGGAGGAAGTGATCGGGAGGCTGATGACTGGGTGGACGGGAGTGACGGTGTTGCTGGACTTGCCTGGGGAGCTTATGACTGAAGGGGAATTTTTTCTTTGAAAGCGGGAAAAATTGATTGGGGAAATAACTGAGGGGAAAATCTGTGGCTGGGGAAAAAATGTGATAGCGAATTTGTGGCTGAGGTAAGTTGTTGATGGAGAATTTTTGCTTTGAAAGGTGACGGGAATTTATTTGTCTAGGGAAAGTTCTTGATCGGGAGGGAATTTTTGCTTTGAAGGGGAAAAAATTGTGTGATGAGGAATTCATTTATCTAGGGAAATGTTTATGTTGGGGAATTTTTGCTCTGAAGGGTAAAAAAAGGTGACTGGGGAATTTATTTGTCTAGGGAAAGTTCTTGATCGGGAGTGAATTTATGCTTTGAAGGGGAAAAAAAGGTGACTGGGGAATTTATTTGTCTAGGGAAAGTTCTTGATCGGGAGGGAATTTATGCTTTGAAGGGAAAAAAAAAAAGCTTGTGTGACGAGGAATTTATTTGTCTAGGGATAGTTCTTGATCGGGAGGGAATTTATGCTTTGAAGGGGAAAAAAAGGTGGCTGGGGATTTTATTTGTCTAGGGAAAGTTCTTGATCGGGAGGGAATTTTTGCTTTGAAGGGAAAAAAGTGACTGGGGAATTTACTTGTCTAGGGAAAGTTCTTGATCGGGAGGGAATTTTTGCTTTGAAGGGAAAAAAGTGACTGGGGAATTTACTTGTCTAGGGAAAGTTCTTGATCGGGAGGGAATTTATGCTTTGAAGGGAAAAAAAAAAAGCTTGTGTGACGAGGAATTTATTTGTCTAGGGAAAGTTCTTGATCGGGAGGGAATTTTTGCTTTGAAGGGAAAAAAGTGACTGGGGAATTTACTTGTCTAGGGAAAGTCCTTGATCGGGAGGGAATTTTTGCTTTGAAGGGAAAAAAAACTGTGTAACGAGGAATTTATTTGATTAAGGAAAGTTTTTGATCGAGTGTGAATTTATGCTTTGAAGGAGAAAAAAAAACCCTGTGTGATGAGGAATTTATTTGTCTAGGGAAAGTTCTTGATCAGGAGGGAATTTTGCTTTGAAGGGGAAAAAAGGTGACTGGGGAATTTACTTGTCTAGGGAAAGTTCTTGATCGGTGAGGAATTTTTGCTTTGATGGGGAAAAACTGTGTACGAGGAATTTATTTGCCTAGGGAAAGTTCTTGATCCGAAGGGAAGTTTTGCTTTGAAGGAGAAAAAAAAAACTGTGATAAGAAATTTATTTATCAAGGAAAAGTTCTTGATCGGGAGGGAATTTATGCTCTGAGAGGGAAAAAATGAGACTAGGGAAAAACAACAACAACTGTGTGATCAGGGATTTCTTTGACTAGGGAAAGTTTTTGATCGGGAGTGAATTTTTGCTTTGAAGGGAAAAAAAAACCAGTGTGATCGCGAATTTGTGAAGGGGAAAGTTTATGACTGGAGGGATTCTTTTTTGCTTTGCAGGGGAAAAATCTCCAAACTAGGAATAAAAACTGAGTGGCAGGGGGAAGGTCTTGACAAGGAGGGAATTTCAGCTCTGAGGGGAAAAACCGCTGACCGGGGAAATGTGTGACGGGTACTCTGACCTTGCTGCTTGTGCTCTGACCTTGCTGCTTGTGCTTTGACCTTGCTGCTTGTGCGTTGACCTTGCTGCTTGTGCGTTGACCTTGCTGCTTGTGCGTTGACCTTGCTGCTTGTGCGTTGACCTTGCTGCTTGTGCGTTGACCTTGCTGCTTGTGCTCTGACCTTGCTGCTTGTGCGTTGACCTTGCTGCTTGTGCTTTGACCTTGCTGCTTGTGCGTTGACCTTGCTGCTTGTGCGTTGACCTTGCTGCTTGTGCTTTGACCTTGCTGCTTGTGCTTTGACCTTGCTGCTTGTGCGTTGACCTTGCTGCTTGTGCGTTGACCTTGCTGCTTGTGCGTTGACCTTGCTGCTTGTGCGTTGACCTTGCTGCTTGTGCGTTGACCTTGCTGCTTGTGCGTTGACCTTGCTGCTTGTGCTTTGACCTTGCTGCTTAAGCCTGTAAATAATAATGAACGCACTCCCCACAGCGCGTTACCGGCTCATTTTTTCAGCCCGTTCTCCGTACACGCCACAGTTTACAATAGTCTACGTAGTTTACTCGTGCTCTTTATCCATTTTTTTTCGATATTTTGCGTAAGTAACCAATTTTCCCGCTTGTGTAAACCTAATTTGTTTGAAATGTGGAATGTACTTACAGATGTTGGTGTTTCTCTTGTTGACATTGATAGGTTTAGAGCAAAGGTCAACACCCACTTGTTGGGTAGTGTTTTCTGTCCCCCTTTTTTTTCTTTTTTATTCTTCTCTTTACTGTCTGTCTCTTTTCTATTTTTCATATCCATGTCTGCTCATCGAAGGTACTGTCTGTTTGGGTCCATATCATTTTTTGTCTCTCCTGATGGCCTTTCATGGATCTCAATAATAATAATAATAATAATAATAATAATAATAATAATAATAATAATAATAATAATAATAAACAATAATAATAATAATAATAATAATAATAATAATAATAATAATAATAATAATAATAATAATAATAATAATAATAATAACTGGGGAGAGACTGAGATTTTCCTTCACATTTCTCGCACTTTTCCTCATTCCCTTCCTCAGCATCACGCTTTCTCCTCCTCCTCCCCCCTTTCTTATCCTGACCTTTCTGCCCTTCTTCAGCCTCGCCCTTTCTCCGCCTCACCCTTCACCTATTCCTCATCCCTCTTCCTCCCCTTCCCCAACCTCACCCCTTTTTCCTCTTCCTCCGCAGGGGCTGGGCGTGTGTCCCCCGGGTTCCTTCTACGCCCTCAACCTAGAGCTATGGAGGGGCGTCTGCTCCCCTCTGGAAGATGCCGGTTTTGTCACCCTGGACGCAGCCACCATCCAGCTCTACATGCAACTCTACGGTCACTTCACACCACTAGACCACGCCCTCCTCATGCCCATGCCCCTCCTCCCGCCCCCTCAGGCACAGGGCGCGGGGCATGAGGCTGACGCTGGGCATGGGCTGGTGGGGGTGAGGCATCCAGGGGGGAGTGTTGTGAGTGAGACCAGTGTTGGGGGAGTGGCGATTTCTGGGCCAAGGGGTCAGGAAGGGGAGATGCTTGCTGGGGAGGAGATTGAGGGGGGTGAAGGTGTGGGGAGACTTAAGCACCCCTCCCAGCACCCCTCCCAGCACCTCTCCCGGTCGCGGCACCCCTTCCAGTTCACGCCCCCCCAGTACAACGATCACTACATCCGTGGGAACAACCTCGGCCCCGCTAGACACTACAAATTCAGGACGCTCAGCAAACACTTCTGGCCCTCACGCCTCGACCTGACCCGCCTGCATGAGTCCCGCGGCCACAAACACATCATTCGCCCACGCCCGCACAAACCGCTCCGCCCCACGCCCACCAGCAAGACGGGAGAGATTCAAACACGACTCCAAGCTCAAACTTTCCTCTCTAAGAATTTGAAGGGCTTGCAAGACCGACTAGCTGAGACCCGCGATGCTGATGATGATAATGAGTCTTCAGATGTGCAGGAGAGGTAAGTGTGGTGTCAATGAGGTGCCTTAGATAGATTTTGATAGACACATTTTTTTTTTTTACAACAAAGGAGGCAGCTCAAGGGTACACACACACACACACACACACACACACAAAAAAAAAAAAAAAAAAAAAAGCTCGCTAATCGCTGTTCCTAAAAAAAGAATCAGAAGAGGTGGCCAAAAGCAAGGTTAGATTCGGAAGGAGATTTAAACAGATAGACAGATAAAAAGAGATATACATACAGACAGGCAGTTACATATATACATACTTGAATACCTATACGCACACATACAAATTTTTCCATATATAAAACTCTCTCTCCCTCATATTAAACTCTTCGAAGGCTTAAGTTCGTATTATAAGACTCTTTCGCTTCTCACATCAACTATTTCTATAGGTCAAAGAGGGGGTCAATCGGGTTGTACTGAGCTTTTCTTTAAGTTCACAGTACAGAGGAAGAGTCAGACTACCACCAGGGTCATACAACTACCCCTGGAAATGCCCCCAACTCCTACGAAAGCCTTGCCAAATATGTGAACTTGGGCGACGAAATGTTTTAAAATACGACCCTTAGTCCTATTTGAAAAGGTCTCGTATAGAAGTTGTCGGGGCCTCCATTGGTGGCTTCATGACCCTGGTAGTAGTATTGGAAGGCCTCTGCGCCGTGAATGGGAAAAAAACACTCATGCCAACCTTACGTAACCTCCTCTCTTGCCTTAAAAAATAGTCATAACAAAAGCCCCAAACGTTTGATAATACGAGTCTTAGGTGTGGATGGACCCCCCCCCTCCCCTTTTCCCCCCTATTACCCTTCCCTCCCTGTCTCACCTTGCTATATCGATTTCAGTACCCTTTCATCCCCTGTATTTATCTCTTTGTTGACATCCTACCGGCTCCTACCCTTTTCTCTCTTCTCTTTCTACTCTCCCTCTCCTCCTCCTTTTCCTTCTTCCCCTTTCCTCTCTACTAGCCTCCTCCTCCTCCCTTCATCAGTTCCATTATTTCCTTCTCTTCTCTCCCATTGATCTCCTCCATCTTCTCCTCTGACCATTCCCAATACCTCCTCCCTTTACCTCCTCTTCCCTATCATTTCCCTTTTACTATTTCCCCTTCTCCCTCCCGTTTTACTCTTCCTCCATTTCCACCCTTTCCCCTTTTCCCTCACCCTCTTCCTCCTTCCCAT
>NC_066524.1:11194025-11199025 GCF_024679095.1 Eriocheir sinensis | reverse complement strand
ACACACACACACACACACAACCCCCCCCCTCCACCCCCTAACCCCCCACACAACAAGTTACATGATCAGCACAAAACCACCCGACCTTTGACCTTTACTAGGCGGGTCATGTGAGGTCAGGTCACCGCTAGGCGCTGACTCACGGCCTGACACCTGGCGGGGGGTCACGAGGGGGGAAAGAGGAAGGCGCGTGAGAGGAAAGTGGAGCGGAGAAAAAATGTAAAGTGAAAGTGTGCTGATAAGGTTAAGAGGAGGCGGGTTCTTCGTTTTCGTTGAGCTCGTACGTTAGAAGGAAGGATGCCACGCCCGGGAGTCATCTGGGACGATCGGGACCGGGAATGTGTGAGAGCCCCTTAAGTAGAGCAAATTGAATATTGGACTAAACAGGACGGAAGTTAGGAAAAGCAACGTAGCTAATATTTAAGAGGGTAGAGCATTAACGTAAGTAAAATCAAAGTTAGCAAAATTATAGTTGGTAAAACTAAGGTATATTTTAAATTAGTGGAATAAAAGTTAGTAGAATTAGTTAGTAGAATTTAAGCATATAAAATTACTTTAGAAATATAATTAGTAAAATTTAAATTTAGATTAAAATCAAAGTTAGTAAAATTAAAGTTATTAAAGTTAGTAACATTATGGAGTAATTAAAATTATAGTAGAAACAAAATTAGTAGAATTAAAGTAGGTAGAATTAAAGTTAACAGAAATATATATGATTACTTAAGTCAAGGTTAGTAAAATTTAAGTGAGTAAAGCTAAAGTTAGCAAAATTAAAGCTACTAAAAATAAAGTTAACCCCTTGAGTGCGGATTTCCTACCAGACGACATCACCAAGCTACAGGAATGGAACAAACAGTGACTGCAACAATTCAATGAAGAAAAACGTAAAGTCCTGCACCTTGGGAGGGGGTGTCCAGCACACCAACACCACATGGGAAACATTCCATTATCCACCACAGAGGCAGAGAAAGACCTGGAAGTATATATTACCAGGCTAACAGTGAAAACCAAATCCGTGCCAATCGCAGCAGACGGGTTAATAAAATTAAAGTTAGTAAAATTAAAGTTAGTAAAGTTAAAATTAGTAAAATTAAAATGTGTAAAGTTATATAGTTAGTCATGTTATAGTTAATAAAATTAAAGTAAGTGAAATTAAAGTTAGTAATTTTTTTTTTATATAAAATCAATATTAGAAAACTTGAATTGCACTTAACTAAAATTGAGGTTAGTAAAACTAAAGTTTGCTGTCACGTGAATAAATATGAAACCAATAATAGTAAACAAAACTAACCCCCACACCAAAGTCTTTCCTTTTATCAAGTCACTTTGGGCGTTGCTGCCTCGGCCAGCTGTTTCCACTTCACCCCTCACTACCCCCCCCCCCCTTCTCTCTCTCTCTCTCTCTCTCTCTCTCTCTCTCTCTCTCTCTCTCTCTCTCTCTCTCTCTCTCTCTCAACATTTTCTCCATCATAAATCCTCTTGTTATGATATTTTTCCACGCCACCCATGAGGTAAAAGTCTAGGTGATCTGGCTTAGTTGACCGGCGCGGCGACTTGTCCACCCTACTTGACAACGTAAAAGAGCCCACGCTGCCTCAACGAATATGGATGTATACAAACTCATTGTTTTGGCCTGAGAAAACGAATCGTTCGCAGATTTATATGGTCTTATCATCATCATTATCATAATTTCGTTTGACGTCCATTTTCACTCTTCCTGAGCCGTTGGACGTTTTATGGCTCGTAAATCGAGCCATTTTCAGTTTTTGGCGCAAGATTTCCGGGTGCATGCCCTTCCAAACCCAACCACCTATTTAAGTGGGGGCCCTCGCTGGGTTGCTATCATAGCTGGGACTGGATGGCCATTGTCTCTGATTAACATGAGTTCATCTGTCCTTAGAATAGTGTTGTATTTAATCCACCTGGGGGTCCAGCACACCCTCCTCACTGGTCCAAAACAAAACCAGTGGTGTTGCTGGTCTAGTCACCGACTACCCGACCATGCGGCTGGTTGTACTGGGTTACATGTTACCAGCAGCAGAGCACTACCCTAACTGCCCTGACCATCATCAGCATATCATTAAATATACACAGACTATATAAGTTTTATTTAGGAGTAGTTGGCTATTAAGAAAATGAGAGAGAGTGGCGGGGATAATGTGGCATATCCACTAAACCCGCCAGCCACGCCGAGAGTGACTTGATAAAATGGAGAGCATATAACTACTCAACAGACAAACAAAGAAACCACCACTTACTAACACTCACTAAAAAAAAAAAAAAAAAAAAAAAAAAAAAAATTAAGGTCAAAACCATACGCCTGGCAGGCACACCGTAGCCCACAATAACCCGCCCATAATAAAGGGTGTTACTGCTGTGTTATTGTTTATAGTACAGACAATAACATGAGACTGACGCGGCGCCGGGGACAACGAAACAAGGGAAGGGTTATCGTGCACCATCAACAAGCCAGCCACGCCCTCCCTTCTCTCTCTCTCTCTCGTTCTATTTCCTGTCTTTTCTCCAAATTTTAACATATTTTGATTATTCTCTCTCTCTCTCTCTCTCTCTCTCTCTCTCTTTCTCTCAAATTTTAACATATTTTCTCTCTCTCTCTCTCTCGTTCTATTTCCTGTCTTTTTCTCCAAATTTTAACATATTTTGATTATTCTCTCTCTCTCTCTCTCTCTCTCTCTCTCTCTCTCTCTCTCTCTCTCTCTCTCTCTCTCTCGTGTTTATTCTTCCGTACTGTTGAATGCATCCTATTGCGTCCTCTTCCTTTCGCTGTAACTCAGTAAACTTTACGAGCGGCTGCAACACTACACACAACGCAGCTTCCTTAACGCCCCGCCGCTGTAGAGGAAGCGCGAAGAAAGAGAGGAAGTGGCGTAACACGGAAGGAACGACGAAAGAAGGAACAAAAGAATAGAATTGTGAGAAAGAGGGAGATTAAGAGGATGAGGATGAGGAGGAGGAAGAAGAGTTGAAAAGCAATGAATTCTGGAGATATAATGAAGGTTTTATACGCATTAACGCAGAGAGAGAGAGAGAGAGAGAGAGAGAGAGAGAGAGAGAGAGAGAGAGAGAGAGAGAGAGAGAGAGAGAGAGAGAGAGAGAGAGAGAGAGAGAGAGAGAGAGAGAGAGAGAGAGAGAGAGAGAGAGAGAGAGAGAGAGAAAGGAAGGAGAGAGAACGAGAGAGAGAGAGAGAGAGAGAGAGAGAGAGAGAGAGAGAGAGAGAGAGAGAGAGAGAGAGAGAGAGAGAGAGAGAGAGAGAGAGAGAGAGAGAATAATCAAAATATGTTAAAATTTGGAGAAAAAGACAGGAAATAGAACGAGAACGAGAGAGAGAGAGAGAGAGAGAGAGAGAGAGAGAGAGAGAGAGAGAGAGAGAGAGAGTAATCTTGACGGGGTGATACAAAAACATGTCTTGCAGTTATGCCTGAAACACGTCACGCGCGCACACACACACACACACACACACACACACACACACACACACACACACACACAGAGGGGGCGTGAGAGAAATGAGGAGAAAATGGCATAAGTTCCTCCAGTAATTTCAAGCACGAAGAGAAAGGAAAAAAAATGGAGATAAAAAGAGATAAAAAAGATAAAAAAATAATAATGGGAAAAACAGACTAATACCCATCATCTCCTCCCCATCATCTCCATTTCCCATCACCATTACTTCCCATCACTGTCACGGTCACCCCATTCATTCCCCCTTCCCCTCCCCCCTCCCCCCCTTCCCTTCCCTTCCCTTCCCTCCCTTGTAGTACCTGTTTTTACTCATTCACTCTTTTCCTCTTCTTCTTTTTCATCCACTTTACTAAGACCTAATTCTCTCTCTCTCTCTCTCTCTCTCTTCATTTTCTTCCCTCTATTCCATTTCCCTTATCTTAGTCTCTATCTCTCCCTCTCTCTCACTTATTCTGACTCTCTCTCTCTCTCTCTCTCTCTCTCTCTCTCTTTTGACACTCCCTATAATCAAGGAAATAGTTAATAAATTCTTTCCCTTTATTTTTTTTTCTCTCCACACCCCTTTTTCTTCTATTTTCTACTGTAGGGAATTTCTCTCTCTCTCTCTCTCTCTCTCTCTCTCTGCCACACCCTGTAACATGAGTGCCCAAGTCTTGACAAATTCTTAAGTGGACGATATTTTGTTTCCTCTCTCTCTCTCTCTCTCTCGTAAGGTTAAAGTCGTGAGGCTCAGAAAGAAGAGTCACCAGGTGTTTTTGCTAATGATTTGCTCACCTATAAAGAGGAGGAGGAGGAGGAGGAGGAAGGGAAGGGGGAGGAGGAGGAGGAAGCACTGCTGACATGGATTTGTTGGGAAGGTAGGAGATCTTCACTTTCTCTCGTGTTTGGTGATAAATATTTATGATGATGATGATGATGATGGTAGTAGTAGTAGTAGTAGTAGTAGTAGTAGTAATAAATGATAACAACGACAATAATAATAATAATAATAATAATAATAATAATAATAATAATGTATCTCTCTCTCTCTCTCTCTCTCTCTCTCTCTCTCTTCTCCTCATTGAACTTTCATTCTATTTTTATTTCCTTTCCACCTCTATCTTCTCTCCTGATTCTTGCTAGAAGGAGGAGGAGGAGGAGGAGGAGGAGGAGGAGGAGAGAAAGGAAAGGACGAAGGCTTGGGAGGGAGAGAGAAACAGGAATCGACGAAGGGTGGGAGGGAAAGCTAGAAGGTTGGAGAGAAGGCAAAAAATGAAAGTGAAAGGAAAAGGAGACAGAGAAAGTACGATTAAAGAGGAAAAACAAGACGGAAAATAAAGAGAGAGAGAGAGAGAGAGAGAGAGAGAGAGAGAGAGAGAGAGAGAGAGAGAGAGAGAGAGAGAGAGAGAGAGAGAGAGAGAGAGAGAGAGAGAGAGAGAGAGAGAGAGAAGAAATAGTAGAGAAAGAAATAGGAAAGAGAAAAAAAGAAAGGAGGAAGGAAGACAGGAAAATGAGGAGAAGGAAAAGGAGGTAATGCA
>NC_066524.1:11179025-11186525 GCF_024679095.1 Eriocheir sinensis | reverse complement strand
TTTGCAAGTGAGCCCATCATCGATATCATTAACATAAATTAAGAAGAGCATAGGGCCAAGCACTGATCCTTGGGGTACGCCGCTTCTGACATCGAGCCAGTTAGATGTAACACCGTTTAGAACTACTCTCTGTTTCCGCTCAGAGAGCCAGTCCACAAGCCAATTGTGAATGTTACCCGAGATACCGTGCGCCAATAGTTTGCTGAGCAGTCGCTGGTGGGGGACCTTATCAAATGCCTTTTGAAAATCCAGATATATGATATCTACTGATCTGCTTTCATCGAACACCTCAAAAATATAATGAAAAAAATGAAGCAAATTAGTTAAACACGAACGTTTACTACGGAAGCCATGTTGTGAATTATTTATCATATTATTTTCTTCGATGAATTTCACCATATTGTCGCGAATAAAGGAGGAGGAGGAGGAGGAGGAGGAGGAGGAGGAGGAGGAGGAGGAGGAGGAGGGGGAAGGGGAGGGGGAAGGGGAGGGGGAGGAGGACGAGACTAATAGCGCGATAGCTTCTCACATTAAAGATAATGAAGTTTTCATATTTCCCTCTACATTCTTCTTTCTTCTCTCTCTCTCACTACTGGAGGACGTACCCATGCATAAAGTATTGATACCATACCCCCCCCCCCCCTTTCTCTCTTTCGGCCCGAAGCGATAAGTTTATAGTGAATTTTACGACCCAGCAGAGAGAGAGAGAGAGAGAGAGAGAGAGAGAGAGAGAGAGAGAGAGAGAGAGAGAGAGAGAGAGAGAGAGAGAGAGAGAGAGAGAGAGAGAGAGAGAGAATTACATAGATTTACGTAGATAACCAAACCACACAGGCCCTATGGCCCAAACTAGGTGGTCTGTCCTAAACCTAAGTGACAGTTGTTATGCGGCCACCATGGCGTTGAGACTGACCTAGTGAACATTGAGATGGAGGAGATAGCGGTCAAGATTATTCTTAAACGATGCAATCGAGTTACACTGTACCACTGATGGTGGTAATCTGTTACAATCTCGAACGACAGCATTAGTGAAGAAGAATTTTGTGCAATCTGAATGAACTTGTCTACATTTGAGTTTAGCGCCATTATTTCTCGTTCGCGTCAAATCATCCATCACAAACAGCTTGGTCGGATAAAACCGTTAAGTATTTTAAAGCACTCGATCAGTTTTCCTCTTAAGCGGCGTTTTTTTAAGAGAAAACAGGTTTAGATGTGACAGCCTTTCCTCGTAGGGTTTGTTTCGTAATGAAGGAATCATCTTGGTTGCTCTACGCTGAACACCTTTTAATTTAGCAATGTCTTTCGCATGGTGGGGAGACCAAAACTGCACGGCATACTCCAAATGAGGTCTGACGAAACTATTATACAAAGGTAGTATAACATCTTTATTCTTGAATGAAAAAAATCTCTTAATCAAACCCATCATCCTGTTTGCTTTTTTAACGGACTCGTTGCACTGCTGGGAAAACTTGAGGTTAGACGCGACTGTGACGCCAAGATCTTTGACCGAGTGAACGCCTTTAACTTTAACGCCGCACATTTCACAGTCCTTCTTTATATTTCTAGATCCAACCTGCAGAATCTGGCACTTGTTTATATTAAAAGGCATTTCCCATTTTACTGACCAATCTGATATTTTACGCAAATCTTCTTGTAGGCTCAGCCTGTCACATTCTGTAAGTACCGCATTGCCGATTTTCGTGTCGTCCGCAAATTTACTAATGAAATGATTGAGACCAAGGTCAATGTCGTTTGCTTTCTATTGCTTAGCCAGTGCTTGATCCATTCGTGAAGCCTACCCCCGATGCCTATTTCCTTGATTTTATGAAGCAACTTGTAGTGTGGAATTTTATCAAACGCCTTCTGGAAGTCCAAATAAATAATATCAAGTGATTTAGAAACATCATATACTGCAAAAAAGCTCGTTATAGAACGTTAATAGATTCGACAAACAAGACCTGTTATTACGGAAACCATGTTGCGAGTCCAGGATTAGCGAATTACACTCTAGGTAGTTAACTACTTTATCTCGAATAATTGTCTCAAATAATTTACCAATAATTGAAGTTAATCTGAATGGCCTGTAATTATCCGGTAATTTTCGGAGAGAGAGAGAGAGAGAGAGAGAGAGAGAGAGAGAGAGAGAGAGAGAGAGAGAGAGAGAGAGAGAGAGAGAGAGAGAGAGAGAGAGAGAGAGAGAGAGAGAGAGAGAGAGAGAGAGAGAGAGAGAGACACACACACACACACACACACACACACACACACACACACACACACACACACACACACACAGACACACACACACACGTTTCCAGGAAGTCAAATACAATCACTACAAAAAAATAAAGGAAATGAATGAAAAAAAGAAAAATATCTAAAAAATCAAGGAAAAAAAAAAAAATATATAATGAACAATAAGACACAATCAGAGGCGTGAAGAGGAAGAGGAAGTGACGCCATGAAGGGAAGGGAAGGGGAGAGAAGAGAAGAGAAGAGAAGGGAAGGGAAGGGAAGGGAAGCGAGGAGAAGGAAAGGGAAGGGAAGGGAAGTGATGGGAAGGGATGAGAAGGAAGGAAGGAAGGAAAGGGAAGGATGAGAAGGAAGGAAGGAAGGGAAGGAAGGAAGGAAGGATGGATGGAAGGAAGGAAGGATGAGAAGGAAGGAAGGAAGGAAGGAAGGATGAGAAGGAAGGAAGGAAGGAAGGAAGGAAGGGATGGGAGGGAGGGAGAGGGAGGGAAGGGAGAGAGAGGGGAAGGAAGGAGGGAAGGAAGGAAGGAAGAAAGGAAGGAAGGAAGGGATGAGATGAGAAGGAAGGAAGGAAAGAAGGCAGGAAGGAAGGGAAGAGGAAGGAAGGAAGGAAGGAAGGAAGGAAGGGATGGATGAAGGAAGGAAAGGAAGGATGAGAAGGAAGGAAGGAAGGAAGAGAAGGAATGGGATGGGAAGGAAGGATGAAGGGATGGAATGGGATGGGATGGATGGAAGGAAGGGAAGGAAGGAAGGAGGGAAGGAAGGAAAGGAAAGGGAAGAAGAGGAAGGAAGGAAGGGATGAGAAGGGAAGGATGGAAGGAAGGAGGAAGGGATGGGAAGGAAGGAAGGAAGGGGATGAAGGAAGGGATGGGAAGGGAAGGGAAGGGAAGGGAAGGGAAGGGATGAGAAGGGAAGGGATGGGAAGGGAAGGGAAAGGATGAGAAGGGAAGGGATGGGAAGGCAAGGGAAGGGATGGGAAGGAAAGGGAAGAAGAGAGGAAACGGAATGGCAGGCACTTTCTAATACTGCAATTAAACAACCAATATAATCTTCATGAAAGTTTGGAGAAAACTTTAGTAAACGCAGCACTATATACATGAATCTGTATTGAGGGTGTCCAGTGATTCTAGTACCAGTCCTGTCCTGATCACGCTGGCTCAGGCTTACCAGGGGGGTTAGTGTGCCTCCCAACTTGCACTACCCACTCCGGCCAAAACGTCATGCAGAGAGGTGCTCAAGAGACTCCTGCTGTTGTTAATGAGCCGCGTGAGTCTCAATAAATATAGTCGTCCCTTAAAACCCCAACCAGCACCACCAACAGGCTAAGGGACATTCACCAACAGCCATCTAAAACTGGAGTCTAAAGAGGAAACAATAACCTCAACCTAAAAAATAAAAAAATAAAAAAATGTTAAAGGCGCAATATGCAAACTTGTATTTTTATTTTTTTTTAGTTCTCAGGTCCGGAAAATTCCCTAAATGCCCATGTAAAGTTTCCTAGTTCAAAATTCCCGGGAATTTTACAACTCTAAGGGGAAGAGAGGGAGGGAAAGAGAAGGGAAATAAAGAGAAAACCTTGAATGGGAGACTAAGATAAATAAGAGGGAAAAGGGTGAGGAAAAGGAAAGAAGGGAAGGGAAGGGAAGGAAAGAGAAGGAAGGAAGGAAGGAAGGGAAGGAAGGAAGGAAGGAAGGGAAGGGAAGGGTAGGGAACGGAAGGAAGGAAGGAAGGAAGGAAGGAAAGAGAAGGAAGGGAATGGAATGGAAGGAAGGAAGGAAGGGAAGTGAAGGAAGGGTAGGGAACGAAGGAAGGAAGGGAAGGAAGGAAGGGAAGGGAGGGAGGAGGGAGGAGGGAGGGGAGGAGGAAGGAAGGAAGGAAGGAAGGAAGGAATAGGGAAGGGAAGGGAAGGGAATGAAAGGAAAAGGGAAGGGAAGGGAAGGGAAGAGAAGTGAAGGGTAGGGAAGGGAAGGGAATGAAAGAAAAAGGCAAGGGAAGGGGAAGGGAAGGGAAGGGAAAGGAAGTGAAGAGAAAGGTAAGGAAGGGAAGGGAAGGGAAGGGAAGGGAAGGGAAGGGAAGGGGAAGGTAAAGGGGATGAAAAGCAAGAAAAAGATAAAATAGGAGAGTAATAAGATACATAAGACTAAAGTGAGAAATAAAGAAAGGAAGGAAAAAAGAAAAGGGAAAGGAAGGAAAGAGAAGGGGAGAAAGATGGAAGGATGGAATAGAAGATGGTAAACAGGAGCTAGAAAAGTGAAAATGAAAGAATAGGAAGAAATAGGAAAGATAGAAAGAAAATGAGAAATATAGAGAGAGAAGGAAAGGGAGGGAAAGGGACGGAAAGGGACGGAAAGATGGAATAGCAAAGGATGGAGAATTAGATGAATAAAAAGTGACAGTTATAGAGAGGAAGGAAAGAGGAAGGGAAGAGAAAAAAGAAGGGAAGAAAGGAGGAATGCGTAAGAAAGGGAAGAATAGGAAAGAAAAGAATAGGAATGGGAAGTGAAGGGAAGGGACAAGAAGGGAAAGGAGTAGGGAGAAGGGAACGGAAGGAAAGAGAATGAAGGGAGAAAGGGTGAGAAAAAACTTGAAATAATAGGAAAATAAAGTGAGAGAGGGAGGGAGGGAGAGAAGGACAAAAGGGAGGGAGGAAGGGGAAGGGAGGGGAAAAGAAAGGGGAGGAGTGTGACGGAAGAGTAATGAAAGAGGGAATTGTGAGGGGAAGAGGAGGAGGAGGAGGAGGAGGAGGAAATAGGAAGGGTGTAACATAAACAAGAAAAAAATATATTTCGATAAAGTATTGTGAAGGAGGAGGAGGAGGAGGAGGAGGAGGAGGAGGAGGAGGAGGAGGAGGAGGAGGAGGAAAAAGAGGAGGAGGAGGAGGAGGAGAAGAAGAGAAGGAGGAGGAAACATGGAAACATGGACTAGCAAGCAGCAGAAAGCCTTTTGGCTCATTACAAGGCTGCCTGCGTTCAGTGATTTAATCAATCCGTCATCCACGGGAGTGGCTTGCAGGGAAGGATTAAAGCACTTGTGTACCTACTCTTGGATACGTTCAGTTCACTCCCGATGCAGCAAAGTGTCGATCAATGCGTTTCTTGTAGGAGTTGATGGTCTCTGCGCTAACCACTTCTGCAGGAAGGCTGTTCCAGTGATGAACAACTCTATTCGAAAAATAACTCCTGCCGATGTCGGTATTGCATCGCTTTGCTTGAATTGTTTTTCCATTGTTTCTTGTCCTCGGGTTAGTTTGTAGCGTGAAGAGTTTTGAGTGATCAACGTTGCTGAGCTTGTTCAGGTACTCAAAGACTTGTATCATGTCTCCCCGCAGTCGTCTCTTTTCCAACGCGAAGAGGTTGAGTCGCTCGAGTCGCTCTTCATAGGGCTTCGTCCTCAGTGATGGTATCATCTTCGTGGCGCGGCGCTGTACTCTCTCAAGTAATTCAATGTCTTTCCTGTAATTTGGAGACCAGAATTGCACGGCGTATTCCAGGTGGGGCCTTACCAGCGAATTATACAAGGATAACAATTCCCGGTGTCTTGTATTCGAAGTTCCTCGCTATGAACCCGAGCATTATATTGGCTTTCTTACAGGCGGACTTGCAGTGTTTTGTTTGTTTCAAGTCACTGCTGATAGTGACCCCGAGGTCTCTTTCCTCTTGCACTACCTGTAGTGGTTCGCCACCCATGTAGTATGTGTGGTTGTTATTTCTGGATCCTATAAGCATTACTTTACATTTGGTAGTGTTGAAGGACATCTGCCATTTTTCTGACCACTGAGTGATCTGGTCCAGGTCTCTCTGGATAATTTCGCAGTCTGTTGTCGTGAGGGCCTTCCCACCCACCTTTGTGTCGTCGGCAAACTTTGAAAGCGTGGATTTTGATCCTAGTTCAAGGTCGTTGATATATATAATGAAGAGTATGGGTCCCACCACTGACCTCTGTGGCACTCCACTTGAGACCGGAATCCACTCGGAGGCCAGTCCGTTGAGTACAGCTCGCTGTTTTCCTCCAGTGAGCCAGTCCTTTATCCACGCTGTCAGATTGTCGCCTAACCCCGCCGACTTAAGTTTCTTGAGGAGTCTTTCGTGTGGCACTTTGTCAAAGGCTTTTTGAAAGTCTAGATACATAACATCACTGGGGATATGATTATCCCAGTTTTCATAGATACTTTGGAAGAAATCCAGTAAGTTGGATAAGCATGAGCGCTCATTCCTGAAACCATGCTGAGCATCGGAAATGATGTTGTTGTCTTTAAGAAACTTAACGAGTTTGTCTCTGATGATCTTCTCGAGAACTTTTCCCGCCACTGAGGTCAGACTAATTTGTCTGTAGTTTAAAGCCACGCTCTTGTCTCCCTTCTTGTAGATCGGTGTTACGTTCGCTTGCTTCCAGTCTTCGGGAACTTTGTTTTGTTGTAGTGTCAGATTATAGATGGCGGTGAGTGGCTTGAGGATTTGCTGCTTGAGGAGAAGGAAGAGGAGGAGGAGGAGGAGGAGGAGGAGGAGGAGGAGGAGGAGGAGGAGGAGGAGGAGGAGGAGGAGGAGGAGGAAGGTAGAAAAAAAGCTACATATAAATCTATTATTCAATGAAGATTTATAAGCGAAAAAAGGAGAGAAGGAAGAAGGAAAAGAGGGAAGGAGAGAAAAGGGAAAAGAAGGGAAGGAAAGAAGGGAGAGAGAGAAAGAAGGAGACAAAAACAAATAGGAAGAAATTTAACCAGAAAAAAAATGTTTGCTAAGATTTCTAGGAAGGAGAAACCATGTGAGGAAGAAGGAAGGGAGGGGAGGAGGAGGAGGAGGAGGAGGAGGAGGAGGAGGAGGAGGGATGAAGGCAACGAGGACAGAAGGAGGAGAGAGAGAGAGAGAGAGAGAGAGAGAGAGAGAGAGAGAGAGAGAGAGAGAGAGAGAGAGAGAGAGAGAGAGAGAGAGAGAGAGAGAGAGAGAGAGAGAGAGAGAGAGAGAGAGAGAGAGAGAGAGAGAGAGAGAGAGAGAGAGAGAGAGAGAGAGAGAGAGAGAGAGAGAGAGAGAGAGAGAGAGAGAGAGAGAGAGAGAGAGAGAGAGAGAGAGAGAGAGAGAGAGAGAGAGAGAGAGAGAGAGAGAGAGAGAGAGAGAGAGAGAGAGAGAGAGAGAGAGAGAGAGAGAGAGAGAGAGAGAGAGAGAGAGAGAGAGAGAGAGAGAGAGAGAGAGAGAGAGAGAGAGAGAGAGAGAGAGAGAGAGAGAGAGGTATAGATAAGAAAAGAGTAAGGGAGAGACAAAC
>NC_066524.1:11111525-11171525 GCF_024679095.1 Eriocheir sinensis | reverse complement strand
CATCCATTCACTCTCTTCTTATTCTCATTCATATCCTTCTTTCTTCTTGATCGGCTCCTCCTCCTCCTCCTCCCCCCCTCCTCCTCCTCCTCCTCCTCCTCGTGTTTTTGTTTTTTTCTGTTCACTGCTAACAACTTCCTGCTCCATTGTGTTCCAGTTATGTTCGTTTTTGTTCTCTTTTTTTTATTATTTTACGTTCATTATTTTTTTTTTCGACTTCCTTCTTCTTAACAGGTAACGTGACATCACCTGATTCTCCCTCTCCTTGGCTGCTGTTGTTGTTGTTGTTTACGAGTGTGTACTGCTTTGGAATTTCTTTTACTTTCTTCTTCTTCTCCATTTTCTTTTTCTTCTTCTTCTTCTTCTTCTTCTTCTTCTTCTTCTTCTTCTTCTTCTTCTTCTTCTTCTTCTTCTTCTTCTTCTTCTTCTTCTTCTTCTTCTTCTTCTTCTTCTTCTTCTTGCTGTTGTTGTTATTGTTCTTAATATGTTGTACTTCCAGCTTCTTCTTCTTCTTATTATTATTATCATTATTATTATTATTATTATTATTATTATTATTATTATTATTATTATTATTATTTTCATCATTCATCTTCTTTTCATTCCTTTTCTCTTCCGTCTTCTCTTTTTCTTCCTTCCTCTCTCCTCTCTTCTTTCTTTATTTATCTATTTCTTCCTTTCTTTCTTTCTTTCTTTCTTTCCTCCTTCCTTCCTTCTTTCCTTCGTTATTTCTCTCTCTCGTCATTTATCTATTATATATTTCTTCTTCTTCTTCTTCTTCTTCTTCTTCTTCTTCTTCTTCTACTTCTTCTTCTGTTCTTTTTTGTCCATTTTTTGTTCTTGTTTTTATTTTCATGCATGCTCTTGCAGATATTTTTTTTTTTTTACATATCCTCCTCCTCCTCCTCCTCCTCCTCCTTCTTCTCCTATTCCTTCTAGTTCTTGTTTCTTCTTGTCCATTTTTCTTCTTGTTTTTTTCTCCTCGCCCATTTCTTTTCTTGGTTTTCATATTTTTTCTTCATATCCTCCTCCTCCTCCTCCTCCTCCTCCTCTCAAGGGCACTGGAGGAACACAAAAACACTAACAACAAAAAAAAGTAATTATTCCCTATACGCCTCCATTGCCCTTCCTCCCCTCGTGTGTGTGTGTGTGTGTGTGTGTGTGTGTGTGTGTGTGTGTGTGTGTGTGTGTGTGTGTCCTTGGTGTGCCTGGGTTATGAGCAGAAGGAAAGGAACGTGGAGGAAGGAAATGAACGTGAAGGAATGAAAGGGAAGGGAAGGATGAAAAGAGAAGGAAGGGGTGAAAGAAAGAGAAGGAAGAGAAGATTGAAGGAGAAGGAGAGGAATGGAAGGTGTGAAAGTAAGAAAATCAGAGGAAAGGAATGGAAACAGGGGTGAAAGGAAGGAGAGGAAGAAGAAAGAGAAAGATAATGATAGGAAATCGAGGGAAGAAGGAAACGGAATGAAGAGGAGAGGGGAAGAGAATGAGGGTAAGGAATGAATGGAAGAAGTGAAAATGGAAAGGAAAGGAAAGGAAAGGAAAAAAAATCTAATCCTCGTCCTCCTCCTCCTCCTCCACCAGCCTTAAGCTCCCAGCCATATGAGGAACGACTCAAGCGACTCACCTCTTTAGGGTGGAAAAGATACGCTTCCGTGGAAATTTGATTCAGGTCTTCAAGTACCTGACGAACTCCAGTAACGCCGATCACTCCAAGTTCTCTGAGTTACAAACCAACTCAAGAACCAGAAATAACGGTCCACTTATTCGGGCGAGGTGATGTGGTACAGATAGTGGCAGGAGTTTCCCTTCAAACCGAGTCATCTGCCATTGGAATAACCTCTCTGTATAGATGTAGTAGTGCGGACACCATCAACTCTTAAAAATCGCAGCGACCGTTACTCGTTGCGTCAGAAGTGTTTTCAGCTACACGGAAGCGACTGTCGAGGAGATTAAATCACTAAAGCGGGCAACCTCGTAATGTGCCCATAAACTTTCCGTTGCCTGTCTCTCCATGTTTCCACGTTCCTTCATGCTCTTGCACACCCCCGCCACGTGCACGAAATCCTTCCAGGGTCCATTCAAGGTCTTGGAACACCTGGGAGCCGTATGGTGGCCGGGTGAACAGGTAAAGCTGGCCAGGTGGGGCAAGTACAGCTAGGCAGGTGGGTAGGGAGTGATGGATAGGCAGGTGAGATTATAGGTAAGGGGACGGCAGGGGAGGTTAGGTTAGGGGAGAGCAGGGGAGGGGACGTGAGAATAAGGGGAGGGCACGTGATTAAGTTTTGGAAAGTTAGGTAAGGGGAGGGCAGGTGAGGTTAGGTAAAGGGAGGGCAGGTGAGGTTCAGGGGAGGGCAGGTGAGGTTAGGTAAAGGAATGAAAGGTGAGGTTAGGTTAGAGGAGAGCAGGTGAGGTTAGGTAAAGGAATGAAAGGTGAGGTTAGGTTAGAGGAGAGCAGGTGAGGTTAGGTAAAGGGAGGGCAGGTGAGGTTAGGTAAAGGGAGGGCAGGTGAGGCTGGGTTAGGTGAGGGACGGTCAGGTGAAGGGAGATGATAAGTGGAGATGAACCAGGTGAAGAAAGGAAGGAAAAGAAGGAGGAAAGGTAGAAAGAAAGGCTGATAAGGAAGTACGGAAAGAAGAAGGGATGATAAGAAGGTTGAAGATAAAGGAAGGAAGAAAGGAAAAAAAAGAAGGAAGGAAGGGAAGAGAATGACAACGAGACTTAGAAGGAAGAAAGGATGGATGTGACAAACGGATGAAGGAAAGAAGGAAGGAAGGAAGGAAGACAGGAAGAAAAGGAAAAAGGGAAGGGGACGAATGCCGAAGCGAAGGAGGAGGAATTTTTTTTTTTTTTTGTGTTGTTGCCTTCTGCGCCGCCTCATGGGGCTGGGGGGGGGCCCATGGGGTCGGCAAGGCTTCTTCTGGTGGGGGGCCTGATGGTCGCCCGTTTGGCGCTATCTGTATTGGTTTCTGATGTTGCCCCCCCACTCTCGTATTGATGATTCGCTTGACGGCTTCCCCTCCGGGTTGTGGTGGGTGGTCTCTCAGGACGCGCCATGTGAGGTTTATGGTGACTGAAAAACTGACGAAAAACGAAATGATGAGGAACTCGCGGAGGGTCGTCCGCGTCCATCTTGCATTAGCTCATGCTGCCCGGAACTCGTACTTGATTCGCTTGACGGCTTCCTCTAGAGTCCGGGTTGATGGGTGGTCTTCGGACGGCATGTGTGGGGTTTTTAAGCCACTCGGCGGTGACGAAAAAAGAGTGGAGTGGTAGCGTGAGAACTCGCCGCACGTCCATCGCAACGGCGAAGTAGCCTAGTATAAACGCAAACGAAATGAAAAGGAAGGAAGGAAGGATGGAAAGACGACGCAAGGCTGAGAACGAATGAAGGAAAGAACGAAGGAGAGAAGAAAATAAGTAAAGAAAGAAAGAAGGAAGAAAAGAAAGAATAAAGGAGTGAAAAAATGAAGAAGGAAGGAAGAGATGAAGGAGGGAAGGAAGTAGGGAAGGGAGGAAAGTAGAAAATAAGTAAAGAAAGAAGGAAGAAAAGAAAGAATAAAGGAGTGAAAAAATGATTCAATGAAAGGAGGAAGGGAAGATGGAAGGAAAAGATGAAGGAGGGAAGGAAGTAGGGTAGGGAGAAAAGAAGAAAGTAAAGAAAGAAAGAAGAAAGAAAAGAAAGAATAAAAGAGTGCAAAAATTATTGAATGAAAGAAGGAAGGGAGGATGGAAGGAAGAGATGAAGGAGGGAAGGAAGTAGGGAAGGGAGGCAAAAAGAAAGTAAAGAAAGAAAGAAAGAAGGAAGAAAAGAAAGAATAAAGGAGTGAAAAAATGATAAAAGGAAGGAAGGAAGAATGGAAAGAAGACGGAAGGCTGAGAACGAATGAAGGAAGGAAGAAAATAAGTAAAAAAAAGAAAGAAGAAAGAAAAGAAAGAATAAAGGAGTGAAAAAGTGATTGAATGAAAGAAGGAAGGGAGGATGGAAAGAAGAGATGAAGGAGGGAAGGTAGTAGGGAAGGGAGGAAAGAAGAAAGTAAAAAAAGAAAGGAAGGAAATAAGTAAAGAAAGGAAGAAGGAAGAATAGAAAAAATAAAGGAGTGAAAAATTGATTGAATGAAAGAAGGAAGGGAGGATGGAAGGAAGAGATGAAGGAGGGAAGGAAGTAGGGAAGGGAGGATAATAGACAGTAAAGAAAGTAAAGAAAGAAAGGAAGATAGAAAGGAAGAGAGGAGAGAGCAAGGAAGGAGGGTGATGCGGTACGTTTTTATCCAGTTTGCTCCAGCCGGGCGACAGATTCAAACCAGATCTCAAGCTTGTATTTTCTTATTCATATATTGCTAGCTTGTTATTTCCTGGATTTTTTATTGTTAGTAGGAAGGGGCGGAAATAACCTGAGGAGACAGCATTACTCAGCCATTTTGAGGGTGACCTACAGAGCATTATCGAGGAAACTTAACCTAGAGAATCTGACAGTAGACCTCAGGATGGATATGGAGGATGGCGATTTTGATAACCACTTGGCAAAACAACAAATAATGACCGGTAAGAAAACACTTGAGAGAGGAACACACATTTCTTGGACAAATAATTACTGCAGACCCAGACCCCGAACAAGGAGTCAGAGCAGACATGCTGGGGTAATAACAGTACTCTGTAATCGTAATCGATTACAATCAATTACAGTTTTTCAAGTAATCGTAATCGTGATCGATTACCCTCTTTATTTTTTTAAGTAATCGTAATCGAATACATAAAAAATGTAATCGTAATCGTGATTACTTCTGCAATTACATTAGCAAAGTTTTAGTAATAGTTTCGCGTACAGCAAGTATGTAGCCTACTCTAATAATCTGTACTAATTCACCCAATTAAATATTTAGTATGGTACATGTGTATGAAATTTGCAAGTTCACCTTTCAGTCCTTCCTGTAATCACGATTGTAATCACGATTAATACATCATGTAATCGTAATCGTAATCGATTACACCTAATTTTATTGTAATCGTAATCGTGAAAATATGAAGTAATCGTAATCGATTACATAACATAGGTAATCGCCCCACGTCTGAATCAGAGAGAAACTAGGATTATGGTGGAGTACTTTTGGTGAATATGGTTAAAAAAAAAGGAATCAGAGAGAGACTTGGAATACGAAGGAGTGCTTTTGGCAAATATGGTATATAAAAAAGAAATCAGAGGGAGTGTAGGAATGGACTGGAGTGCTCTTGGTAAATATGATGAAAAAAGTCAAAGAGAGACCAGGAATGTGATGGAGTGCTCGTGGTATACACACAGTAATGTCATGAACAGCAGCCTGCCACTCGCCCTGGAGAGAAAGGTGTGCAGTCAGTGTGTTCTGCCAGCCCCGACACACGCCTCACAAACTTGGCGACTCACAAAAGACTTAAGAGAGAAAGTTGAGAAGCACACAAAGAGGACTGGAGAGTTGAGTTTGGGGTATAACACGGAGAGAGAGGACGCGAGCATCATGGATTAGAGAACAGATAAAGACTGAAGATTTTTTTACGGCAAAGGAGTCAGTTCAAGGGCATAAAAAAAAGGAAACAAATATGAAGAGAAAAGCCCGCTACTCACTGCTCCTAAAAAGAGTTAGAGGATGTTCTAGAGATGATTAATAAAAAGAAATGTCCTTAGACAGGTGACATTATGCGTGTAACTAATAACAGACAGACAACCAGAGTAACAGAGTGGCGACCCTGTAACAGTAGAAGTAAGGGTAGACAGAGGACCAGGTGGAGAGGTAGAATTAGAACCTTTGCCGGGGCAGGATGGAGTACACTAACACCAGACAGAGGACCAGGTGGAGAGGTAGAGTTAGAACCTTTGCCAGAGCAGGATGGAGTACACTAACGCCAGACAGAGGACCAGGTGGAGAGGTGGAGTTAGAACCTTTGCCAGAGCAGGATGGAGTACACTAACACCAGACAGAGGACCAGGTGGAGAGGTAGAGTTAGAACCTTTGCCGGGGCAGGATGGAGTACACTAACACCAGACAGAGGACCAGGGGGAGAAGCGGAGTTAGAGCATTTGCCGGGGCAGGATGGAGCACACTAACACCGGACAGAGAGGTGGAGGACATTGGGAAAGGCCTTTGTTTTGCAGTGGACTGGTAAAGGCTGAAGTTGATGATGATGATGATGATGATGATGATGATGATGATGATGAAGCAGGTAGGCAGGTAAGCGGATACTGGAAAAGAGAGAGAGAGAGAGAGAGAGAGAGTGGGCGTTCTACTTTTTAAGAATGGAGAAAATAGAAAAGTAAAAAAAAAAAGAGAAAACACAAAAAAGGAGAAAATGATCGTCTGGGCTTCCCAATATTTTTTATCAATTTCTTTTTTCTTTTTTTTTCCTCAACTGATTTGCATGCAGTTCATGAGGAGGAGGAGGAGGAGGTGGAGGAGGAGGAGGAGGAAGAGGAGGAGGAGGATGCAACTTTTTTTTGGACAAGGTGATGATAATGATGATGATGATGAGCAAGAGGAGGAGGAGGAGGAGGAGGAGGGGGAGGAGGAGGGGGAGGAGGTGGAGGAGGAGGAGGAGGAGGAGGAGGAGGAGGAGGAGGAGGAGGAGGAGGAGGAGGAGGTGGAGGAGGAGGAGGAGGAGGAGGAGGAGGAGGATGCAGCTTTTTTTTGGACAAGGTGATAATAATAGTAACGATGATGATGATGAGCAAGAGGAGGAGGAGGAGGAGGAGGAGGAGGAGGAGGAGGATGCAACTTTTTTTTGGACAAGGTGATGATTATAATAATGATGATGATGATGAGCAAGAGGAGGAGGAGGAGGAGGAGGAGGAGGAAGATGAGTCAGCCTAATCTTCTTCCATTCTTTCTCTTTCTCTTCTTCCTCCTCCTCTTCTTCTTCTTCTTCCCCCTTTTCATATTTTTTCCAGAATATAATCATGTCATTCCTCTTTTGTGTTTGTGAGAATGTATAGTTTGCCTTTCCTCCTCCTCCTCCTCCTCCTCCTCCTCCTTCACTTCTATGTTACTAATTTATATTCTTTCCTATTACTGTTGTTTCTCGCGTTCGTCTTTAATTATTTCCTATTTTCTTATTACGTATTTTTCCTTCTCCTTCTAATCCTTCTCCTCCTTTTCCTCCTCCTCTTTCACACTTTCCACTAACAAAGCAGAAAAGCGTAAGAACACGAACAAAATAATAATGATAATAAGAAAAAGAAATTAAGAATAGAAGTAGTAGTAGAAGTAGTAGTAGTAGTAGTAGTAGTAGTAGTAAATATATTAGAACACGGTCAGTCAGTCAGTCAATCACTCAGTTAGTCAGTCAACATGATACATAATACCTGTCCATATAAGTCCAAAATCATCATCATCATCACCACCACCATCATCGCCACCACCACCACCACCACCACCACCACCGTCACCACCACCACCAAAAAACGTAACCTTGGCTCACACTGAACTCGTCTTTCAGGTTAGCGGCGACAGAGTGAGACACAGAGAGAGAGAAGGAGAGAAAGATAGAAAGAGAGAAACGGAGAGAAAGAGAGAAGAAAGAAGGAGGATAGAAGAGAGACGAGAAGAAAGGCTAACCGCATATCCTCACGTGCCTCCTCTTCCTCTTCCTCCTCCTCCTCCTCTTCCTCCTCTTCCACATCTTCCTCCTTCTCCTTCTTCCTCTTTTTGCTTCTTCCTCCTCCGCACGTATACACAGTCGCTAAGGACACACACACACACACACACACACGTAACGGACCTGTTGATCTTGTCCACACCCGAAACCTTTAAGTTCGTTTGCCTTCAAGTTTCAATTAAGTTCAAATCAGTTTCAGTTCACCTTAGCAAAGTTTCATCTCGTTTCACTTCGATTTTATTAAGTTGTCTGTTTCACGTTTTTTTTTTTATCTTATTTCGTCTATAGATCCTCTTGCGGCATCTATATATATATTTTTTTTTAGTGTTCAATCCTTTATCTCTCTTTAAAACCCTACTTTTAACTTCTAACTTCTACTTCTAACACAACTAAACTAACTAACTTTAAAACCCTACTTCTAACTTCTAACTTCTACTTCTAACACAACTTTCCACCCTCGATCCTTCTTTTCTCTTGTATTCTCATGGTTCTGATCTCTCTTCATCTTTAAATCCTCTCGTGTCTTCTCTAATCCTCTTTGTTTGGTATCAGATCCTTTATCTCTCTCTGAAACTCCTTTATTCTACTTCTAACACCACTTTCCACCCTCGATCCTTCTTTTCCCTCGTATTCTCATAGTTCTGATCTCTCTTCATCTTTACATCCTCTTGTGTCTTCTCTAATCCTCTTTGTTTGGTATCAGATCCTTTATCTCTCTCTGAAACCCCTTTATTCTGCTTCTAACACCACTGCCCACCCTCGATCCTTCTTTTCTCTCGTATTCTCT
Source organism: Eriocheir sinensis (assembly GCF_024679095.1). Classification (NCBI taxonomy): domain Eukaryota; kingdom Metazoa; phylum Arthropoda; class Malacostraca; order Decapoda; family Varunidae; genus Eriocheir; species Eriocheir sinensis. The sequence continues at coordinate 11,163,118 of NC_066524.1, read as the reverse complement.
TAGTTCTGATCTCTCTTCATCTTTAAATCCTCTCGTGTCTTCTCTAATCCTCTTTGTTTGGTATCATCTCCTTTATCTCTCTCTTGAATACCTTTTGCGACCACTTGAACCTCTTTATCTTTGGTCTTTTTGTCTCCTCTTAATCCTCTTTCTTTGCATTTGAACCCTATTTGTTTGGTATCAGATCCTTTAACTCTCTCTTGAATACCTTTTGCGACCACTTGAACCTCTTTATCTTTGGTCTTTTTGTCTTCTCTCAATCCTCTTTCTTTGCATTTAATCCCTCTTTGTTTGTCTGAATCTGTTGCTTCTTACCTGGTCATTTTCATTTGCCTGTATTCTCGTTTCTCCATCTTTAGTCTCCTTATGTTACCTGTAATCTCTATCTCACCTTTCTGTATCTTTATTCACGCCTTAATTCACTCTCTCTACCCCAGAATTCTTTTTATATACCTTCAAATCCTCTAACACGTCCCTTAACCCCTTTCTCAACATCAACCACTTAATCCTATCTCTCCACCTCTTAATCCCTTTACTAAACCCCGAATCCCCTTTATCCACCTCAAGAAAGGGATCCAAGTCCATCTCGAGGGTTTGAGTGGAATCGAGTCCTGTGTTTCAAGTCATCGTCGCCACCATGGCTCGCCACGTCCTCGTCCTCGTCCTCGCCCTCCTCGCCTCCTCGCCTTTAGTGCAGGACAAGAAGATCAACAACAACGTAAGTGAGAGAGAGAGAGAGAGAGAGAGAGAGAGAGAGAGAGAGAAAGACGAAACATAGACAAAAGAAAGAAAAAAACAAAGAATGGAATGATAAAAGCAGAGAGAGAGAGAGAGAGAGAGAGAGAGAGAGAGAGAGAGAGAGAGAGAGAGAGAGAGAGAGAGAGAGAGAGATGCAAATAACAAGTGCAAACACCATTGTCTTGACCATTACCTTAATCACCTCGTTTTCTCCTCCACCTCCTCCTCCTCCTCCTCCTCCTCCTCCTCCTCCTCCTGGTCCACTATTTCTTCCTGTTCCTGATGCTGTAACCCTTCAACTATTTTTGGTCTACCTCCTCCTCCTCCTCCTCCTCCTCCTCCTCCCCCTTTTTGTATGTCTTCCTGCTCTCAATGCAACTGTCTATCTCCTTTTATTTTTCTTCTGCCATCTCCTCTCCAATCCTCTCCCCCCCCCTCTTCTCCTCTCCTCTCCTCTCCTTTGTATCCCTCTTCATCTCTTCCTCTTGTTCTTTCTTCATCGTTCTTTTTCTTTTCTTCCTCCTCCTCCTCATCATCATCATCATCCCTCTCAATCTATTCCTCTTCTTCTTCTTTCCCACCTATCCCTCTTCCTTCCCCTCCTTCATTTCCTTTTCTCTTCCTCCTCCTCCTCTTCTACATCTCTCTCCAACTCTCTTATTCCTATTCCCCATCTATTTTTTCTTTTTCTTTTCATTCTTCACTTTCCTCCTCCTCCTCCTCCTCTTCTACATCTATCTTCTACCCTCTTCTTCTTATTCCCCTCTATTTTTTTTCTTTCTCTTTTCATTCTGTACTTTCCTCCTCCTCCTCCTCCCCAGCAGGTCAGCCTCAGCAGGACCCTTCGGCAGGTGCAGCAGGAGCTCATGCAGCCCATCCTCAACCCACCCATCCCCACCTCCATAGGACACTACCTCGGTGAGTTGACTCATGGCCCACACCTCTGCCCTTACCCTGGCTTGCCGCGCCTTCATCCTCCTCCTTCCCTCTCTTCCATCCTCTTCCTTCTTTCCATAGAACACTACCTCGGTAAGTTCGTCTGTGTTATCCTCCTCCTCCTTCTCCTCCTCCTCCTCCTCTCTTCTTCCTTCACTTGCCTTCATACACTTTCCTTCCCCCTTCCATTAACAAAAGTGATGTCAGTCAGCGCCTCCGCGGTGCAGTGGTTAACGTCCGTAACTACGAATGTGCGGGCCTTGGTTCGAATCTAGGACTAAGCGGTCGGCGAGCAGCTCACCCAGCTGTTTATCTTTCTTTTCGGGATGGTCGATATATGGGTACCTGGGGACTCCTGGGGAAGATAAACTGTGGCAACCCGGATGTAATATACACTGGCCGCGTCGGAATAATGAGTTCCCTCTCACCACAGGGTTAAAAGGCCAACGGGGCAGAGATGGGCACCGAGGCCATCCACGCCAAAGGCGTATGCTCCTATTCTCACCTTACTTAATGACGTCCTGGCGGTATGGGAGCTGGGTATAACACGTAGTAATGGTTTAAGTTTATGAATGGATGAAGGGCTTTAATAAGGGTGATGGTAATAACGTTTTGGTGGTAATGGCGTCGGGTAGGACACGTAGCAATGGAGTTAAGTTGGATTAGTTCAGATTCAACAATGCATTGGTTTACTAACGGAGTGGATGAGTGGAACAGACTCGGCAGTCATGTGATGAGTACCAATATGACGGACACCTTTATGAAAAGGTTAGTAAGTTCATGGATAGTGAGGACAGGTGGGGTTACTTTTACAGGAGCTGTCTTGTACAGACCAACCCGGCTCTCATGTTCTTATGGTCTTTCCTTCACTTTTTTTTCACTCAAATTATATATTGCTTTAGCATTTGTCGTAATAGTATTATTATTAATATTATTATTATTATTGTTATAAACTAGCAACAACACTACTACTACTACTACTACTACTGCTACTGCTACTACTACTACTACTACTACTAATAATAATAATAATAATAATAATAATAATAATAATAATAATAATAATAATAATAATAATAATAATAATAATAATAATAATTATAATAATGATATGCTGAGAATCGAGCACTTTTAGCAACTCATTAAATCCAGTTTTAATGCAAGCGACCTTCTATGTAACGGGAGAGAGAGAGAGAGAGAGAGAGAGAGAGAGAGAGAGAGAGAGAGAGAGAGAGAGAATAGACACAATACATTAAAAAAATATTCATTATAACATTTTTCCCGCTTTTCTCCTCAACATCTCGCTTCTTTTTCATTCATCGCGGTAAAAATAATAATAAATAAATGGCCCCCAGCCTCATACCCTGGTCCCTTTGTTTGCCCTGTTTGCCGCGCCTGAAGCGACAAACAGGCGATTAAAGGCAAAACAAGGCGACCAAACACCACCACCACCACCACCACCACCACCAACAACAACAACAACAATAACAACACAGCACAACCACCACCACCACCACCAACAACAACAACAACAACAACACTAACATCAACAACAACACCATCATCACAACCTCCACCACCACCACCAACAGCAACAACAACAATAATAACAGAGCACAACCACAACCACCACCACCACCACCACCACCAGCAACAACAACACTACCATCACCACCACCACCAGCAACAACAACAACACTACCATCACCACCACCACCAGCAACAACAACAACACCACCATAACCACCACAACCAACAACACTTCAACGACCACCACCAACAACAACAATGACAGCAAAACAACTACCCTACCACTACCACCACTTCCATCACCACCACCATCACCATCAACAACACAACCATCAACATAACCTCCACCACCACCACCACCATCAACAACACAACCATCAACATAACCTCCACCACCACCACCAAGAACAACATCACAGCCACCACCACCACCATCACTACCACCGCCACATACCCAGAAGTTCAATTTTTTCTCCGCCTAACGCTATTTTGATCTATTTTCAACCTTCGTCAGGACTCAAAAACAAGACAGACACGTAAACAAGACACAAATCAACCTTATATTATATTCATCTAGTTTCACACCCGTCGCACTGCGGAGTTTGACAATATACTTATAACATAATCTTGTTGTACTATTCATCCTTCTTTATAACGCCTGTCCGTGGAAATGGTTAAATGGAATGTTATGTTTGTTTAGAATTGTGAAGGTTTATTGTTTACGATAAATACTCGCGATACTCTTCGCAATGAACCGCTGTCAACATTGCGTTCGGCGGTCGAGGCGGCGGCTCAGCTCTGGCGGTGACAGAGTTCTCCTTCCGCAGTGTTTTGTGAGGGGTTAGTGATTATTTATCCTTGTTTCTGCGTATTGACGTGTTTAATGTTAATTTTCTTTTTTTTTTTTTTTTGTGTGTGTGTGTGGGGGGGGAATCCCTTATTATAGGAAGGGAGGGAGGGGGGAAATTCGGGATACTAGAAATTTCCGCGGGGCATAGCGTTAATATATAAAATAAAATACCAAAATAAACGGCTTTGTACGCCATTGTTAGACGGAAGTTATAGATACCCGTTACATGCCCTTACACGCTGCGATCCTTTATAAACGAGTAATTATCGATATGATATATATTGTAAACACACAAGGTAATAAACACACCCACAACACCTCAACAGCTATCAGTCATTTTCCTCCTTACCAGTTCACCAGATTGTGTTCTAATCTTATTTTAATCTATTTCTAACGCTCATCAGGGATCAATACAAACCGAACACGTTAACATGACATTAAACCTTCGCTCAATACCTCTGTTTATCCTTTACCACCTTCATACACGTGTAATGAACGATAATATAATGTAAACACAGAAGAATAAAAACGCACATCCTACCCGGAGCCATTTGCTCAAGCGGTTCCCACGGTTATTTTTAGTCTATTTTTAACCTTCCTCAAGACTCATAATAAACCAGATATTTAAATAAGATATCAAACCAGCATTCTACACCTTTGTTCACCGTTCACGATGCCAAATAATCTAGTAATCAGCGACAATGCACCGTACACCCATGGACAAAAACACGAAGTAGGCTACGCTTCACCCAACGCCATTTCCTCACAAGCGATTGCCACACTTCTTTTAACGCTATTTTGATCTATTTTTAACCTTCGCCACCGTTCACACGCTAGACAGGCAAAAAAAAAAACATCAAACAATAAATATTTGCCCCTCTAAACCCTCAAAATGCCTAATAAACGAATAATTAGCGAAAATAAAACGTAAACATAAGGAAAGGCAAACACGAACACCCCACTCAACAGAATTTCCCTTCATGCGGTTCTCACACTTGTTCTTTTAACGCTATTTTAACCTATTTTCAACCATCGTCATCATTCAAATATGTACCAGACAGGTATATAAAACATCAACCTAACACTTCAAGCCCTTCCCTGCCCTCACTGATACCTATTTAACTAGTAATTAACGATAATATAGCGTAAACACATGAGAAGACACATGCACGTCCCCTCAACACCATTTCCTCACAAGGGTTTTTTATACTTTTCATTTCAGCACTATTCTAACCTGTTTCTAATCTTGGTCACCGTTTTAACATACACCAGGCAGGTAAATAAGACATCAAATTAACATCATATACTCCTAATTACCCTCCACGACCCTCACGAACGAGTAAATAACGAAAATATAACAAACACAGGGAAAGTCACACATGCACACAACACCCCACGCCGCTTCCTCACCAGCGTTTCGTATACTTTTCATTTCAACACTATTTTAACCTGTTTCTAACCTTCGTCAGCGTTCAATTATATATCAGACAGGTAAATAAGACACCAAACTAACATTATAAACTCCTAATTACCCTCCACGACCCCCAATAAACGAGTAAATAACGAAAATATAACAAACACAGGAAAAGTCACACATCCACACATCACCCCACGCCGCTTCCTCACCAGCGCTTTTTATACTTTTCATTTCAACACTTTTAACCTGTTTCTAACCTTCGTCAGCGTTCAGTTATATATCAGACAGGTAAATAAGACACCAAACTAACATTATATACTCCTAATTACCCTCCACGACCCCCAATAAACGAGTAAATAACAAAAATATAACGTAAACACACAAGGAGAGTCACACATGCCCACGTCACCCCACGCCGCTTCCTCACCAGCGTTGCGTGTAATTTTCCTTTTAACACTATTTTTATCTATTTCCAACCTTTGTCAGCGTTCAAATACACATCAGACAGGCACATAAGACACCAAACTAACATTATACACGCCTAGTAACCCTCCACGACCCTCAATAAACGGATAAATAACGATAAAACAATGTAAATACAGACAACACTATGCAGAAGACGAGTATATTCCCAAACCTAATCTTACTTTTGGTCAATTTACGGCAAAAGAGAGTGACTGACGTACCTTCACTGCCTCTCACACTGTGCACGGGGCCTTCATCTTCACGCTGGTGGCTCCCTGTGCTCTGTCGTGTGATAATAACGCCACAAGCACAGATAATGTCACACTATTCCACTGACGTATTCCGACCCTCCGCCATGACGCCGCGTTTTCTCTCGTGGCGCTGGAAGGGATTTTAAGGCTGACTATAGGATTTTTTCAGTGATTTTTAAAGTGTTCCTGTTTATTGTAATATGTTCATGTTCTAGTTCATTTAAGGGTTTGAAAGTTTGATTTAAGACTCTCAAGTTGATAAAGCACTGTAACACGATATCTCCCTCTCCCTTGTGACACCCCCCTTCCCCTGTTACTTCCCCCTACCTCTATAACATCCCCTAACCATGTAGCACCTCCCTCTCCCTTGTAACACCCCCCTTCCCCTGTTACTTCCCCCTACCTCTATAACACCCCCTAACCATGTAACACCCCCCTGCCCCTGTTACTTCCCCCTACCTCTATAACATCCCCTAACCATGTAGCACCTCCCTCTCCCTTGTAACACCCCCCTTCCCCTGTTACTTCCCCCTACCTCTATAACATCCCCTAACCATGTAGCACCTCCCTCTCCCTTGTAACACCCCCCTTCCCCTGTTACTTCCCCCTACCTCTATAACATCCCCTAACCATGTAGAACCTCCTCTCCTTGTAACACCCCCTTCCCCTGTTACTTCCCCTACCTCTATAACATCCCCTAACCATGTAGAACCTCCTCTCCTTGTAACACCCCCTTCCCTGTTACTTCCCCCGACCTCTATAACATCCCCTCCCTATTACCACCTCCCGTCCCCCTGTAACACCCCTCTTCAGCCCCCCCCCCCCCCCCCGTAACACCGCCTCCCCATGTAACAGTGTAACACCAAGCCTGCCGCCACCCCTCCCGTTCTCTTTCTGTGTTCTATAGTATTTCAATGATCCTTTTTTTCTAGTGAGTTACTGATATATTTCTTTTAATAACTGTTTGATAGTCTCTTCAAATTAATCGGCTAACAGTTTATATCGTAATGCCATCTTTATTTTAGTTCTTGTTCTTCTGTTAGTGCTTTCCCCACTACTACTTCTACTACTACTACTACTACTACTACTACTGCAATCCCCAACCCTTCTCCTCATCTTCATTTTCCTGCTCCTTGTCCTACTCCTCTTCCTCTTCGTCCTCCTCCTCCTCCTACAACTACTAATACCACTGCTACTATTACTACTACTACTGCAATCCCCAACCCTTCTCCTCATCTTTATTTTCCTTCTCCTTGTCCTCCTCCTTTTCCTCTCCGTCCTCCTCCTCCTCCTACAACTACTAATACCACTGCTGCTACTCTTACTCCTCCTCCTCTTCCTACTACTACTACGACTACTACTACTACCACTACTATAACAACTGCTACTTCTCCCCCAGGCACCGACCAGCAGATCGACTACTGCCAGCGGGACGAGGTGCTGGTGCTGGGCGGGTGCCACAGCCTGCTGACGCGCGGCCCCTGCAAGGAGGACGAGTATGTGGTCCTGGACCCCGCAGACCAAAAGGGCTTCTGCGCGCCCAGACTCTGCGCCCCCGACAGGATCTTCGTCTTCAGCGACCAGCAGTGCCACGACCCCAGGACCACGCAGCTTTGTCCCCGTGAGTGTGATGACTGGTGACTGGCGACTGGTGACTGGATGATTGGTGAGGTATGACTGATAACTGATGACTGGTGGCTGATGACTGGTGATTGGGTGATTGGGTGGCTAATGATTGGTGACTGATGACTGGTGATTGGGCGACTGGTGGCTGATGACTGGTGATTGGTGGCTAATGACTGGTGACTGGGTGATTGGGCGACTGGTGGCTAATGATTGGTGACTGGTGGCTGATGACTAGTGAAGGGTGACGGGTGATTGACTGGTGACTGGGTGACTTTTTTTTTATAGTTTGACTGGTGACTTATGGATGATGAATGTATATAAACTGACTGGTATTCTGTTTTCTTGTATTTCCTCCACCCCATTATCCTCATCCTCATCCTTATCATCATCATCCTAATTTTTCTTTCTGGACTTAAACCTTCACCTCCTCTTGATCTCCCTCTTCATCCTCCTTTTCCTAATCCTCCTTTGTCTCTCCCTTCTCTTTCTCTACTTCCTCCTTGTCCTAATCCTCCGTTGTCTCTCCCTTCTCTTTCTCTACTTCCTCCTTGTCCTAATCCTCCTTTGTCTCTCCCTTCTCCTTCTCTACTTCCTCCTTGTCCTAATCCTCCTTTGTCTTTCCCTTCTCCTTCTCTACTTCCTCCTTGTCCTTCTCAGTCTCCTCCCCTTCTTCTGTTTTTTTCCCTCATAATCGCTCTCCTGCTTGTTGTTGTTATTGTTTTTCTCTTCGTTTTCTTTCCTCTAATTTGCCTCATCCTAATCATTTTCTTCCTCATACTTCATTTATTTTCCTCCTCCTCCTCTTCTCCGTATCGCTCTCATCATCTTTCTCCTCGTTTTCGTTATCTAATCCTCCTCCTTTTCCTACTTCTCCTCCTACTTTTTCTCCAACTCCTCCTCCTCCACTTTATCGTTCCCATCATCTTTCTTCTCGTTTTCGTTCTTCTGTTCTTCCTGTTTCTGTTCCTCCAGTGCATTCCTTTGTATTCCCTCGTCCTCATCCGCCTCCTCCTCCTCCCCCTTCTCATCGTCATCATCATCATTCTCCTCTTCTGTCTTCTCCTCCTTCCTCCTTTTCCTTAGAGTTACCATCATCTTTTCCTCTTCTCTTTCATTCTTCTATTATTCCTGTTTTCTCCTTTTATATATTCCTCTTCCTCTTCCTCCAAACCGTCCTCCTCCTCCTCCTCCTCCTCATTATTAACATCATCATTCTCCTCTTCTGTCTTCTCCTCCTTCCTCCTTTTCCTTAGAGTCACCATCATCTTTTCCTCTTCGCTTTCATTTTTCTATTATTCCTATGTTTTCTCCTTTTATATATTCCTCTTCCTCTTCCTCCAAACCGTCCTCCTCCTCCTCCTCCCCCTTCTCATCGTCATCATCATTCTCCTCGTCTCCTCCTTTTCCTTAGAGTTACCATCATCTTTTCCTCTTCGCTTTCATTCTTTTATTAATCCTATGTTTTCTCCTTTAATATCTTCCTCTTCCTCTTCCTCCAAACCGTCCTCCTCCTCCTCCTCATTATTAACATCATCATTCTCCTCGTCTGTCTTCTCCTCCTTCCTCCTTTTCTTTAGTCATCATCATCTTTTCCTCTTCGCTTTCATTCTTCTATTATTCCTGTTTTCTCCTTTTATATCTTCCTCTTCCTCTTCCTCCAAACCGTCCTCCTCCTCCTCCTCATTATCATCATCATCATCATCATCATCGCCCTAACCGTCCTCCCCGTCCCCGCAGCGGGCCGCCAGCTGTACCAGACGTCGTACGGAACCCCGGTGTGCCAGTGTCCCGACGGCACGTACGAGGGCGACGACGACTTGGACGACGACGTGTGCGACCCCCTGCTGGGCCAGACCCTCTCGTGCCCCCCCGGACAGGTGAGGGGGGAGAGGGGGGAGGGGGAGGTCGGCGAGGGGGGAGGAGTAGTAAAAAATGTACGCAAGTGGGGGATGGGGGGGTCAGCGAAGGGGTGACGGAAGAGGGGGTAGCTGGACCCCCCCCACCCCCCACCCCACCCACCCCCTCTCGGGCTAACGTACGGAAGCGGGGGGTGTGACGGGAGTGGGGGGCGACGGAAGAGGGGGTAGTTGAAATGACCACAAGATTATAATCACGGTCCATCTTTCCTTAATCTCTTTTCTTTCCCTCTCTCCCATAGACGCACACACACACACACACACACACACACACACACCGACATGTGCTTCTTCCTTCCTTTTTATCGTTCCTCCATCTTTCCTTAATCTCTCTTCTTCCCCACTCACACACACACACACACACACACACACACACACACACATATTCTGTACTATATATATATATATATATATATATATATATATATATATATATATATATATATATATAAACATCTGGTCATACGAGATAAAATCGCGGAAAAAATGGTTCGATGACGTCTCCATGTATCTGAGACCACGCCTTCTGGAGCCTTAATGATTCAAGTCCGGCCTCCATCTTTCCTTAATCTCTTTTCTTTCCCTCTCTCCCATAGACGCACACACACACACACACACACACACACACACCTCACGGGGTCAAGACGTGTCACTTGGCGCTCCCCATAGCAGCCACGGGGTCAGTTTGTTGACCCTTTTTCTTTTTCTTCTCCTTCGCTCCCCATTCCCCCGCCCCTTCCCATTGTTTTCAAGGTACTCATTATTACAAAGAACACTCGTGAAATGTTGTGACACTATACAGACATACAGTGAGTGCAGTGGTTAGTGGTGTTGGAAGGGTAGTGAGAGCTGTGTCGCCAACACAACACCGAAGACATGCTCAACCTCCGGAGGACGAAATCACCCAGCAGCAGAGGAAGGTCAGTTCAGGTGGCAGGCAGTGAGGCAGCCTCGTCACTCAGGTCTGGAGCAAGATGTTCGGCAACTTCATCAACTCTGTGCACTTGTTCCGATAAACCGGCCAGCAACCACCACCTGTGTCTCGCCGCCCCAGGCTTACCACTTCCTTACTAAGCCTGGGTATCCCTGAGTGACCTCCCAGATTCTGCCCACCTGCATCCCTCTGGGATCTGTCACCTGAACCCAGCATCCTGCCTGAGGATTAACATTGCACTTGCCCTCACCGCCATCTGGAAGAATCCGCCCCTTCGCCCCCCCGGCACCACCCCCACTGCACTCCATCCCACCCAACCCCTCCCATCACCCCTACCTTTCCCAGAGACAAATCTGACCCCCGTTTTCCATCCCCCTTCTCTTTTTGTACTTGTTCTCGTTAGCGAAATTTATTTAAATGTATTTATAAAATGTAAATTTTCAGCCTGACGGCTACCGTATACCTGAATAAACCGTATATTATTATTATTATTATTATTATTATTATTATTATTATTATTATTATTATTATTATTATTATTACATACACACACACCGACATGTGCTTCTTCCTTCCTTTTTATCTTTCCTCCATCTCTCCTTAATCTCTCTTCTTCCCCACTCACACACACACACACACACACACACACACACACACACACACACACACACACACACATATATTCTGTACTAGATATATAAACATCTGGTCATACGGGATAAAATCGCGGAAAAATTGGTTCGATGACATCTCCATGTATCTGAGACCACGCCTTCTGGAGCCTTAATGATTCAAGTCATTACAATAAACCTCAGGTTCAACAATGATTACAACTCGGTAAAGATGTCCTTTATTTAACACCTTTTCCTCCCGACTCGCTTGACTTTCTTTTTCCCGCTTCCTCTAGTCAATTTCATTGCAGCTTGCTTTAAGGAATTAATTCCATGCTTTTTCATAGAGCTTTTCATGTTGCTTCCCTGTGAAATATCATCTAGAACATTGTTTCCAAATGTTCGAGCTGAAGGCACAATGACATTTTTCACTAGGAAAGGGAAAGCTCTTTTAGCGAGTCCTGCTAAAACCGAGAATAAACCCCCGCCTCTGTGATAGCTTGGTTCATAAGAAAGTGTGACTATATCATCAATACCACTCCCTCGGGATGATATCTGTTTGCCATTCGAAAACAGGGTATGATATTCTGCTACGGAAGGAGGGATGAATGTAACCCGCATGGTGGCGGCGAGGAGACTGTCTTTTCAAATGGACAACATTCCTATTAATACAGCAAAATGTACTCAAAGATTCAACGCGATCGGATATGAAGTAAACATGTAACAGGGTATCCTTCTTTGAAATGCATAGGACGACCTATTTGATCTGTGAGTTTGATAGAAATCGAATCAATTACTTTGGATTTAAGGGACTTATAATGGTTGGATGCACGCCTTTTGTTAGACCTCCGGAGAGCGAAAAGGCATCAAGAATATTTACATTTTTCCCTGCATACCTAGAGGGATTGACAAGGTCAGTGTAAATGAGAACACACTGTACGTCACCATTTCTCAACAGAGGGGCATGACCATGTCGCGGAACAAGAACGTTTTTTTTTTGTTCTTCATGTGTACCCAAGGAAGAAAACACAGCATAACCTAAGTTGGGGACAAAGCCGAGAATCTGGGCCAGTCGCGTATCAAAGGAAACCTTAATAAATACAACTAGTGGATGATAACCATTGTAGCAGAACAAAGTTAAATGATCATTTGTTGAGCTAAATGCAAAAACCTCTCTAGAATACGCTAGTAAATGGTAGTTGTATCCATCGACCATCTCCTTCAACAATGTCGTTATTATACCGTTAACACACATCAGCAAATACCCAGTGTCATTATATAAGATATTAGCATTAATAGCCTCTGACAGTGTGCGTCTTTCAATAGCTTCTGAATCTGGCGTTGGTCTTATACCACATTCAAGGTGTATACTACACTCTGGTTCACCCGGTTTAACAATGTAATACCGACGGGGAAGCAACACGTTCAGTAGACCGACTTCATATTCCACGTCCTTGTCTAATGTTAGAGTTTGTATATTATTAGTAAAGCTAGTGCTGGAATTGGGGTAAATTTCCCCATCCGCAATGCTGGTAACATATATATGATGTGACTCCATTTAGAGCAAGCAAGACACTAGCAAAAATATTATAATTATTTCATTATATAAAGGTAGACATGACGAGATGCCAATTACATATTGAAGGTAAATCATACTAAACATCATTACATTGTTATTTATTGACATATTTTACATTTAGTGATGTACATAATTATTGGGAAATTGTCTGGAGCTATAGTTATTTAGGATCCACGTCGACTACAGCACCGTCCCGTTTTCTTTTCCATTCGTCGGCCACAGCGTCGTCCTCTGTATCCACCAGTTTTCTCTTCCTGTTTCGCTCGGGAGACACAGATAGATTTAATTTTGTTTCAGGCTCATCGCAGGTCCACCATCTGTCCAGGATGACGCACGATATACTATGCAGTTGGAGTTCAGCCGCAGTCTCTTAAAGATGCGGTTGGTAATCAGCTTTCCACAACACGTAAAGAATTCCAGCGCTTGCAATATTGAAGGGGAAGACGACACTTGTAATGTTGCTTTTAATCACCCATTCTACCAGTTTTATGATGGACTCTTTAAACCAGCGGAGACGGTTATCATAACTGTCTTCCTTGACCCCACGAATGAAATTTTGATCTCTTGACGTCTGAAGATATCCTTGGTTTATAGGGTTATTTTCCAGTTCGCGACCAGGAGCATATTGGGTTAGGATACACGCCACATAAGGAAGATTTTCACTCGGAGGATAGCGAATATGCAGACTACCGGGAATACCACGATCTTCCCAGCGACACCTGTTCAGTTGATAGATCGGGCTTCTTTCGCGGTGGAGATTACTGTGCGGGTATAATCCATGTAGGCGTCCAGTAAACCCCCTCTTTTCGTAGCAGGAACTGCAGTTGAGGGAAGAAACGATGATGGTCTTGTTGTTGCGGTAGATGTCATCGCCAGGAGAACCGTCTTTGTAGTTGAACACGTAGGCGTCCGACATGGTGTCCTCTGGTATACTGGTGAGTGATGAATAGTACCGCTTCAGCTGATGGCGAGGGACGAGTAGCGAACCATCGTCCCATCTGCTCTCTTTATAAGCCCGCTCGACACCATACCATGTCCATAGTGTGTTCGTCCCTCGCCTCCGGCATTTTCTCTCTCCGTCGCCGCTCCCTCTGTATAAGCCACGCGTCCAACGCGGCTCAGTATCTACCACGTCCATGATTATGTTTCTTTCTTGAATCACAATGTAGGAGTAGACTAGCACATTGGAAAAGCGGATTTAATATGGAACCCATCAGTAAGTTGCCAACGATGGTTGTTTGGTGAAACCAGATCCCTGAATCTTTTGCCGCACGCGCGTATTTTTTATTTCGCTAGGTAATACACCCGTGGCGTCAATGATGTGTTTTATATCAGCAATGTCAGCAATCGTTGCATTAGAGAGTAAATTCAACATGTACAGGATATTGGAGGATCGAACAGAAGACAATAGGTTGCCCCGGCTATCCCATTTTACGATGGGATTGTCTTTTATTCGTTCTAGCATCATATTGACGTATGGCACGTCGATACTTTTAACATACAGAGGTATTAAATTACTTATTTCAGGATTGGAGGAAATCTTGTTCTCCCTAATCCCTGTGACTCTAAGTTGCACGGGTGGTAGTTTTGTGGTTTTTGTCTACACCAGATCGCGATATTCTCTTTTTTTTTGTGTTTTCTTTCTTACAGAGCGAGATGACGGGTTCAGTCTTGTAGGAGTGCTTGGTGTTGCACCATGGGACGACATGACAAGACTACTACTGCTTGTTGGTAGATGTTCAGAGACCGGCATGTGATCGGTATGGGTCGACTGCGGGTTGAAACACGATTGGCCGTTGACCTCCGGACTCGTGGAGTTGGCGCATTTAGGCTTAATACCCGTTAAAACACGCTCAGCGGTAGACTCGGGAACAAGATACTACGTGCGCATTATCCAAATAATTTTCCGATCAAGGAAGCGGCAATAGGTAATATAACAGCTAATGTATTACCACCCCGTCTCGATGTCAATATAAGTCTTTTCTTATGGAGAGGAGTTTTCTTTTTAGCTATGGCACGTATGTCTTCCCGATAGTTACGTAATTTCTTGATAACTTTGTTATTGAGAGTAAGGTGCTTCTTTAACAAATTGGAAAATATTTCAGATATACAGTTCAATTGTTCTCGAGATGCTTTCTTAATAGCACGGTTTCTATCTTTTACTTTTAATTTCTTCAAAAGTAAGACAAAGTTTTTGTGTGCACTGAGGAGTGGTGTCTTTTTACGCATTTTCTACAATATCATTAATTCAGCAGTTGAATGAAATAGGGTATCCCAACCACGATACAAAATACTGTTTTTTTCCTTGAATTTTTCGTGAACGCAGTATTTTAATATCGTATGTCTCAGGCAGAGCGCTTCAGACGAGCTCTGGCGCGTAGAATATCCACTGTATTGGTTCTCCAGACAAATCTTCTAAGAGGTAAGTTCCTGGGCGATTCTTGTGTTTAATTGATTTTATGCGAAAGAGCTCGTAAGTGTTTTGCTGCGCGTATCCTTTATGGAATACAGATGAACGAGCACTTCCAACAAGGCGAACTATTTCCCCAACTGCCAGTCGAGGACTGATGGAAGTGGCTGCTTCGGGTTTTTATACATGGCGTGGAATTGCCGTTTGATTGCAGATGGGTCTTTTGAGTTATGAATATCAATGGGAGTTTGTTTGTTCTTCAGTCCTGAATGGGGCGAGCGGTTGTAGGCATTGACCATGTTTTGCAGCTGATCAATATATCTTGAAGAATTTTGAGACGTGATGAACTTGTAGATGTGTGCTTTCAGTGTACGAATGGCCCGCTCTGCCAAGGCTGCTTTGATCTCACTTGAGTACACACTGTACAGCTTAATGCCCCGGGAACGTAAATAGTTTCTTACTTTTCGATTCCAGAATTCTGTGCCCAAGTCGGTGTTTAATCTTCGTAAGCCTTCAGAATCTTTATTTTCCACCACTTGTTTAAAGGCCACGAGCATAGTATTTGCGTCTTTATTCCGACACGGGACAACTTGCATATATCTAGAAAACACGTCTATGCATACTAACAAGTAGCCTATGTTATTATTTTCCTTTCTTATATGTCTCACGTCTGCTAAATCGGCAGCCATGATTACTTTGGGTTTTGAGGCTATTATCTTTTGCCGGGGAAATTTTTTAGTCTGTAGCTTATGCAATGTATATGTTTTATTGCTTCTCAAAAAGTTGAATACGTCATCACGTGTTATTGCTGGATTTATACTTTTTGCTTTCTCCCATAATTTCGCCTGAGAGCTTAAACCATAGGGTTCGCTATGTTGGGAGTATAGAGCGTGTAAGAGTTCCTTCTTCCTGGAGTTCACCATTGGAATACGCGTTCACCTGGGGGTTCTCCAACAATGTTTGAGCGAAACTGTAGGGATTCAGGAGTATTTATACCCAAATCAACAAGAAGATATCCATAAGGACGTGAATATACAGCATATTTATATATATCTACAAACTGGTTTGCCTTCTCTTTTCCGAATATTTGTCTGCCCAGAGTGTGAATTTGAGATAAATCGTGCTGTCTTAACAAGAGGAAATGAGAATAGTTCAGGCTAATATTCCTTTTTTTTTTTTTATAATTTACACAGACACTTGGTTACATCAGGGCCTAGTACCTATAACATTACATTATATGGCGGCACTAGTTTCTAGGCTAAAGGGAACATAGTTGGTATCCCCTATCTGAAAGCCTAACCTGTTCACAAATTGTTCAGCCACTGGTTCACAAACAGTTTATATTGTTGCCGGTGTGTGAACTGCTGAGGCAGTTGGCCGGACGCAAGGAGACGGTTCCATATCTGCACGTAAGTGTTTATAAACTGCCTCTGGTAGTGAGTCGTCCGGCATCGCTGTACCACCAGAGCCGTGGGAGCCGCCTCCGCTAACCGGGTGTTGGCTGTCACCTCCCGCTCCGGCTGGCGCAGCGTCCTCAGGTGCTCCACTCCCTCCTGCTGTATTTTGTACAGAATGGTGAGGCCGGCCACGTCTCGCCGGTGTTGGAGGGTCTGCAGGGTCGGTTGTCGATCCGTGATGATCCTCCACGCCCTCTCCTGGATCTTGTCGAGGAGCGCGAGATGGGTACTGGCAGCTCCCCCCCACGTTAGGCACGAATACTCAAGGGAGGATCGGATTTGTGCCTTGTATAAGACCTCGCGCCCTCGACTGTCCATCAGCCAGGAGATTCTGCGTAGGGACGTCAGCTGCTGCTGCTGCTGCTGCTGGATGTGCGTGCGGAAGGTCAGCCTGGAGTTATATGTGAGGCCCAGCACCTCCACTTCCTCACGTGGCGTCAGCTTGAGTCCCTCGAATTCAAGCTGGAGATCCACAGGTGTCCTGGCCACTACCAGCAGCTGAGTTTTTGCTGGGGCAAACTTAACTTGCCACTTACTCCCCCAATCTGCAATTCGCCGGAGTGTGGCTCTTAGTTGGCGTGCTGCCTGGGCCTCTCCTCCTGGCTCTATTTTGTGAGTCAAAGTGATGTCATCGGCGAACGCTTTGGCACTAGGAACAAGATGGAGGAGGTCATTTATGTACATGTTCCATAGTAGTGGCCCGATGACGCTGACTTGTGGCACGCCGGCGTGGATCCGTTGTGGGGAGGACTTGTGCCCATTCAGGACCACTTGAAGGTGGCGTTCCTCTAAGTAATTTTTCATCAGGCACAGAAGCTTTCCACCCATATATAGATTTTGAGTGATAAATACGCATGAAATATTGTTGTGCCGTCCGCGAGTAAAAGCATCAACCACAATTTTGTTCCTTACAGCATCAATGAAAATATCGTAAAGTACATACAATGTCCCTCTCTGATCAAACGTATCCTCGTTGGCAATCGGATCAATTATTTCAGACGACACTATAACTTTAGGTCCTATTTCTTTATTTCTTTGAAGAGGATGAGACGTTAAGCCACATATGATAATTTTTTTGAACTTTTCATGATACTTCAGTATAAGTTGCTGTACAAGTTCCGATTTTCCGGAGTTGCTATATTCTACAACTATTATGCGCGCAGGGTATTGGAAAATATCAAGAAGGTTCTCTGAATATGTCTCAGCCATAGCGGAAACTCTATTAATGATGGTAATTATTAAAGTATGATGCTTATATAGCACAGAATATGTGTGTGTGTGTGTGTGTGTGTGTGTGTGTGTGTGTGTGTATACAACAAGAACAAGAACAACAACAATAGCAATTACCCTCACTTTGTGTATGCCCCCATTTCCGTCACACCCCCGCTGACCGTCCTACCCCCACTCCCGTAACCCCCCCCTGCTGACCACCCTCTCTTCCGTTACCCCCCCCGCTGACCGTCCTACCCCCGCTCCAGTACCCCTCGCTTCCGTACGCTAGCCCGAGAGGGGGAGGGGGTAGGGTATTTGAAAAAAGTGAAAGATGGGGGGGGGGTAGGGGGTCCAGCTACCCCCTCTTCCGTCACCCCCCCGCTGACCCCCCAACCCCCACTTCCGTCCCCTCCCCCGCTCAAATTACCCCCACTTCCGTACATTTGTTACTACTGGGAGGGGACGGGGGGGAGAGGGGGGAGGGGGTTATGGGTTGAATGGAAGGGTTTGATTACGATAATGTTTTATTTTCTTCTTTATATTGTTTCGGTGTAAAAAAAATTGTCTTCGTATTAAATTGTTTTGGTGTCAAGCTGGCTTCGTATGGATTTTAATTATTTTGGCCTCTCCTTTCTCCTTTAAAAAAAATAATACTAGTGATCTTGCACGCTGTGTCCTTCCAAATTAATCTTTTTTAGCCTCCCATTTGTCTAAATTTGTGTGTTTTATGTCCAATTTTTATAGTCTGTCTGTCTATTTGTACATATCTCTGTCTACTTATATATATTTTCTCTCTCTCTCTCTCTCTCTCTCTCTCTGTTCATCTATGCACCGTTTTCTCTATTCGCCGTTCTGTCTTTCTCTATTCATTGTTATCTCTCTCTCTCTCTCTCTCTCTCTCTCTCTCTCTCTCTCTCTCTCTCTCTCTCTCTCTCTCTCTCTCTGTTCATCTATGCACCGTTTTCTCTATTCGCCGTTCTGTCTTTCTCTATTCATTGTTCTCTCTCTCTCTCTCTCTCTCTCTCTCTCTCTCTCTCTCTCTCTCTCTCTCTCTCTCTCTCTCTCTCTCTCTCTGTGTGTGTGTGTGTGTGTTCAGCTGCTCATCGTCTTCCCTCCCTCAGGTGCTGTGGTTCAGGGACTTCCGCATGCCCCCCGAGTGCCTACCGGACCCCTGCGGCGGCGTCAACCTCAACAGGGGCCCCAACGATCTGCCTTTCGTGCCCTCGGCGGCGGACGGGAAGTGTTACCAGCTGGGCCAGGTGCGTTGGGCTAGGCTGGATAAGGTTGAGATTGGTTTGGGTTTGGTTTGGTTTGGTTTGGTTGGGTTTGGTTGGGTTGGGTTGAGATAGGTTTGGTTTGGTTTGTTAGGGTTGGGTTGGGTTGGGTTGGGTTGAGTTGCGTTGTGTTGGGATAGGTTTTGTTTTGTTTGGTAGGGTTGGGTAGGGTTGGGATAGGTTTGGTTGGGTTGAGTTGGGTTGGGTTGGGATAGGTTTGGTTTGGTTTGGTAGGGTTGGGTAGGGTTGGGTTGGGTTGGGTTGGGATAGGTTTGGTTTGGTTTGGTAGGGTTGGGTTGGGTTGGGTTGGGTTGGGTTGGGTTGGGTTGAGTTGGGTTGGGTTGAGTTGGGTTGGGTTGGGTTGGGTTGGGTTGGGTTGGGATAGGTTTGGTTTATTTTGGTTGGGTTGGGTTGAGTTGGGCCGGGTTGGGTTGGGTTGAGATAGGTTTGATTTGGTTTGGTAGGGTTGAGTTGGGTTGGGTTGGGTTGGTTTGGGTTAGGTTGTGTTGAGATAGGTTTGGTTTGGTTTGGTTGGGTTGGGTTGAGATAGGTTTGGTTTGGTTTGGTTGGGTTGGGTTGGGTTAGGTTGAGTTGGGTTGGGTTGGGTTGTGTTGAGATAGGTTTGGTTTGGTTTATTAGAGCTGGGTAGGGTTGGGTTGGGTTTGGTTTGGTTGGGTTGGGTTGAGTTGGGTTGGGTTCAGATAGGTTTGCTTTGGTTTGATAGGGTTGGTTGGGTTGGGTTTGATTAGGGTTGGATATGGTTGGGTGGGACTTGGGTGGGTTAGGTTAGGCTGCGTTAGGTTTACATCAGGTTTGGCTGTGTTGGGTTGTGAAGTTTGGTTGGGTTTGATTTGATTAGAGTTGAGTTGGGTGGGATTTGAGTTAGTTAGGTTAGGTTGGGTTGGGTTTGATCAGGGTTTGGCTGGGTTGGGTTGGGTTGATCTGGGTTGAATTAGGGTGAGGTAGGGTTTGATTACATTAGGCTTCAGTAATATTGAGCTGATTGTCGACTCTACACCCTTACACCCTAACGACCACCAATACTACACCCTTCCACCCTAACAACCACCAACACTCCTTGCCCTAATCCTCCTTTGTCTCTCCCTTCTCTTTCTCTACTCCCTCCTTGTCCTAATCCTCCTTTGTCTCTCCCTTCTCTTTCTCTACTTCCTCCTTGTCCTAATCCTCCTTTGTCTCTCCCTTCTCTTTCTCTACTCCCTCCTTGCCCTAATCCTCCTTTGTCTCTTCCTTCTCTTTCTCTACTTCCTCCTTGTCCTAATCCTCCTTTGTCTTTCCCTTCTCCTTCTCTACTTCCTCCTTGTCCTAATCCTCCTTTGTCTCTCCCTTCTCCTTCTCTACTTCCTCCTTGTCCTAATCCTCCTTTGTGTCTTCCTTCTCCTTCTCTACTTCCTCCTTGTCCTAATCCTCCTTTGTCTCTCCCTTCTCCTTCTCTACTTCCTCCTTGTCCTAATCCTCCTTTGTGTCTTCCTTCTCCTCTACTTCCTCCTTGTCCTAATCCTTCTTTGTGTCTTCCTTCTCCTTCTCTACTACCTCCTTGTCCTAATCCTCCTTTGTGTCTTCCTTCTCCTTCTCTACTACCTCCTTGTCCTAATCCTCCTTTGTGTCTTCCTTCTCCTTCTCTACTACCTCCTTGTCCTAATCCTCCTTTGTGTCTTCCTTCTCCTCTACTTCCTCCTTGTCCTAATCCTCCTTTGTCTCTCCCTTCTCCTTCTCTACTTCCTCCTTGTGCTTCCACCCTAACAACCACCAACACTACACCCTCACACCCTCAGGACAACCATGTAGGAGCAGCGAGTAGCGGGTTTTTTATTTTTTATTATTGTTTCCTTTTTTTGTGCCCTTGAGCTGTCTCCTTCGATGTAAAAAAAAAAAGAAAAAAAACATCATCATCACTATCACTCACACCCTACCAGGTATCAGCGTTGACAAAGTATCGTACTCACCGCATTGCATTTTCGTAGTTTCTGACTGATAACTCTAGCAAAAAAACAAAACAAAAACGAAAACCATCAATACGTAACAGTTTTAACGATAACTTTAATTTTCTACCGTTATTTGTGTGGTGACGAGTCTTGACGCCTATAATTGATAAATGCAATATTCAGAGTACAACAATTTGGCAACGCTGTCCTTACCACCTCTCTTTCACCTTCCTGGTATCTGTTCTTCCTGCTCCTCCTCCACCTCTTGCCCAAACACCTCAACAACCTCCAACACACCACTCTCACTATCTCCCACACTCTCAGCACCTCTCTTTCTGACCATCTCCTCCTTCAAACAGAGGCCGGCTGTGTGTCCCGCCCAGACGTGGTACTCGCTCGCCCTTGAGACTCTCCGCGGCGTGTGTAACAGCCTTGAGGACGCAGGCTACCAGGTCTTTGATGAGGAAACACTCGCCTTCTTCACCAGGACGTACGGACCCCCCATCGCCAGGGAGGCCACCGCCCCCATCCCCACGCAGGCCCCCGGGGCACCTCAGGCCGGGCAAGGGTTCGTCGGCCAGGCAAGAGGCACGGCCGCTGGAATTCCTGGCCAAGCTGGAACCGCTGATCAAGGCTTCCCTGGGTTTGCTGGAGCCCCTGGTTTTCCCGGTCAACCTGGATTCGCTGGTCTTCCTGGACAAGCCGGAACCACTGGCATTCCTGGTCAACCTGGAACTGCTGGTCAAGGGTTTACTGTCCAGCCTGGAACTACAACTCAAGGATTCCCTGGATTTACAGGTATTCCAGGTCAGGCTAGAACCCCTGGATTTTCTAGCCAGCCTGGCTTTGCTGGCATTCCCGGCCAGCCATCAACGTCTAGTTTTCCTGGAACCACGGAGCAAGGCTTCACGGGCTTCACTGGTATTCCCGGCCAGCCTGACGCGTCTGACCCAGGCTTTACTGGACAGCCTGGCTTCACGGGCACGCCTGGACGGCCTAGAACCCCTGGATTTGCTGGTCAGCCTGGAACAGCCGGTATTCCTGGCCAGGCTGGCGTCCCCGGCGGCCAAGTATTTGCTGGGCAGCCCGGCGTGTCTGGCCAAGGGTTCAGGGGCCAACCCGGGTTCCCCGGACAGCCTGGTCAAGGATTTGGAGGCCAGCATGGTGCCCCTGGACAGTTTGGTCAAGGGTTTAGGGGCCAGCCGGGGACCGCCACATCCGCCGGACGCCCCGGGGCAACACCCACCACCGTACAGGTCGGCCAAAGCTTCCCTGTCGGCCCTCCTACTACCGGCGGCCAAAGATTTAGTGGTCAAGGATTCTCCGGTCAAGGGTTTAATCCAGGATTCCCCGGGCAAGCGTTCCCTGGTCAAGCGTTCCCGGGACACAGCTTCTCAGGACACAGTTTTCCAGGTCAAACCTTCCCTGGCCAAGCCTTCCCCGGCCAAGCCTTCCCCGGGCAAGCCTTCCCCGGCCAGGCCTTCCCCGGCCAAACCTTCCCTGGTCAAGGCGCCTTCAGCCAGGGCGCCACCAACAGTAGCGGCGGCCAGGTGTTCGTGGGTCAGCCGGCGGTGTCACGCGGCCACTCTACCACCAGCACCTCGGGCCACTCCACCACCACCATCACCGGCACCACCACCACCACAGGACAGGTAGGGACCCCGCCTGGCTTCAGGCAGACCACTACCCTAGGCCCGGCCATCTCCACCACATATGGGACCACTAGCCACACCTCCCAGGGGGCCACACCATCCATAGGAGTGCCACAGAGGCCAGGAACACCCAGGGGCGGCTCTCACAGAGGTCACCCGGCGCACATCACCTCCAGAGGCCACCCACAACCTCCCACAGCCTCGCCCTCGGTTCTCCAGCTACACCCGATCGGTCCACCGCCCACGAATACCCACAGAACAGGTTTCCCATCCTCAGCTCACAGCCGGCCGACTTTCATGTCCCAGGCGTCCCCGGTTCTCAGCCCACGCATGCCCGTACCCCCCCCCGGCCACATACCCCCGTCCGGCCAGTTCCTGCCCGGCTTCTTCATCAGCAACGAGCAACAGTCGCTGGAGATGTTCGGACTGCCGGGCATGGCGATGTACAACCCACAGTTCGGGAGGTCAATGAGTAGTCAGCAAAGTTTCGGTGACCACTCCTTGGGCCAGTCTGACTACAACGTGGTGATGGCCGACCTGCTGGCACACAGGACGGGGCTCAACAGACGCGACGCTGACCTCAGTTTCCTCCAGAAGTCGCCAGGGCACCCTGATCAAGGGTTCTTTAACGGGTGAGTCCCGGGATTCGAACCTTCCTCTTGAAGTTCGATCTCTTGTCTTGGTTGCATGATCATTTTTTCTTTTTCATTATGGATGTTGATTCTTTTTAGGGATTTTCAAGGATTCGTTTTAGTGAATCTTTAAGGATTTTTATAATTTTAAAGGAATCTGAATCTATTTGAACACGAACCTTTGTCTTGGAGAGGTTTTATCCTTCTTTTAAGAGGTACATAAGGTATCTGAATCCATTGGAACTTGCAAACCTCATTTCTAGCGTCGTTTTTCCAATAATATTATCGTTAGGCTCATTCTAAAACATTTCGGGGCTTACACATCCACATTTGATAAGGCTTTGGTCGAGGTTGTGAATATTTCTATGGGAAATTATACGAGCTTATAATATTTACATTTTAAACTGGCCGGTGGGGTGTAGGCCTATGCGAGTCAGCCCCGAGCCACATCTCTGCCACACACTCTCAAGACTTCTCGCTTCCTCTCTTATGTCAGCAATTTACTACCATTAAATGAATTTTACTAAATAATTGGATAATCTAATAAGGTCATATAGTGTTCAGAGTGTTTCGTTTTTAGGATAATAACAAAGATTTAGAATAAATACCACGACACTTGACAGGAATACAACGTTGCCAAGTGTCGTGGTATTTATACAAAATCTTTGTTATTGTCCTGAAAAAGAAACTATATGACCTTATTAGATTATCCAATTATTTAATTAAATCCATTTAGAGGTAGTAAATAGCTGACATATGAGAGGAAGCGAGAAGTCTTGCGAGTGTGTGGCAGAGATGTGGGGCGGGGCTGATCCGCATAGGCCTTCACCCCACCGGCCAGTTTAAAATGGAAATACTATAGTAATAGTTTGACAAGGCTTCTGCACCATGAACGTGAAAAAAAACACTCATGAGACTCCAAATAATACCCTTTGTGACCTTTGGAAATTGTTGTTGTGGGAGCCGCAAGCGTCTGAGTTTGACATTATTCGTTGCCTGACTTCTTGACTTACTTCACAGAGTCCAATCCATCATGTCTGGCGTCCTGGAGAACCCCGTTTACGTCCAGCCACAGAGTCAGCCAAAGAGCCTATACGCCCAATCGTCTCCGGCCCCCGTGCAGCACCACAGGGCCCGCCGCACCCCCCTACCGCACGCCACCCCCGGGAACGTGTTCGAGACCCGCCTGGTGGCCTGCCGCGCCGGAGCCCAACGAGACATCAACGCCAAGTGCAGGAATACGTGAGTTCCCCTTTCATAAAACTTATAAATATACAGAGTAAATGGAGACAGAATTATACATAAATAAGTGAGTTTGCTCTGAGTTTAAATTTGATATATATGCACAATATACTACAATTAAAATAGAAACAACATACTCATAAATGAGAAAATATACGAGTCTCCTTTTTTGAAGACATTCGTCTACATAACATACAAAGAAAACGGAAATAGCATAAAAATTAGATAAATACGTGACTCGTTTTGCTACAACTTGATAATAAACACAATATAAAGAAAACGAAAATAACTTAGAAATTAGAGATAAATACGTGAGTCTCCCTTTCTTAGAACTTGATCAAACACAACATGGAAAGAAAACGAATATAACATACAAAATAAGATGTAATGAGTTATGTAATGAGGTAAATATTAAGAAAACGAAAATGGCTTCAAAAATTACAGATAAATACGTGAGTCTCCCTTTCTTAGAACTTGATCAAGCACAACATCGAAAGAAAACGGATAATAACAAGCAAAATAAGATGTAATGAGGTAGAAATAACTAAGAAATGACTGAAAAATTCGGAAATAAGATAAATTAGATCAATACATTTATCACACACTCACGTTCGCCCTCTCACTCTCCTCCTCTTCCTCTCCCCCAGGGTTCTGCCGGCCGCCTCCCCCGTCAAGAGGAACCTCCGGGCCGTCCCCCCCGTGCCCCCCCGTCCCGGCTGTCCCACGGTAAGATCAAGACCCCCTCCCCTTCCCCCCGCCCCGTCTTCTCTTTTCCCCCTTGATTTTTTTTGTATTCCTGTTTTATCTTTATTTTCTCTTCTCCTTTTTTTCATATCTTGTTTTAGTATTGTTCTTTCTATGCTTTCACTGCCTTCTTTTTTTCTTTTCTTTTTAATCTTTTTTGTCCCCAATCTTTATTTCCTTACTCCTGCTCTTTTCTTTTTTTCTCTACCCTCTTTTTATTACTTGTTTTCTTTTATATCTTTTATATGCTTTCATTGTCTCCTTTCCTTCCTTCTTTCTTTCATTCTTTATTTTTTTTCTCTTTTTGCGTTCAGTCTTTACTTCTTCCTCCTGCTCTTTCCTTTTTTTCTCTATCCTCTTTTTATTACTTGTTTTCTTGTTTTCTTTTATATGCTTTCATTGTCTCCTTTCCTTCCTTCTTTCTTTCATTACTTTCTTTCTTTTTGCTTTCAATCTTTATTTCTTCCTCCTGCTCTTTCCTTTTTTTTCTCTATCCTCTTTTTATTACTTGTTTTCTTTTTTATCTTTTATATGCTTTCATTGTCTCCTTTCCTTCCTTCTTTCTTTCATTCTTTATTTTCTTTCTCTTTTTGCGTTCAATCTTTACTTCTTACTCCTGCTCTTTCCTTTTTTTTCTCTTCCCTCTTTTTATTACTTGTTTTCTTTTTTTCTTTTATATGCTTTCATTGTCTCCTTTCCTTCTTTCTTTCTTTAATTACTTTTTTTCTTTCTTTTTGCTTTCAATCTTTATTTCTTCCTCCTACTCTTTCCTTTTTTTTCTCTATCCTCTTTTTATTACTTGTTTTCTTTTTTATCTTTTATATGCTTTCATTGTCTCCTTTCCTTCTTTCTTTCTTTCATTACTTTTTTTCTTTCTTTTTGCGTTCAATCTTTACTTCTTCCTCCTGCTCTTTCCTTTTTTTCTCTATCCTCTTTTTATTACTTGTTTTCTTTTTTTCTTTTATATGCTTTCATTGTCTCCTTTCCTTCCTTCTTTCTTTCATTCTTTATTTTCTTTCTCTTTTTGCGTTCAATCTTTACTTCTTCCTCCTGCTCTTTCCTTTTTTTTCTCTTCCCTCTTTTTATTACTTGTTTTCTTTTTTTCTTTTATATGCTTTCATTGTCTCCTTTCCTTCTTTCTTTCTTTCATTACTTTTTTTCTTTCTTTTTGCGTTCAATCTTTACTTCTTCCTCCTGCTCTTTCCTTTTTTTACTCTACCCTCTTTTTATTACTTGTTTTCTTTTTTTCTTTTATATGTTTTCACTGTCTCCTTTCTTTCTTTCATTCTTTGTTTTTTTCTCTTTTTGCGTTCAATCTTTACTTCTTCCTCCTGTTCCATCCTTAGTTTCTCTCTCGTTTTTCTTCTTTCAACTTTTAATATTTTCCTTCATGTGCTTTCCCCTTTCTTTCTTTCTTTCTTTTTCTCTGTTATTCCTTCCTACCACCCATTTTTATCTTCCTCTATTTCCTTCTATAATATTTTTCTTCCTATTCTCTGTACGTCTATTTTGTCCAACTCTTTTCCTCCTCCTTAATCCTTTCTCTTCATTCCCTCCAACCTCAATTTTCTTCCTTTCTCTTTCTCTTCCTGTTTTCCTTGTTCCTTTATTCTGCCCATCTCCTTCCCTCATCCTTCCTTCTTTTTCTTTATTCCTTTCATTCCTTTCATTCTTTTTTCCTTCTTTATGCTTCTCTTCGATCTATTCTTCTATATCATTCGTTTCTGTCTCCTTCATTCTTTCTCTTTAATCCTTCTTACCTTATTTTTTCTTACACCTATATTTTTCTTCTCTTCTCTACTACTTTCCTGTTTATTCTACTCATATCTTCCTCATCTTTCTAATTCTTTCTTCTTCTTCATTTCTTCCTACCTCATTTTCTTCCTCACAGCACTTTTGTTCCTCTATTCTATTCGTTTATTTCGCCTTCTTCACCCTCTCTCCTTATTCCTTCCTACCTTATTTTTTTTCTTTTATTTTTTTCTATTCAATCTTCTTTTTCCTCTGTCATATTTCATGTCTTATTTCTTCAATCTTTTTCCTTAACCCTTCTTACCTCATTCTCTCTCCTATATTTTGTTTTCTCTTCTATCTTCTCTTTTTCCTGTTCCTCTGTTTTATTCGTATCTTCCTTCTTTTTCATTCTTTCGTTTCACTATCTTTTTCTCTGCCCCATTCTCTCTTCCTCTTCTTCCTCTGTATCCGTATTTTCCTCCTCCATTCTATTTTCATTATTCCTTTCTATCCTATTCTTTCTTCCTCCTTTTCCTCTCTATCCGTATTTTCCTCCTCCATTCTATTTTCATTATTCCTTTCTATCCTATTATTTCTTTCTCCTCTTCCTCCCATCGCCCTTTCTTCCTCTCCTTGTAATTTATTTTATTCAACAGATTCTCCTTCATTATTTCATTTTACTAACTTTCTTCCTAATTTTTTCTTCGTCCTCTTACTCAGATCATTCCTTTTCCTCTTATCCTTCTTGTTTCTATATTTGATTCAACTTTCAGTCATATGCTCGACAATCTTTCTTCCTTTTCTCCTATCTATCTATCTATCTATCTATCAATCTATCTATTTTTCCTAACCTCCTTGTTCATTTATTCTTTTCAAGCCTCTTCAATATTTCACTCCACTATCCTTCTTTTTCTTTTCATTCCTCCTCCTCCTCCTCCTATCTCCTTTTCGTTCCTTACTCTATTAAACTCTTTATTCTATTTCATTCATTCATTCTAGTATCCTTTCTATCCTTTTCTTTCTTTCTCCTCTTCCTCCCATCACCCTTTCTTTCTCTCCTTGTTTTTTTTTTTTATTCAACTGATTCTCCTTCATTATTTCATTTCACTAATTCTTTCTTCGTCCTCTATACAAATATTTTTTTCCCCTATTTACTTCATGCAATTCGTCAATACTCTTCTTTTTCCTTAACTCTCCATCGTGTTCTGTATATAAACGGTTCGATCCCTTGCATTCAGACTCATTTTCCTTCTCTTTATTCAATCCTGCATCTTGTTCTATACCTGTCTATCTATCTACAATTTGATATCTTATGCACATTGTTTTATATTTCTCAAAGGTGCTGAAAATGCATTTGATAATGTTCTTTTCTTCCTCAGTTATTGGAAATGGGTTTAAAAATGTCTTTGTTAGTCTTGTGTTTTTCTTTCTCCTTCATTCATTTTCTTTATTCCTTTTACCTCATTCTCCTTCCTTTATTTTCTCATTCCTATTCTCTTTGTTACTTTATTTTGACCAACTTGTTTCCTCATCCTTCTTTCTTTTTCTCTATTCCTTCCTACACTGTTCTTTCGTCATTTTCCTTATTCCTTTTCTATCTCATTTTCCTTCCTTTCTTTTCTCATTCCTATTCTCTTTGTTACTTTATTTTGACCAACTCGTTTCCTCATCCTTCTTTCTTTTTCTCTATTCCTTCCTGCACTGTTCTTTTTTCCTCCTTTATTTCTCTCTTCTACTCACTCTTTTCTTTCTCTATTCTATCAGTTTTTTCCTCCTTCCTCATTCTTATCTTTTTTTCCGTGTACAGTTTCTTCCTCCTTATTTCTCTCTTCTACTCATTCTTTTCTTCCTCTCTTTTATATTTTTTTTCCTCCTTCTTCATTCTTCCTTGTTATTGCTTCTCGCCCTCTTCATTCTTATCTTTTTTTCAGTGTACAGTTTCTTCCCCCTTCTACTCTCTCTTTTCTTCCTCTCTTCTATCAGTTTTTTCCTCCTTCATTCTTCCTCGTTATTGCCTCTCACCTTCTTCATTCCTATCTTTTTTTTTCAGTGTACAGTTTCTTCCCCCTTCTACTCTCTCTTTTCTTCCTCTCTTCTATCAGTTTTTTCCTCCTTCTTCATTCTTCCTCGTTATTGCCTCTCACCTTCTTCATTCCTATCTTTTTTTTTCAGTGTACAGTTTCTTCCCCCTTCTACTCTCTTTTCTTCCTCTCTTCTATCAGTTTTTTCCTTCTTCTTCATTTTTCCTCGTTATTGCTCCTCGCCTTATTCATCCTAATCTTTTTTTATCTCCCCTCCAGGGCCAGGCGTACGACAGGAGGCGACGCTGTACCTCCACCAGCGAGGCCGTCAACTCCATCAACGCTTTCAATTTAGGGAAGTGATTGACGCCGCCCACCCGCCTTTAGCGTTTTGATACACCCATTTATTAATTGTTTTTCTCCTATTTCAACTATTTTTATTTCTATTACTTCTTTTATCTTCTCGTCTTCTTTCTCTGTCTTTACTCGTCGTCTCCTTGTCTTTTTCCCGACTACTACTATTACTACTACTACTACTACTACTACTACTACTATTACCACTACTATTGTTGCTATTTGTGCCATTCTTTACTCCCTCCCTCCTTCCCTTTTACCCTTTCTATCCTCATTCACCTTTTCTTTTTTATTCTTCGTCCTCCTTCTATATAATTCTTCCATATTTCTTGTTATTTTTCATCTTCCTCCTTTCTCTTATATGTTTTCTTTTTCTTATATTCGAGTTTTTCCTGTTCTCCTTCTCCTCCTCCTCCTCCTCTTCTCAGCCCTCTCTCATCTGCATCACTCTTAGGTATATACTCTCTGCATGTCTGTTCTTCGGATTTCTCTTATGTTAACTTTCTTTTATAGTCTTAGATTACGTTAACTTATTGTCACTGCGTCCGGCTCTCCTTCGCACTTCGGCCCATGTTCTCAGACGCTCTCGGCTCACACAACAAACATTTCGAAAAGCCACAAAGAAAATCAGTCGGGTTCTCAAGGGTCTTTTACATATTCATGGTGCAAAGGCTTCGTCAGACTATCACCAGGCTCGTAAAACTATCCATGGAAATACTAACACAACCTCTACGAAAGTCTTATCAAATGTGGGTGTATGAGCCCTTAAATATTTGAAATACTACCCATGGAAATATCCAAAACAACCTCTACAAAAGTCTTATCAAATGTGGGTGTATGAGCCTTGAGTATTTGAGAAACTATAAATGAAAATACCCAAAGCAATCTCCACAAAAGTCTTACCTAATGTGGGTGTATGAGCCCTTGACTATTTGAGAAACTACCCATGGAAATACCCAACACAACCTCTAGGAAAGTCTTATCAAATGCATGTGTATGAGCCCTTGAGTATTTAAGAAACTACCCATGGAGATACTCAAAGCAATCTCCACGAAAGTTTGATCAAATGTGGGTGTATGAGCCCTTGAGTATTTGAGAAACTACCCATTGAAGTACTCAAAACAATCTCCACAAAAGTCTTACCTAATGTGGGCGTATGAGTCTTCGAGTATTTGAGAAACTACCCATGAAAATACCCAAGACAACCCCTACAAAAGTCTTATCAAATGTGGGTGTATGAGCCCTTAAGTATTCGAGAAACTACCCATGGAAATACCCAACACAACCTCTAGGAAAGTCTTATCAAATGTGGGTGTATGAGCCCTTGAGTATTTAAGAAACTACCCATGGAGATACTCAAAGCAATCTCCACGAAAGTTTTATCAAATGTGGGTGTATGAGTCCTTGAGTATTTAAGAAACTACCCATGGAAATACCCAACACAATCTCCACGAAAGTCTTATTAAATGTGGGTGTATGAGCCCTTGAGTATTTAAGAAACTACCCATGGAGATACTCAAAGCAATCTCCACGAAAGTTTGATCAAATGTGGGTGTATGAGCCCTTGAGTATTTGAGAAACTACCCATGGAAGTACTCAAAACAATCTCCACAAAAGTCTTACCTAATGTGGGTGTATGAGTCTTCGAGTATTTGAGAAACTACCCATGAAAATACCCAAAACAACCTCTACAAAAGTCTTATCAAATGTGGGTGTATGAGCCCTTGACTATTTGAGAAACTACCCATGGAAATACCCAACACAACCTCTACGAAAGCCTTACCAAATGTGGGTGTATGAGCCCTTGACAATTTGAAAAACTACCCATGGAAATACCCAACACAACCTCTACGAAAGCCTTACCAAATGTGGGTGTATGAGCCCTTGACAATTTGAGAAACTACCCATGGAAATACCCAACACAACCTCTACAAAAGTCTTATCAAATGTGGGTGTATGAGCCCTTAAATATTTGAGAAACTACCCATGGAAATACCCAAAACAACCTCTACAAAAGTCTTATCAAATGTGGGTGTATGAGCCCTTGAGTATTTGAGAAACTACCCATGGAAACACTAACACAACCTCTACGAAAGTCTTATCAAATGGGGTATGTGTGTATGGGTGTACAGAGACTACCCATGGAAATACCCAAAGCAATCTCCACGAAAGCCTTACCAAATGTGGGTGTATGAGCCCTTAAGTATTCGAGAAACTACCCATGGAAATACCCAATATAACCTCTACAAAAGTCTTATCAAATGTGGGTGTATGAGCCCTTGACTATTTAAGAAACTACCCATGGAAACACTAACACAACCTCTGAAAAAGTCTTATCAAATAGACTACCCATGGAAATACTCAAAGCAATCTCCACAAAAGCCTTACCAAATGTGGGTGTATGAGCCCTTGACTATTTGAGAAACTACCCATGGAAATACCCAACACAACCTCTACAAAAGTCTTATCAAATGTGGGTGTATGAGCCCTTAAGTATTCGAGAAACTAGCCATGGAAATACCCAATACAACCTCTACAAAAGTCTTATCAAATGTGGATGTATGAGCCTTTAAATATTTGAGAAACTACCCATGGAAATACCCAAAACAACCTCTACAAAAGTCTTATCAAATGTGGGTGTATGAGCCCTTGACTATTTAAGAAACTACCCATGGAAACACTAACACAACCTCTACGAAAGTCTTATCAAATGGGGTATGTGTGTATGGGTGTACGAGCCCCGAAG
This sequence comes from Eriocheir sinensis, assembly GCF_024679095.1. Classification (NCBI taxonomy): domain Eukaryota; kingdom Metazoa; phylum Arthropoda; class Malacostraca; order Decapoda; family Varunidae; genus Eriocheir; species Eriocheir sinensis. The sequence continues at coordinate 11,130,844 of NC_066524.1, read as the reverse complement.
TACTTAAGAGACTACCCATGGAAATACCCAAAGCAATCTCCACGAAAGCCTTACCAAATGTGGGTGTATGAGCCCTTAAGTATTCGAGAAACTACCCATGGAAATACCCAATACAACCTCTACAAAAGTCTTATCAAATGGGGTATGTGTGTATGGGTGTACGAGCCCCGAAGTACTTAAGAGACTACCCATGGAAATACCCAAAGCAATCTCCACGAAAGCCTTACCAATGTGCGCGTGCGAGACCTGAAACGCTTGAGAATATGGGCCTTAGATTCGAATCCTCAGACAGACGCTTGGAACACATAATCTGATCCCCTTCAAAGGCCACGAAGAAGAATTACCGAAGTTCTCATGAGGTTTCTTTCCCAATATATAAGATCCAGAAGCCTTTGTTAGTTATAGATGTTTTGTTAAGTAGAGTTGAAGTCCATATGATGATGTTATAGGTGGGATGAACAGCAGGTAGTGGAGTTAGATAAGGCGATTAGAGAGAGAGAGAGAGAGAGAGAGAGAGAGAGAGAGAGAGAGAGAGAGACACTATGGTGACGGTAGTGTTTGTGTGTGTGTGTGTGTGTGTGTGTGTGTGTGTGTGTGTGTGTGTGTGAAAAATAATCTACTTAGTGAATTATTATTATTATCATTATTTTATTGTGTTATTATCATTATCAGATTAGCGTGAAAAATGGCATATATCTTAGCTCGAATTTAATAGTTTTTTCATTTTTCATAATTACTGTACGATGAAAAAGTTATTACCATTATCATTATTATCATTATTACTATTGTCGTGTCCCGTGGCCTTCCCATATCATTATAATTACTTCGAAAATATCTATAATTACAACGAGTTTCCGTCCGCTTGTACATAAATTGCTTCCTACTATAGAGACTTAATGAGACGATGTAAAAAATAATGTAATGAAAAATTAAAAAAAAAAGAATGTACCGAGTGAGTTTGATTATAATAACCATGTTTGTCTGGAAAATGTTGTCAGTGTGTGTGTGTGTGTGTGTGTGTGTGTGTGTGTGTGTGTGTGTGTGATTCACCACGGCCTGATCACGTGTTGGACTCGTAATCGCCAGCAGGTACCCTCCCGACATGAGCAAGTGCTCTTTATAGTCGATCTCTGGGTACTGCCAGGACCTCACACACCACACACCCCATCCCCCTTGCTCAAGGGGGGACAGTAACCACTCCTAGTCAACGGGAAGGATCCGGCCTGAGCGGGCTCGAAACGCCGCCCTGTCAGGCCGTGAAGCCTGGCAGTGCAGCACTCTAACCAGTTGCGTCACGGAGAATGATTGGGAGAAATGAAGATTGGGAAAAAGAAAGATTGGGAGAAATGAAGATTGGGAAAAAGAAAGATTTGGAAAAATGAAGATTGGGAAAAAAATGAAGAGTGGGAAAAATACACTGAGAAAATATGGAAAAAATTAACATGAGGAAAAATAAAGGTTGGAATAAATGATTGGAAAAAATAAATAGGGAAAATAAACAACTAACAAACAAACAAGACTAAGGGAAGGACAAACAAAAGCACACAACTAGGGTAACACATGGCGGCGTGTTTTTTGCGTTTATTTTTTTCTTCACAAGTAAAATTATTAATACGATGCGGCAGGAAGTGGAAACCTAGTGACTCTCTCTCTCTCTCTCTCTCTCTCTCTCTCTCTCTCTCTCTCTCTCTCTCTCTCTCTCTCTCTCTCTCTCACACACACACACACAAACACACACACATATATATGTCCAATTTTTTCAGGAAGTTTATATCTGAATCTCTCTCTCTCTCTCTCTCTCTCTCTCTCTCTCTCTCTCTCTCTCTCTCTCTCTCTCTCTCTCTCTCTCTCTCTCTCTCTCTCTCTCTCTCTCTCTCTCTCTCTCTCTTAAAATATAGCTATGGCAAAAAATCAATAGAAAATGCCCTACACACACACACACACACACACACACACACACACACACACACACACACACACACACACATACAATATACACGCTCGCCTTACGTAATACAAGTTGGCAATACAAAGACAAACCATTAAAACTAAAAGGAAGAACATAAAGAAGATAATAATAATAAAAGGAAAAAATACTCCAGTTATCCCTCACCTCAAGAGAAAGAAAACGGAAACACTGACATGAAAGAAAATGGGTTGGTGCTTTCTTTCTGTTTTTATTCTTTCTTTCCCTCTCTCTATCTCTTTCTTCGTTCTTTTTTTGGTATAGTTTTTCGGTCTTTCGTTTCTTTCTTTTCTTTCTTTCTTTCTTTCTCTATCTCTCATTTTGTTATTTTTTTGGTATTTTTCTCTTCTTTTCTTTCTTATTCTTTCTTTCTTTCTTTCTCTATTTCACTTCATTCTTTTTTTGTTATTTTTTCTCATCTTCTCTTCCTTTTTTTCTTCTTTTATTTCATTCCTTCTCTTTCTCTATCTCACTTTATTCTTTATTTGGTATTTTTCTGTCTCTCTCCTTCTTTCTCACGCCATCTCCCTTTCTTTCACTCACTCTCTTGTTCTCTCTCTCTCTATTTCATTATCTTTCTTCAATCACTTTTTCTTTATCTTATCACATTCTTTCTTAATCATCTTCTTTCTTTACTTTAATCTTTCTTTTTTTCTTTCTTTTATCACTTTGGTCCTCTCTCTCTCTCTCTCTCTCTCTCTCTCTCTCTCTCTCTCTCTCTCTCTCTCTCTCTCTCTCTCTCTCTCTCTCTCTCTCTCAAGGTGGAGGGTAACGGAGAGTGGATGGGCGCTGCGGTGTGTGTGTGTGTGTGTGTGTGTGTGTGTGTGTGTGTGTGTGTGTGTGTGTGAAGCAATATTATATACATGATGTTTTTGTTTGTTCGTTTGTTTGTTTGTTTGTGTACGTGGCTTTATGGCTGGCTGGCTGGCTTTTTTTTTTTTTTCCTCTTTCTACGCTTCCTCCTCCTCCTCCTCCTCCTCCTACCGTTCCTAGTCTTCCTCCTCTTTGTTCTCATCCTCCTACTCTTCCTATTCCTCTTTTCTCTCTTTCTTCTATTCCTCCTCCTTTTCCTACTCTGCCTTTCTCCTTTTCCACTCTTTCTAATCTTCCTCTTCTTTCTCCTCTTTCTTTTTTCTCTTCTTCCTGTTCTCCCTCTTCTTTCTTTACCTCCTCCTACTCTTCCTCATCTTCTTCCTCTTTCTTCCACTATTTTTACTTTTTCCTCTTTCCTGCTCCTTCTTTCCCTCCTTCGCCTCTTCCTCTGCCTCCTTCTCGTATCAATCTAAGAGGAAGAAGAAGATAAGAAAGGAGAGGAGAAAGAGGAAGAGAAGAAAGGAGAAATTCAACCATTACTCTTTCCTCTGTTCTCCTCCTTTTACTTCTCCTTCTTCTTCTCCTCTTGTTAATATAAGAAGGAGAGGAAAAAAGGAGGAAAAGAGGAAAGGAAGGTGAGGGAAGGCGATTCAGCTAACTTTCTCACGCTGCTTAATCTTTTCCCACGCTTCTTAGTCTTTTCCCACGCTTCCTAATATTTTCCCATATCCCTAAAAACTTTCCCACGGTTCCTTATCTTTTCCCACGCTTTTTCAAACTTTCCCACGCCTCCTAGTCTTTTCCCACGCTTGCCAATCTTTTCCCACGCTCCTACAAACTTGTCCACGCTTCCTAGTCTTTTCCCACCCCTCTACAAACTTTTCCTCGCTTCCTACTTCTTTTCTCATATTCCTACAAACTTTCCCACGGTTCCTAGTCTTTTCCCACGCTTCTTTAAACTTTCCCACGGCTCCTAGTCTTTTCCCACGCTCCTACAAACTTTCTCACGCTTCCTAGTCTTTTCCCACGCTCCTACAAACTTTCCCAAGCTTCCTAGTCTTTTCCCACGCCCCTACAAACTTTCCCACGCTTTTTCAAACTTTCCCACGGCTCCTAGTCTTTTCTCACGCTCCTACAAACTCTCCCACGCTTCCTAGTCTTTTCTCACGCTCCTACAAACTCTCCCACGCTTCCTAGTCTTTTCTCACGCTCCTACAAACTTTCCCAGGCTTTTTCAAACTTTCCCACGGCTCCTAGTCTTTTCTCACGCTCCTACAAACTTTCCCACGCTTCCTAGTCTTTCTTATCATTTCCCAAGTCTTCACTCCTATCCTTATTCTGTTCCCATGCACTTACAACCTTCCTACTCTCTCCCCCTTCTTCCCCACGCCTCGCCAAGTCTCCTCCTCGCTTCCTTCACCTCCCTATTCTCTCCTACTCTTTCCCATCTTTTTCCCTCGTCTTCACTCTCCTTCTTATTACTTTTCCAGGTCTTAAATCATTCCTACTCTTTCCTTCTTCTTCTCCTTGCCATTCCCACGCCTTCTACTCCTTTCCATCGTCTTCCAACTCCTTTCTCTCCTTTCCCATCGCCTACATTCCTATCCTTATTCCTATCTCATGCCCTGACAACCATCCTGCTCCTTCTTTCTTTCCCTCATCTCTATTTTGTTTCCTATTCTTTTTCCCAGCTCTTAAAACCTTCCTGCTCCTTTCTTTCCCTCATCTCTATTTTGCTTCCTATTCTTTTTCCCAGCTCTTAAAACCTTCCTCCTTCTTCCCCTTTCTTCGCCATGCCTCCTACTGTGTCCCTTCATCTCCCTAGTCCTTCCTATTCTTTCCCTTCCATTTCACTTTCGATCTTCTTTCTTTCCCTCATCTCTATTTTGCTTCCTATTATTTTTCCCACTCTTAAAACCTTCCTGCTTCTTCCCCTTTCTTCGCCATGCCTCCTACTGTGTCCCTTCATCTTCCTAGTCCTTCCTATTCTTTCCCTTCCATTTCACTTTCGATCTTCTTTCTTTCCCTCATCTCTATTTTGCTTCCTATTCTTTTTCCCAGCTCTTAAAACCTTCCTCTTCCTTCCCCTTTCTTCGCCATGCCTCCTACTGTGTCCCTTCATCTCCCTAGTCCTTCCTATTCTTTCCCTTCCATTTCACTTTCGATCTTCTTTCTTTCCCTCATCTCTATTTTGCTTCCTATTCTTTTTCCCAGCTCTTAAAACCTTCCTGTTCCTTCCCCTTTCTTCGCCATGCCTCCTACTGTGTCCCTTCATCTCCCTAGTCCTTCCTATTCTTTCCCTTCCATTTCACTTTCGATCTTCTTTCTTTCCCAGCTCTTACAACCGCTTACTCTTGTCCTTCCCTTGCCAAGCCTCGCCACGCCATGTACCGCCTCGCCACGCCTCGCTACGGCCTCACAAGCTTAGCCGAGGCCCAGAGCGTTGATGGAGGACGCGATGTTGCCCTTGCTGGCCGTGCACTGGCGCTTCAGGTCCCGGAAAGTGCCCTGCGTGGTGAGGGAAGTGGGGTGAGGGAGGGAACGGGCGAGAGTGAGGGTGGTGGTGCTACTATTGCTACTACTGCTACTATTATTATTATTGTTGCTACTACTGCTACTATTACTGGTCGTGGTGGTGATACTATTAAAACTACTACTACTACTACTACTACTACTACTACTGGTATGCTATTGCTACTATTATAATTACAAAGAATCTGTTATTAGTACCACAATGACAATAAGAACTACTACTACTATTACTATCTTCTACAATAACAAAAACAACAACTATTACTGCTAACAATAAACTATCAATCAATCAATCACTACTATACGAAAACTACTACTACTACTACTACTACTACTACTACTACTACTACTACTACAAAACTACTACCACTAATACTAATAATAACAATATCTACCAAACTCTCAACATAGAAAACGGAATCAACCAGTCTATTTTAAGGGTAACTTTGATAACTTCTACTTAATACCGTTTTCTACATATCTTTCTTTTTTTTTTACTCACTTGCGGGCAGGCGGGGTGGGAGGGCACGGGGGGCACGGAGCGGCGGCGTCTTGAAGGGGGGTAGCGGCTCGGGAGTACCCTGGGGGGAGGTCAAAGGTCAGTGAGGTAATAATGGTGGTGATGATGATGACGATGATAGTAGTAATGATAATGGTGAGTACTTTTCTTCTTCTCTTCTTCTCTTACTTAATTTCCTCCTCTTCCTCTTTCTCCTCTTCTTCTTCTCCTCTCCTGTCTTTACTCCTTTCTTCCACTTCCTTCTCCTCCTCCTCCTTGTTCTCCTTTTTCATCTTTGTCTTTTTACATTATCATTATTTTTCATATATACCTCCTCCTCCTCCTCCTCCTCTTCTTCCTCTTCCTAATCATAATTTCTTTCTGTCTTTATCCCTCTCTGCCACTTCCCTCTTCCTCCTACTCCTTCTCCTCCTCCTCCAAAATTTCTCCCTCCTGTCTTTACACCTTTCTCGACCTTCCCCTGTGCCTCTCCTCCTCCTCCTCCTCCTCTTCCCCCCCCAATACTCACGTCTCCCTGCACTTGGCGTTCCCGTCCCTCTTGGCTCCGGCCCTGCACGCTGAGAGACCGGGTTCGAACACATTGCCGGGGGACACGAAGGGGAGGGGGGCGCGGCGATGGCGGCTGTGGGGCTGCAACCTGGGGGAGAGGGAATGGGGGAATGGGTCAGTGGGGTGTTGTGATGGGTAAGGCTGAGGTGGTGATTGGGTGGGGGAATGGGTAAGTGATGGGTGATGATGGGTGGTGGGGGAGTCTATGGTGATGGGGTATTGGTGGGTGAGGTTGGCGTGGTGATGGGTAGTGATGGGTAAGGCTGGGGTGGGATGGCGTGATGGGAAAGGAAGGAATGGACGAAGGAAGGGAGGAGTGAAGGAAGGGAAGGGGAGGGAGGGAAGGGGAGGAAGGGAAGGGGAGAAATGAAGAGGCCAAAGTGGGAAAAAGGGAAGAGAATGAAAGAGGAGGAAAGTAAGGGAAGGGAAGATGAGTTGAAGAGGAAAGAAAAGGAGGAGGAAAAAAGAAAAAAGAAGGAAAAAATTATATAAAGCTAAAAAAAGATGAAAGTAGCAGAAAGTAGCCCTTGCCCCCCTCACACACGAACACAACTCTCTCCTTCCCTCACTTTTCATTCTTTCTCTCCCTCTCTTTCTTTCCCCTTCTCTCTCACTCACTTATTTTCCCCTTACTCCCTCACTTTTCTCTCTCTCTCTCTCTCTCTCTCTCTCTCTCTCTCTCTCTCTCTCTCTCTCTCTCTCTCTCTCTCTCTCTCTCTCTCTCTCTCTCTCTCTCTCTCTCTCTCTCACTTTCTCAACTTTCTCACTCACTCATTCCTTCACTCCCTTTTACCCTCCCTCCTACCCTCCGTCCCTTACTCACCCATTAAACAGGTTCAGGAAGGTCACAGTGCGTCCTCCAACCGTGATGTACGAGGGTGAGTAAGCACTGAGATGGGTGTGCAGCGGTGTGGTCTCGTCCTCACCCTCCACTTCGTTATCGCTCGGGTTCTCACCACCGCGACGAGGCACAGCGGACTGACCAATGGAAAGCCGGCTCGCACTCTCCTCCTCCTCCTCGTCATGCATCACGGCCTCCCCAATAGCAGGTCTTCGCAGTAGGGTCGTGCTCGCCGGGGTAATGATCTTGGACTTGCTGGCGGGCTTGTGGGTCTTGCGGTAGGCATGGGTGTTGGAGGATGTCCCGAAGGTTGCGTCCAGGAAGCTGAGAGCGTCGGAGTCCAGGACCTTGAAACCGGCGTCCTCCAGGGTGGTGCAGACGCCCTTCAACTGTTCGAAGCTGATGGAGTAGAGCTCGTCCGACTTGCAGAAGAAGGGTCGCTGTGGAGGAGGAAGAGGAGGGGTTATGAGACTGACTGTGTAGCGAAGGGAAAGAGTTACAGAGAGAGAGAGAGAGAGAGAGAGAGAGAGAGAGAGAGAGAGAGAGAGAGAGAGAGAGAGAGAGAGAGAGAGAGAAATTATTGACATTTCCTTTGTTTGCAGAAGAAAAGGAGGAGGAAAACAGTATTACCAGAGATAGATAGAGATATATAGAGAGAGAGAGAGAGAGAGAGAAAGTGGAAAATATATAGAAGGCTGTGAGGAAAGGAAGGAGGAGGTGTTATGCAAGAGTGTGGAAGAGGAGGAGGAGGAAGACTTATGGGACTGACCGTGGAGCAAAGAGAAAGGGAGTGAGGGTGTGACAGAAAGAGAGAGAAAGTGGAAAATATATAAAAGTCAGTGAGGAAAGGAAGGAGGTGTTATGGAAGAGTGTGGAAGAGGAGGAGGAAGAACTATGGGAGTGATTGAGTGTAGCAAAGAGAAAGGTTGTGAGAGAGAGAGAGAGAGAGAGAGAGAGAGAGAGAGAGAGAGATTTTTTTTTTTACAGCTAAGGAGACAGTTCAAGGGCGTAAAGAAAAATATATAAAAAAGCCCGCTACTTACTGTTCCTGAATAGAGTAGAGAGAAGAGAGAATGCAGAAGAAAACTATAGAATGGGGGTGAGGGAGAGGAGGAGGGGTTATGACACTGTATGGAGGAAAGAGGGAGAGACGGGGATGTTAGAAGAGAAGAAGCGTGAAGGTAAGAAGAGATGACAGGGAAAAAAATCGATTAATGTGATGTTCTTCCCATCATTTCTTACCACTCGCAATTACTTATCATCAGTTCCCATCATTTTACATCAATTCCCATCGATTCTTATCCTTCCCAACTGCTTCCCATCATTTCCCATCCCTTTCCATTGATTCCTCTCACCTCCAATTGGTTCTTATTCCTTCCCATCGCTTCCCATCACTTCCCTTCGCTTCCTATCACTTCCTGTCGCCCCCTATCACTTCCCATCCCTTTCCATTGATTCCTCTCACCTCCAATTGGTTCTCATTCCTTCCCATCGCTTCCCATCACTTCCCTTCGCTTCCTATCACTTCCCATCCCTTTCCATTGATTCCTCTCACCTCCAATTGGTTCTCATTCCTTCCCATCACTTTCCATTGGTTCACATCCCTTCTTACCGCTTCCCCATCACTTTCCATCACTCTCCGTCACTTCCCATCCCTCCCCATCGTTTTCAAGCACATCTTATCGCTTCTCATTACCCCTCATCTTTTCCCATCACTATCCATTGTTTCCCATCACTTCCCATAACATCCCACCACTTTCTACCACTCCCCATCATGTTTCAGCCCTTCAGATTGCTTCCCATCACTCCCCATCGCTTCCCATCACTTCTGTCGCTTTTCATCACTTCTCCCTACTCCACATCCCTTCCTATCATTCCCCATCGCTTACCATCACTCCCCATCGCTTCCCATCACTCCTATCGCTTTTCATCACTTCTCCCTACTCCACATCTCTTCCTATCATTCCCCATCACTTCAATCACTTTAAATCCCTTCCAATTGCTCCCTACCTATTCCCATCACTCCCCACCCCTCCCTATCAGCCACTCACCTTGCCGATCTGGTAACACTTCCCATCATACACGGCGGGCACGTAGGGCAGGTCTGTCCGGGTCCGCTTCAGGTTGAGTCCTTTGCAGGGGTCCGGACGGCACCCCACCGGCCTCTTGAAGTCACTGAACCAGAACACCTGAGGAGGAACACAGGTGAGTTCAGGTAAGGTGTGAATGAGGAACACCTTTGGAAGGGAGAAACAGGTGAGTTCAGGTAAGGTGTGAATGAGGAACACCTGGGGGAGGGAGAAACACAGGTGAGTTCAGGTAAGGTGTGAATGAGGAACACCTGGGGGAGGGAGGAACACAGGTGAGGTCAGGTAAGGTGTGAATAAGGAACACCTGGGGGAGGGAGGAACACAGGTGAGTTCAGGTAAGGTGTGAATGAGGAACACCTGGGGGAGGAGGAACACAGGTGAGTTCAGGTAAGGTGTGAATGAGGAACACCTGGGGGGAGGGAGGAACACAGGTGAGTTCAGGTAAGGTGTGAATGAGGAACACCTGGGGGAGGAGGAACACAGGTGAGTTCAGGTAAGGTGTGAATGAGGAACACCTGGGGGAGGAGGAACACAGGTGAGTTCAGGTAAGGTGTGAATGAGGAACACCTGGGGGAGGGAGGAACACAGGTGAGGTAAGGTGTAAATGAGGTACTTAATGAATGACACCTGAGTAATGAAGAGGCATAGGCAAGGTAATGTGTGGTAATGAGGTAATTAAGAAGAGCACCGGAGGGAGGAAAGAATACAGGTGAGGTGAGGTGTGCTAATGAGGTAATTAACAAGGAACATCTGAGGAATGGAGGAGTGCAGGTGAGGTGAGGTAAGGTAAGGCTTGCTAATGAGAAAGATTAAGTACGGTGTGCTAATGAGGCAGGTAAAGTAAGGTGATAAAGAGGCAGGTAAGACAAGGTGTGGTAATGAGGCAAGCGTGATTATGAGACAGGTGAGATGTGGTAATGGACACAGGTGAGGTAAGTTAAGGTGTGGTAATGAGGCAAGCGTGATAATGAGACAGGTGAGATGCGGTAATGAACACAGGTGAGGTAAGTTAAGGTGTGGTAATGAGGCAAGCGTGATTATGAGACAGGTGAGATGCGGTAATGGACACAGGTGAGGTAAGTTCAGGTGTGGTAATGAGATAATTGATGAGGGCACTCCATCTATCGCACAACTTTCCTAATCCCGTCTGCTCCATTTATACTTCTCTGTCTCACCTTCTCTTCCCACTTTACCTGTTGCTGCTCTGACCTCTCCCACACACTTCACTTCCCTGCCACTCTCTCACCTCTCCCACTCACTTCACTTTCCTCCCACTTTCTCACCTCTCCCACTCACTTCACCTGCCCGCCATCCCTTCTCCTCTTACACACAATTCACTTTCCTGACACTCTTTTTACCTCTCCCACACACTTGAACTTGCTCTGCCCACATTAAAAGCACTCCCATTCTAGGCCGTTCATTCTAGGCCGTTCATTCTAGGCCGTTCCCCTTGACATCCGTTCCAACACTACAGGTCAGCCAGACTCCTCTCCTAATAAGTTTTCTATGAACTGCATATACTGGTTAGTGACATCACCCAACATATCAAAACTTTCTCTGTCAGTAATACCATTTCGAAATCAGGCTATGAAATAAAAGTAACTGGATATGAAGTATGTGGAACTCAACGAGGGTGACAAACAGTTTACAGCCGGGCGTTGTTCTCAGAGTTGGTGATGGGAAGTGATGGGAAAGGATAAGGGGTAATGCCTAATGGGAAGCGATTGGGGGGTGATGGGATGCGATAGGAGGTGCTGGAAAACGGTGGGAAGGGATGGGGAGTGACGGAGAGTGATGGGAAGGGATGGGGAGTGACGGAGAGTGATGGGAAAAGATGAGGGGTAATGGGAAGCGATTGGGGGTGATGGAATGTGATAGGAGGTGCTGGAAAACGATGGGAAGGGATGGGGAGTGACGGAGAGTGATGGGAAGTGATGGGAAAAGATGCGGGGTGTGGGAAGCGATTGGGGGTGATGGGATGTGATAGGAGGTGCTGGAAAACGATGGGAAGGGATGGGAAGTGACGGAGAGTGATGGGAAAAGATGAGGGGTAATGGGAAGCGATTGGGGGTGATGGGATGTGATAGGAGGTGCTGGAAAACGATGGGAAGTGATGGGGAGCTTTGAGAAGTGATGTGAACCAATGGAAAGTGATGGGAAGCAAAGGGAGGCGATGGGAAGCGATGGAGAGGGATGGGAAATTATGGGAAGTGATGGGGAGCGATGGAGGAGTGATGGGAAGTGACGGAGAGTGATGGGAAGTGATAGGAAAAGATGAGGGGTAATGGGAAGCGATTGGGGGTGATGGGATGTGATAGGAGGTGCTGGAAAACGATGGGAAGGGATGGGAAGTGATGACAAGTGACAGAGAGTGATGGGAAGTGATGGGAAGCGGTGAGAAGTGATGTGAACCAATGGAAAGTGATGGGAAGGAAGCTTGGAATACAGCAAAAGTGAAAACACAAAAGTAAAAACTGTTGATCTTTTAGTTGGTAATACTGAGTGACGTCTCTTAGTAAGGATGGGAGAGCTTGGAATACTTATAACAAACGTCGAAAAGATTAAAAGCTGTTATTGTTTTTTAAGTTGGTAATTGAATGAAAACTTTTAGTATGATTTGTATTGTTTTTTAAGTTGGAAAATAAATGAATGCCAAAAAGATGAACCAGAAAATAATAAAAATAAAAAGTTTGAAGGATAAGATAAAGTAATGAAAAAAAATATGCCTGAGTGGAAGATGAATAGATAGACAGATAGATAGATAGATAAATACACAAAAAAGAATAAACAAGTAAACAAAATAATAAAAAAGACAACGGGGGTCTTTAAACACAACGCATCATGGAATACAACAAAGCGAAAAAAGATTGAAAGAAGTTATTGGTCTGAGAGTTCACAATGACTGACTGATATTTATTTGTAAGGGAGAGAGAGAGAGTACACTGAAGATCGACAAAAAGACAAAAAAAGACAATAATGCCAAGACAAAATTAGGTAAAAAAGACAATATAATGAAGAGAAAAAGACAAACAGAAAAAAACAGACAAAAGGCAATACAATGAAGACAAAAAAAAAACAGGCAAAAGGAGACAAAAAGAAAATATAATGAAGAGAAGAAGACAAACAGATAATAAACAGACAAAAAAGCAGCAATGAAGACAAAAAAAAAGAGACAGGCAAAAGCAGACAAAAAAAAAACTATACATAACGAAGACAAAACAAAAAAGACAGGCAAAAGCAAACAAAAAAAACTACATAACGAAGACAAAACAAAAAAAACAGATAAGACAAAACGACAAAAAAGTTTAGCTGTCATTGGTCTTCGAGTCTGCAATAACTGCCTGACATCTATTAGTGCGGGAGAGCTTCAAACACAACAACACCCCCTTTCCTATGCTCCCCCCCCCACCTCTTTCCTATGCCCCCCCCCCCCGTTTACCTGTCCGGGCGGGCAGTCGTTGTGTCCCAGCACGGGCTCGCACACGTCCTCGTCCAGGTCGTCCTCCTCCTCGTATGTTCCGTCGGGGCAGCCACACACGGGCGTGCCGAAGCTGTTGGAGAAGAGCTGGCGGCCCGCTGGGGGAGGCAAGGGTGGTGCGTCAGTGGTGGTGGTGGTGGTGGTGGTGTGTTGGTGATAGTGATGTGGGTGGGTGTGATGTGGGTGTAGATAGTAATGGCGATAAGTTGGTAGTGATGATAATGTAGTGATGATGAAGGGGTGGTGGTGGTGATGGTGGTGGTGTTGTGTAATAGATAGTGATGTGGGTGTTGGTAGTAACGGCGACAAGTTGGTAGTGGTGATGAAGGGGTGGTGGTGATGGTGTTATGGATAGTGGTGAGGATGTGTGGTTGTATAAGTGGTTGTATAAGTGGGTGGTGGTAGTGGTGGTGATGATTGGTGGTGAGTGGGATAATGGTGGTGGTAGTGGTGGTGATGATTGGTGGTGAGTGGGATAATGGTGGTGATAGTGGTGTTGATATCAAGATTTGGTGATGAAATGTGGTGATATGATGTCCCTTCCCTCCCCTTCCAATCCCTTCCCCTCCCTTCCCCTCCCCTCCATCCCTCCCCACCCCTCCTCACCCTTCCCCTCCCTTCCCTCCCCTCCCAATCCCTTCACATCCCATCTCTTCTCCTCCTCCCCTTCCAATCCCCTCCCCTCTCCTCCATCCCTCCCCACCCCTCCTCACCTTTCCCCTCCCGTCCCTCCCCTCCCCTTCCAATCCCTTCACATTCCATCTCTCCTTCCCCCTCCCCTCCTCGCCCCTCCCCTCCAGCACACTCACGGGGACACAAGCCGTACTCCAGGGGGTCGTGACACATCTGGTCGGAGAAGAGGAACACCTTGTCGAGCGGGCACAGGCGCGGGCCGCAGAAACCCTGGAACGAGAGGGAGCGTCAGGAACCAGAGGAACACAAGGTCAGCGCACTCCACGGGAAGCACACGCCAGATTATTTAAGCGTCGTGTTAGTTATGGGGTTAGTTTGGCTTTTTAATTACACTTTTGGGAATGAGTTAGCTTGAAGTGTTGGGTTTTCACAGTTAAGTTGACAGATCATAAAGTCAGTCGTAAAAAGTGTTATAAAGAATATGAACCCATCATTTGTCATCACTCTCCATCATTTCTCATCCATTTCTATTGCTCCTCATCACTTCCCATTTCACCTCACCACTTCCCACTACTCCTCAATCACTTCTCATTCCTTTCTATCGCTAATCATCGCTTCCCATCACTCCCCATCATTCCCCATCCCTCCCCATCGCTTTCATCCTTGAAAACCCTTACTTCAGCGACTTCGGTCAAGAGGAGCACCTGGGGACGGCATGGGCCAAGCAAGTCATATATGTCATAACAGCCATTAATAAAAAATGCAATTCCCCCGCACCACCTACTGATTAAGGCCATTCACTAAGCCCCTCAAGAGACCCTACCGGCGCTTTTTTTTTTTTTTTTTACAACAAAGGAAACAGCTCAAGGGCACAAAAAAAAGAAACAATAATAACAAAAAAAGCCCGCTACTCGCTGCTCCTAAAAAGAACCAAAAGAGGTGGCCGAAAGAGGGGTCAATTTCGGGAGGAGAGCACATTAGGAAGACATACTATGGGTCGTATCATAAGACATTTCACCGCCTAAGAACGCATATTTGACAAGGCTTGCGTAGGAGTTTTGGGCATTTCCAGTAGTAGTTTTATGACCCTGGTGGTAGTTTGACCCTTCTTCTGTACCGTGAACCTAAGGAAACACTCATTAGAACGCGACTGACCCCCTCTTTGACCTTTAGAAATTGTTGATGTGAGAAGCGAAGGTGTCTTTTAATACCAGCCATAACCTCCCCTCCCCTGACTCACCCTCCTCGTGTCCGGGTCGATCAGCACCACCTCCTCGTCGTCGCACGGGCCCTGTGTCAGCACCTGGTAGCATTCGTCGTCCACCAGCACCTCCGCGCGGGGGCAGGTGTCGCGCGGGGCCTCGTCACCACCTGGGCGTCACAGTAGCGGAGCAAAGCGATGGACAAAAAAGGGGAGAAAAGAGAGGATGTCAGTCAGGGGTTGTGAGGAGCTTGAAGGAGAGGAAAGGAAAATGAAGTGAAGTGTTTGGAACGAAGGGAAGTAAATAATGGAGTGCATACAGTAATGGTGTCAGTTAAGGAGACAAGGAGGAATGGAAGATGGAGTGAGGTGTTTGGAACGAAGGGAAATTAACAAGTGAGTGCCTACAGTAATGATGTCAATTATTAAACCGTTTGGAAGGTGAAATAAAATAATGAAAAAAATGTTGTGATGGATTGGAAAAGGAAAATATAATGGAAAAGAGAAATGTTTGAAAGGAATGCCAAAAAAGATGAACCCCCCCCCAAAATAATAAAAATAAAAAGTTTGAAGGATAAGATAAAATAATGAAAAAATGTTGTGATGGATTGGAAAAGGAAAAGATAATGGAAAAGAGAAATATTTGAAAGGAATGCCAAAAAAGATGAACCCCCCCCAAAAAATAATAAAAATAAAAAGTATGAAGGATAAGATAAAATAATAAAAAATAATAATATGCTTGAGAGGAAGAATATGAAGTCAAGTTGTAATTAAGAGCACAGCATTCCTAAACATTATCACGAAATAAATAAATACGCAAACACATATACACAAAAATGAGTAAACAAGTAAACAAAAATAATAAAAAAAGACAGCACAAGGGTCTTTAATTAAACACAACCAAATGAGGAAGCAGCCACAAGGAAGACATAACGGGTTTAACGAAGACAGGTTAGAAAGAGAGACACAGACACGTAAAAACAAATAAATAAACTACCCCCCTCCTCCCTCCTCCGTCCCCCCCCCTCCTCCATGAAAGAAGAGCCTGGGAACCAAATAGCGGTTTTAGGGATGACTCTGACAGGCCAGTTTTTGTCCCTCCTCAGCCGCATCTTAAAGAATACTCGCTTAACGGCTTTTTAGGAGGGAAGGGGATGAAGGTGGAGGGGGGTAAAGGGGGGAGGGGAGTAGAAAGGGTCAGGGGTAAAGGGGGAGGGGGAATTGGGGGAGGAAGGGGGCGGGGAGGGGGGATAGAAGGCTCATCTTATCTCATCCTGTGTGTGTGTGTGTGTGTGTGTGTGTGTGTGCAGGTGGGCTGTCAACTTCCTACAGCCCCCCCACACACACACACACACACACACACACACACACACAAGCCTGACTCATGATGTCCATTTTTTAGACTCATCTTCCCCCCCTCACCCCCCCACCCTCCCTCGCTCCACCCCCACCAACAAACAAACACACAGACCCACCTCCCACGTGTCCCAGCAAGGTAGGAATCCGTACATTAACCACCTGTCTGCGTTTCCTAATCAACAGGTGGCCCTCGGTCTGGTTATGAAAGGCCAAACCCGCTGACGCCTCCTCCCTCCACCTCGTCACCAGCTCCTCCTCCTCCTTCAGCCTCCTCCTTGTCTCCTCCTTCTTCCTGGCGTCCTCCTTTGCCTTGATATTCGCCTCCTCCTCGTCCTTCAGGTTCTCCAGGAGTCGCGCCACCTTGGTCTTGACGAAGGAGAACTGCCCATCCTCCTTTATCACTTGGTAGTCGAAGTCCTTCAGGAGGCCCAAGGATATGTCGCTGAAGTTGAAGCTGGGTATGGTCTCAGGCTGGAAGGAGGATGAAGTGGTGTAAGGGAAGGATACAGAGAGGACAGGAAAAAGGGAATAAAGAAGAGCAAAGGAAGGATTGGGAGAGGACACGAAGAAGGGATATTGTGGAGAGGATTCGATCTAAGGAAAAAAGTAAATGAGATTGAGGCACAAAGGTTAGAAGGAAAGGAAAGAGAGCATAAGAAAGTGAAGGAAAGATAAGAAAAGGGAGAGAGAAAAGGAGAAAGGAG
The DNA here is from genome assembly GCF_024679095.1 of Eriocheir sinensis. Classification (NCBI taxonomy): domain Eukaryota; kingdom Metazoa; phylum Arthropoda; class Malacostraca; order Decapoda; family Varunidae; genus Eriocheir; species Eriocheir sinensis. The sequence continues at coordinate 11,114,158 of NC_066524.1, read as the reverse complement.
AAGGAAATGAGATACAGTTGAAAGACGGTCAACAAGAGGGATATAAAAAGAGAAAGAAGGAAAGGAAAGCAGGATGAAGAAGTGAAAGAGGATATAGAAAGGAAATGAAGAATAGGATATACAAAGTGAAAGAAGGAGAGGAAAGAGAGCATAAGGAAGTGAAGGAAGGATAAGCATAAGGAAGTGAAGGAAGTGAAGGAAGGAAGGAAAAGGAAGTGAAGGAAGGATAAGGAAGGATAAGCATAAGGAAGTGAAGGAAGGATAAGAAAAAGGACAGGGAAAAGGAGAAAGGAGAAGGAAATGAGAGAGAGATGAAAGACGATTAGCGAGAGGGATATACAAAGAGAAATAAGGAGAGGAAAGTAGAATGAAGAAATGCAAGAGGATATAGAAAGGAAATGAAGAATAGGATATACAAAATGAAAGAAGGAGAGGAAAGAAAGCATAAGAAAGTGAAGGAAGGATAAGCATAAGGAAGTGAAGGAAGTGAAGGAAGGAAGGATAAGGAAGTGAAGGAAGGATAAGGAAGGATAAGCATAAGGAAGTGAAGGAAGGGTAAGAAAAAGGACAGAGAAAAGGAGAAAGGAAAAGGAAATGAGAGAGAGATGAAAGACAGTTAACACGAGGGATATAAGAACAGAAAGAAGGATAGGAGGATAGGATGAAGAAATGCAAGAGGATATAGAAAGGAAATTAAGAATGGGGTATACAAAGAGGAAGAGAAGCAAAAGAAATGTAAGTGAGATAGAGGGAAAGTATGACACACGCGATGAAAAAATATGAAGACGTGAGTAGCGAGCTTTTTTTTCAGATTTTTCTCTTTTTTTATGCCCCTGAACTGACTCCTTTGCTGTAAAAAAAAGAAAAAAAAATGAAAGATGAAACAACAAACGCTCCCCCCCCCACCCCCCACCATCCACTCGCCCACACATCCACCTAACATACACACATACACACAAACACACACATACACATCCCCACCATTACCCTACAGAAACAAACATACAAACTCTCCCTTTCCAGTATACTCCTTTCTCTCTTTTGGCCACTCCTCTGTACTCTCTATTCATGAGCAGTAAGTAGCGGGCTTTTTTTTTTTCACTATTGTTTTCTTTTTTTTTCACGCCCTTGAACTGTCTCCTTCTCTGGAAAAAAAAACTCTCCACTCCCACACCACACACACAACTCCCCTCAACTACCCCGCTCCCTTCCCCAAACCCTTAATTCCACTCCCTCATCCAGCATCTTTCATCTCCTACACCCACCACCCTTTCACTCCTTCTCTGTAAAAAAAAAAACTCTCCACTCCCACACCACACACAACTCCCCTCAACTACCCCGCTCCCCCCCAAACCCTTAATTCCACTCCCTCATCCAGCATCTTTTAACTCCAACACCCACCCTTTCACTCCTTCCCTGTAAAAAAAAAAAAAAAAAACACTTTCCACCCACACACAACTCCCCTCAACTACCCCGCTCCCCCCAAACCCTTAATTCCACTCCCTCACCCAGCACCTTTTAAGTCCTACACCCACCACCCTTTCGCTCCCTCACACCCCTTCACCCCCCCAAAAAAAAAACCTTTCCACACCCACACCACCACACACAACTCCCCTCAACTCCCCCGCCCAGCCCCTTCCACTCCCTCACCCTGCACCTTTTAACTCCTACACCCATCACCCTTTCACTCCCTCACACCCCTTAGCCCACCACCCACCACCCTCCTCACCCATCCAGTACTCACGTCAAAGTTCTCGGCCACCACCCACCGCCCAAACCCTTTCATTCCCTCACCCAGCACCTTTCAACTCTTTCACCCACCACACTTTCACTCCCTCACACCCCTTCACCCACCACCCCCTATCCCCTATCCTCCTCAGCCACCTAGTACTCACATCAAAGTTCTCGGACACCACCCCCACCGTGCACTTGCTGAGGTGGATGATGGTGAGCACGATACCGACGATGGACACCGCCTCCATGGTCCAGAACGCTGCCGACCCGTATACGGCGCCCGGTTCGTTGCAGGAGAGGTCGTTGCTGATGGTTATGCTCGTCGGCTCGAACTGACGGAGGGAGAGAGAGAGTGTGTGTTAAAAGGAGGGTAGTTAGGTTAGGTTAGGTTAGGTTAGGTTGGGCTCGAACTGACGGAGGGGAGAGAGAGAGTGTTTAAAGGAAGGTAGTTAGGTTAGGTTAGGTTGGGCTCGAACTGACGGAGGGGGGGAGAGTGTGTTAAAAGGAAGGTAGTTAGGTTAGGTTAGGTTGGACTCGAACTGAAGGAGGGAGAGAGAGTGTGTGTTAAAAGGAAGGAAGTTAGGTTAGGTTAGGTTGGACTCGAACTGACGGAGGGGGAGAGAGAGTGTGTGTTAAAAGGAAGGAAGTTAGGTTAGGTTAGGTTGGACTCGAACTGACGGAGGGGGAGAGAGAGTGTGGGTTAAAAGGAAGGTAGTTAGGTTAGGCTAGGTTGGGCTCGAACTGACGAAGGGGGAGAGAGAGAGTGTGTGTTAAAAGGAAGGTAGTTAGGTTAGGTTAGGTTGGGCTCGAACTGACGGAGGGGGAGAGAGAGTGTGTGTTAAAAGGAAGGTAGTTAGGTTAGGTTAGGTTAGGTTAGGTTGGGGACTCATGAGATGAAA
>NC_066524.1:11064025-11106525 GCF_024679095.1 Eriocheir sinensis | reverse complement strand
GAGGAGGAAGAAGGAGAGAGGATGAAGGGAGAAGAAGAAGGGAACAGGAGAAGAGGAAGAAGGGGAGAGGAGGAAGGGAAAAGGAGAAGGAAACAGAGGAGGAAGATGGATAGAGGATGAAGGGAGAAGAAGGGAACAGGAGAAGAGGAAGAAGGAGAAAGGATGAAGGGAAAAGGAGAAGGAAACAGAGGAGGAAGAAGGAGAGAGGATGAAAGGAGAAGAAGAAGGGAACAGGAGAAGAGGAAGAAGGGGAGAGGAGGAAGGGAAAAGGAGAAGGGAATAGAAGAGGAGGAAGAAGGAGAGAGGATGAAGGGAGAAGAAGAAGGGAACAGGAGAAGAGGAAGAAGGGGAGAGGAGGAAGGGAAAAGGAGAAGGAAACAGAGATGGAAGAAGGAGAGAGGATGAAGGGAGAAGAAGAAGGGAACAGGAGAAGAGGAAGAGGGGGAGAGGAGGAAGGGAAAAGGAGAAGGAAACAGAGATGGAAGAAGGAGAGAGGATGAAGGGAGAAGAAGAAGGGAACAAGAAAAGAGAAACAAGGGGAGAGGAAGAAGGGAAAGGAGAAGGAAACAGAGGAGGAAGAAGGAGAGAGGATGAAGGGAGAAGAAGAAGGGAACAAGAAAAGAGAAACAAGGGGAGAGGAAGAAGGGAAAGGAGAAGGAAACAGAGGAGGAAGAAGGAGAGAGGATGAAGGGAGAAGAAGAAGGGAACAAGAAAAGAGAAACAAGGGGAGAGGAGGAAGGGAAAGGAGAAGGAAACAGAGGAGGAAGAAGGAGAGAGGATGAAAGGAGAAGAAGAAGGGAACAGGAGAAGAGGAAGAAGGGGAGAGGAAAAAAGGAAAAAAAGGAAGAGACAGGAAAGAAGGAAGACAGGGAGAAGAAACGAAGAGAGGAAAATAGACAAGAAATAACAAAAATAAAATAGGAAATAAATAAAACCAGAAAACACAAAAAAAGAAAAAAATAACAACGTAAAATTATATAAATCACGACATGACTTACGATGGAGGAGGAGGAGGAGGAGGAGGAGGAGGAGGAGGAGGAGGAGGAGGAGGAGGAGGAGGAGGAGGAGGAGGAGGAGATGAATGGTCGGTTTTTCGGTCCAAATATTTAGCCCCGAATTTATGTCTCTCCCTTTCCTTCCCTCTCCCCCCCTCCCCCCCCCCTCCACTCCCCCCTCCCCCCCCTCCCCTTCCTCGTGAATATCATGGGTCAGCTTAATCAGGAGTAAATGTCATGGGGTCACACACACACACACACACACACACACACACACACACACACACACACACACACACACACAGAGGAGAGGGGGGGATGGGGGGAGAGTATGGTATCGGTGGTGATGGTGGTGGTGGTGGTGGTGGTGGTGATGGTGGTGGTGGTGATGATAGTGGTGTTGTACTGCTTATTAAGTCTCCTGTTCTCTCTAATGCCAGCTGTCAGGGTCTTTTTTTTGCCTCTGTTTACCTCTCCTCCTCCTCCTCCTCCTCCTCCTCCTCCTCCTCTTCCTCCAAGGTCACTAATCCTCAGTCTGAAAATATCACCTTTCTGGACCTTATTCTTTTTTTTTTGTCAATATATTTCTCTCTAATTGCAAGCACACAACAAACATCTCCATCTTCATTTTCTAATTAGTTCCGACAGTTAATGTACGTGTCTCTTCTCTCTCATCCCTGACTTTGACAAAAACACACATAATTTTCTCTCTCTCTCTCTCTCTCTTATTCTGCTAAAGATGAGACCGCGAATTCTTTTAACTCATTTTTTTATAACATTATTGTGGAGTCATTTTGTTCAACAGTCCTCTTTTTGTAGCACAGTATACCACAAGTTTCTTTAGTGTCATAATTTGTAATACACTGCATGACAAAGGCCTTTCCCAACGTCCTTCACCTCTCTGTCTGATGTTAGTGTACACCATCTCGTCCCCCAAAAGGTTCTAATTTCACCTCTCCACCTGGTCCTCTGTCTGGTGTTAGTGTACTCCATCCTGCCCCGGCAAAGGTTCTAATTCCACCTCTCCACCTGGTCCTCTGTCTGGTGTTAGTATACTCCATCCTGCCCCGGCAAAGGTTCTAATTCCACCTCTCCACCTGGTCCTCTGTCTGGTGTTAGTGTACTCCATCCTGCCCCGGCAAAGGTTCTAATTCCACCTCTCCACCTGGTCCTCTGTCTGGTGTTAGTGTACTCCATCCTGCCCCGGCAAAGGTTCTAATTCCACCTCTCCACCTGGTCCTCTGTCTCCCATCCTGCCCCGGCAAAGGTTCTAATTCCACCTTCCACCTGGTCCTCTGTCTGGTGTTAGTGTACTCCACCCTGCCCCGGCAAAGGTTCTAATTCCATCCCTCCACCTGGTCCTCTGTCTGGTGTTAGTGTACTCCATCCTGCCCCGGCAAAGGTTCTAATTCCACCTCTCCACCTGGTCCTCTGTCTGGTGTTAGTGTACTCCATCCTGCCCCGGCAAAGGTTCTAATTCCACCTCTCCACCTGGTCCTCTGTCTGGTGTTAGTGTACTCCATCCTGCCCCGGCAAAGGTTCTAATTCCAACTCCACCTGGTCCTCTGTCTGGTGTTAGTGCACTCCATCCTGCCCCGGCAAAGGTTCTAATTCCACCTCTCCACCTGGTCCTCTGTCTGGTGTTAGTGTACTCCATCCTGCCCCGGCAAAGGTTCTAATCTAATCTCTCCACCTGGTCCTCTTCTGCCCTGACGTTTACATTGCTTGGGTCGCCACTGTTGCCTTGGTCGTCCGTCTGTTATCAGCTCCACGTATGATCTGACGAGCCCAAGCCCATAAAAAATCCTTAACCGACATCAGACCATCTTCACTCTTTGTCTGTTCCATGATACACGCTTCTTGCCCCTCCCTCTCCTTCTCTCCCTTATACCCAGCACCTTTTCTCCCTTCATTCTTCATCGCATTCTTAGTCTAACATTAAGTACGGTCACTGGTATTTAAGAGACAACCCGGCTATTTGAAAGGGGGACTGCGATAATAAGCGCTCGCGGACTCCTGGATATTTGTTGCAATGCTGAGGTGTTTCTTGCGGAGCCTTTACCTGCTGACCTCTGGCTGATATTTATGTTAAGGACGGTTTGTACTGCTTTTTTCTCCTTTACTTTCTTGTCTGCTTACTTACTCACTCCCTCACTCACCCGTCTGCCGCCCTGATAATACCTGCTGATGATAAATGGCTGACGAGTAACAGTGGTGGAGATAAGACAGGGGGAAGGGAGAGGGGAGAGAGAGGGGAGAGAGATGGGAGGAGAGAGGAGGGAGAGGGGAGAGGGAGAGGGGAGAGAGATGAGAGGAGAGAGGAGGGAGAGGGGAGAGGGAGAGGGGAGAGAGATGAGCGGAGAGAGGAGGGAGAGGGGAGAGAGATGGGAGGAGAGAGGAGGGAGAGGGGAGAGGGAGAGGAGGGAGGGGAGAGAGAGGAGGAGGGAGAGGAGAGAGAGAGAGGGAGGAGAGGGAGGTGTGTGTCTGTAAGGAGGGAAAGGGGAGAGAGAGAGAGAGAGAGAGAGAGAGAGAGAGAGAGAGAGAGAGAGAGAGAGAGAGAGAGAGAGAGAGAGAGAGAGAGAGAGAGAGAGAGAGAGAGAGAGAGAGAGAGAGAGAGAGAGAGAGAGAGAGAGAGAGAGAGAGAGAGAGAGAGAGAGAGAGAGAGAGAGAGAGAGAGAGAGAGAGAGAGAGAGAGAGAGAGAGAGAGAGAGAGAGAGAGAGAGAGAGAGAGAGAGAGAGAGAGAGAGAGAGAGAGAGAGAGAGAGAGAGAGAGGTGATTTTTTTCTCATTTTTCTCGCTTAGAGGGGCCATTAAAGAAACATGATCCCCGCTGCTATCTGGTTTTAATGGGCTCGGCCAGGCTCGCCCACCCCCATCTTTTGGCCGTAAATTTAACAGTTCGTCGGCTTCACCTCAATGAATGGGATTAGCGGGCCGTGTCGACTCCACCAATTCTACCTCCATGATCAAGCCTAAATTAATAACTGAGGCACAAACATAAGCTCATAATCTGTCCACTAACACTGATTAACTTCTCTCTTTTGTACACACACGAAATCCTCACTCTCTCAACTCTCTTCTATCGATCCTCTCTCTCTTTGCAAACATTTCTAAACACGCGTCTCCTCAAATTCACTTATAAAACAAACATAAGCTCATAATCTGTCCACTAACACTGCTGAACTTCTCTCTTTTATACACCCCCTAAACCCTCACTCTCACAACTCTCTCTTCTATCGATCCTCTCTCTCTCTCTTTGCAAACATTTCTAAACACGCGTCTCCTCAAATTCACTTATAAATCAAACATAAGCTCATAATCAGTCCACTAACACTGCTGAACTTCTCTCTTATATACACCCCCAAAACCCTCACTCTCTCAACTCTCTCTTCAATACGATCTTCTCTCTCTCCTTGCAAACATTTCTAAACACGCGTCTCCTCAAATTCACTTAAAAAAATAAATCTTATAACCTGAGCACAAACATAATCTTATAATCTGTCCACAAACACATCTAAACCCTAAGCCCCTCTTTCCAAGCCTTCTTTGTAGACCTCAAACCTCACTCTGAGCAATTGTGCCTCTTTTATTGATCCTCTCTCTTGCTGTAAAAAAAAAGAACGATCCTCTCTTTTTAAACACGCGTCTCCTCAAATTCACTTAAAAAAACAAATCTTATAACCTGAGCACAAACATAAGCTTATAATCTGTCCACTAACACTGCTCAACTTTTCTCTTATATACACCCCCAAAACCCTCACTCTCTCAACTCTCTCTTCTATTCGATCCTCTCTCTCTTTTTACAAACATTTCTAAACACGCGTCTCCTCAAATTCACTTAAAAAGCAAATCATATAACCTGGGCACAAACAAAAGCTTATAATCTGTCCACACACACATCTAAACAATCCTCTCTTTTTCCTAATCCTCCTCACGCCAGAGCACACACCAACACGTCCAGGGCCTCACCTCAAAGGGACAACAGAGCCAGGGTACGAGGGGACAAACTATGGACGAGAGGCTGGTCGTAACGATCCACTGAATGAGCTCGCCAAGGAACCTCTCGCACGGCACCTCAACGAACGGGATGTAGCCTGGGGAGAGGGGAGAAGGGGAGAGTGAGCGACGGTGAGGGGAGAGAGATTGGTGTGAGAGAGGAAAGAGGAGTGAGAGGGGAGTGAGAGGGGAGTGGGGTGAGAGGGGAAAGAGGAGAGTGGGTGAGAAGTGAGAGGGGAGAGAAGGGAGGGGGAGAGGGGTGAGAGGGGAGAGGGGTGAGAGAGGGAGAGGAGGGAAGGAGAGAGGGAGAGGGGAGAGAGAGAGGGGAGAGGGGAGAGGGGAGACAAGGGAGGGAAGAGAAGGGAGGGGGAGAGGGGAGAAGGGAGAGGGGAGAGAGGGGAGAGGGGTGAGAGATGAGAGGGGAGAGAGGAGAGTGGGTGAGGAGAGAGAGGGGAGAGAAGGGAGGGGGAGAGGGGAGAAGGGAGAGGGGTGAGAGGGGAGAGGGGTGAGAGATGAGAGGGGAGAGAGGAGAGTGGGTGAGGAGTGAGAGGGGAGAGAAGGGAGGGGGAAGGGAGGGAAGAGAAGGGAGGGGGAGAGGGGAGAAGGGAGAGGGGAGAGAGAGGGGAGAGGGGAGACAAGGGAGGGAAGAGAAGGGAGGGGGAGAGGGGAGAAGGGAGAGGGGGGAGAGGGGAGAGGGGTGAGAGATGAGAGGGGAGAGAGGAGAGGGTGAGAGGAGGAGAAGGGAGGGGAGAGGGGAAAGGTGTGTGTGTGTGTGTGTGTGTGTGTGTGTGTGTGTGTGTGTGTGTGTGTGTGTGTGTGTGTGTGTGAAAGAGAGAAAGAAAAAAGGAAGGAAAAGAGAAGGAGAGGAAAGAAAAGAGAAGAAAATAGAAAGAAGAAAGAAATTATAGAAGAGAAAGAAAGAGTGAAGAAAAAAATAAAAGAAAGAAGGCTGAAAAGAAAGATATAAAGAAGGAATGAAAGAAAACAAAGAAAGAAAGCAACCACAAACTTAAGAGAAAACAACAATAACAATAACAACAATAATAATCTAATAACAACAACAACAATAACAACAACAACAACAACAACAGCAAGCCATCCAGTCACTCACCGCCATGTCCAGAGGGAAGAATGAGTACCATTGTGATTGGCTGGTCGTCTCTAAGTCCTGCGTTGTGACTGGTTGTGCGTCTCCAAGTCCTGTGTTCTGATTGGCTCTCGTCCGTCCTGTGTTCTGATTGGCTCTCGTCCGTCCTGTGTTCTGATTGGCTCTCGTCTGTCAGTCCTGTGCTGTGATTGGTCAGTTCAGTCAACGTTAAAAGTCTTGTTGATCCCTCAGTCAGTCAGTTATGTTACGTTTAAAGAAGAGGAGGAGGAGGAGGAAACATGGAAACATGGACTAGCAGGCAGCATAAAGTCTGTTGGCTCATTACAAGGCTGCCTGTTTTCAGTGATTTAATCAATCCGTCAGCCACAGGAGTGGCTTGCGGGAAGGACTAAAGCACTTGTGTACCTACTCTTGGATACATTCAGTTCACTCCCGATGCAGCAGAGTGGTGATCAATGCGTTTCTTGAAGGAGTTCATTGTCTGTTAAGGAACGTGAGCTGTACCGTGGCCACGACTACTTCAGATACGCCGCGCCGCTCCAAGTCACTCAGTCTCCAAACTTTACCCCGAGGCTTCACTACCAGCCCGTTAGATCCGCCTCTAACTCGCTGCGTGGCACACCTCGGCACCTCGGGAGGCCGACACAGCGGAGCAACGACTCCTTCCAGCAAAACAGTGGCCGGAATGCTGCACACAACTACGCCAACAGCCGCCACTCACAGCACCGCCAGCACAACTCCAGCAGCCACGTCTCGCCCAGATACGAAACAAGGCATTTCTACGAGGGACAGACACATCCAGGCACCAACTCCCGCAGCAGACGTCGTGTCAAGAGAGGCGCCAAGCCGAGTGATGGCGATGTTTTGTGAGCACCGGGAGAGTACACAGAGTCGTGATCAAACTCAAATGTTCAGCGACGTACAGTTGACGTACATTTCGGGTGCATTTCTCAATACCTGCTGAACAGTAACTGTCGCTGATTGGTGATAACAATGACACAAACACACTGCGAGGAAGGGCTCGCCAGCTGACTAAAATCACCGTGCAGAGGAACACGTCCCATGGAACGGTGGCACTTCTACGGAACAAATTGTTCAAGAGTGTCGCATCTGTGGGGAGTGTTTCGATGCATGTGTGTTGTTACATTTCTTATCTTATATTTCAAATGAAAAAAATAGAATTACCAATAGGTATGGTTGAGTTTAAGGAACTTTCAAACACATGATATCCAGACATTTATAGCATATATTAACAAAGAAAGCCTTCACAGTATTATATTATATAGAAAGCCTCATTGTTGGCGCGGTGGCCGTGATGAGCGTACTGACCCACCACATGCGCCGTGATGGACGACGCGGTTCGAATCTCACGCTACCACTCGATTTTTCAGTCACCCGCCGAGTGGGGCTTTAAACCCCATGCTCCTGAAGTAAGACTCACCCATCACCCCGGACTCTAGGAGGGAAGCCAAGGAATCAAAGAACGAGCGAAGTTCCGGCATGAGCCAAGCCAATGCAAGATGGCGCCACTCAGGTGCTGAACTGCGCCAGAACGCTGGGCTGGCCGACCATCAGGCCCCACCTGCCGAAGCCTTGGGCCGACCAGGAGGCCCACTGGGATAGTATAGTGGCATAGATGACTTTTCTGAGTCTAGACGTGTGGTAACTTTTTAATAGGTTTTAATAGGTCTAATTTGTTAAATAATTTTGAAGGAGGAGGAGGAGGAGGAAGAAAAAGAGAAAAACAGGAAGATGAGGACAAAGAGAAAACTTTAGGACAAGGAGGAAGAGGGTAAAAAGGCGGAGAATGAGGAGGAGGAAGAGGAGGAGGAGGAAGAGAAGGAGGAGGAGGAAGAGGAGAAGGAGGAGGAGGAAGAGGAGAAAGAGGAGGAGGAAAAATGTATAATCCTTGAAAAAAAGTGAAAGGGGAAATAAAATGTCACGTAAAGAAAGAGAGAGAGAGAGAGAGAGAGAGAGACTTTCTTTACAGGACACACTCTCTCTCTCTCTCTCACCTGATTCACCCTTCATCCTTATTATCATTATCATCATCATTATTACCAAACGCTCGCTCGCTTGACTAAAAATGAAGGAAAAAATACAGTCAAATGAACGTCTTTTAATTTGACAAGCTTTAGGAGGTCGCTCGCTTGACTAAAAATGAAGGAAAAAATACAGTCAAATGAACGTCTTTTAATCTGACAAGCTTTAGGAGGACGCTCGCTTGACTAAACATGAAGAAAAAAAAATAGTCAAATGAACGTCTTTTAATTTGACAAGCTTTAGGAGGACGCTCGCTTGACTAAAAAGTGAAGAAAAAATACAGTCAAATGAACGTCTTTTAATCTGACAAGCTTAAGGAGGACGCTCGCTTGACTAAACATGAAGAAAAAATACAGTCAAATGAACGTCTTTTAATCTGACAAGCTTAAGGAGGACGCTCGCTTGACTAAAAAGTGAAGAAAAAATACAGTCAAATGAACGTCTTTTAATCTGACAAACTTTAGGAGGTCGCTCGCTTGACTAAAAAATGAAGAAAAAAAAATAGTCAAATGAACGTCTTTTAATTTGACAAGCTTTAGGAGGACGCTCGCTTGACTAAAATATGAAGGAAAAATACAGTCAAATGAACGTCTTTTAATCTGACAAGCTTTAGGAGGACGCTCGCTTGACTAAAAAATGAAGAAAAAAATAGTCAAATGAACGTCTTATAATTTGACAAGCTTTAGGAGGTCGCTCGCTTGACTAAACATGAAGAAAGAAAAAAAATAGTCAAATGAACGTCTTTTAATTTGACAAGCTTTAGGAGGACGCTCGCTTGACTAAAAAGTGAAGAAAAAAATACAGTCAAATGAACGTCTTTTAATCTGACAAGCTTTAGGAGGACGCTCGCTTGACTAAAAAGTGAAGAAAAAAATACAGTCAAATGAACGTCTTTTAATCTGACAAGCTTTAGGAGGACGCTCGCTTGACTAAACATGAAGAAAAAAATAGTCAAATGAACGTCTTTTAATTTGACAAGCTTTAGGCGCTCGCTCGCTTGACTAAAAAATGAAGAAAAAAATACAGTCAAATGAACGTCTTTTAATCTGACAAGCTTTAGGAGGACGCTCGCTTGACTAAAAAATGAAGAAAAAAATAGTCAAATGAGCGTCTTATAATTTGACAAGCTTTAGGAGGTCGCTCGCTTGGCTTTCCTACATAGACTATTCCATACTATTAAACGTATTGGGCTCCTATTTTGACTATTTTCCAAGGCCACAGAGAAAACTAGCCAGGTTTGCAGAGGTGGTTTGTTTTGGCTCGTGATGCAGAGGTCGTGTAAAACTATCATTAGGATATCAAAAGAGATCATTAAAATTATACAGTAACTGCCACGATACGTCTCTCTCTCTCTCTCTCTTTTCTTACTTAATTCTCCTTCTTTTTATTTTGTGTTATTTCTCTCTCTCTCTCCCTCCTTTCTTCCTTTTTCTTCCCCCATCTTCTTTTTTTTCTTCATTTAGTTGTTCTTCTGTTATTTTTCTTTCTCTCCTTTCTTCTCCTTTTTCTTCTTATATTTTTTCTTGTGTTGTTTTTCCCTCTCTCTTCCTTTCTTCTTTTTCTTCTTATACTCTTTCTTGTGTTGTTTTTCTCTCTCTCCTTTCTTTCTTTTTCTTCCTTTCTTCTGTGTTACTTCTCTTTCTCTCTCTCTCTCTCTCTCTCTCTCTCTCTCTCTCTCCTTTCTTCCTTTCTTCTCCTTTTTCTTCTGTAGTAATTCTCTTTCTCCAGTTTAACCCGAAGGAAGAAATATAATCAAACGAACATCTCTTTTGATAAGCCGCAGATGGTCGCTCGCTTGACCTCCATCCCTTGAACTCAGCGTAACTTCTCTGTAAGGATACAATTACGAATCTTTACGTCGGCGGCAAAAATAGGAATCAATTGAGCGTCTGTTTCGCATTAACCTAGAGATGAACGGCAGATTGACTTCCTAGAATCGATTTTTTTTTTCATTCATTCTCTCTCTCTCTCTCTCTCTCTCTCTCTCTCTCTCTCTCTCTCTCTCTCTCTCTCCCAAGACCCAGGAAGTTCAAGCAATATAGAGTCTTACCACATGTTAACACTTCCATATCAGGTTCATGTCAATTCACTTTCCTTGCATTTATTTATGTCCCTCTATTATAAGTATTCTTTTGCAATACGGGAGGAGCTACAGTTAACTCAGTACAGTCTTTGTCCGGCCTGTTTTCAGTCTTAACAATCATTGAACAGTTATTAAGTCACTAAGATATGTCAGTCCTCCGTTATCTTCCAAGCTCTCCTTCATTAAGATATATGTCCGTCATTACCAACTCAAAAAACAATGGCAGATTCTGAACTTTTTCCTTTTCGTTGTACTCCAAGTTCTTCACTAATAGATGTTGTTCATTGGTAACTCATATAAAACAACGGCAGCTTTAAAATGGTCTTCGCTTTCGCTGTATTCCAAGCTGTTCCTCACTACATGTCATTCACTACTAACTCTTTAAATTCCAAATACTTCACCTCCAATAACTTTTCTTCTTGATATATTTGCACCAGAGAAGAACAATATGATGGATGTAACAGGTCTTTGCTATATTGCTCACACTTACAGAATAATCTCTTACGTAATGTGGGTTTTATCTTACAACGTGATATAAATAGCTTCATAATGCCAAAACATATACAAATCTTAAATGAATATGCCTTTAATATCATCTTAAAATGCTATGGAAATCTATGTTAAATTCCCTATGCAAACTGGCGTCGAAAGTAGCTCACACTTACAGAATAATCTCTTACGTAATGTGGGTTTTATCTTACAACGTGATATAAATAGCTTCATAATGCCAAAACATATACAAATCTTAAATGAATATGCCTTTAATATTATCTAAAAATGCTATGGAAATCTATGTCAAATTCCCTATGCAAACTGGCAAAACATATACAAATCTTAAATGAATATGCCTTTAATATTATCTTAAAATGCTATGGAAATCTATGTTAAATTCCCTATGCAAACTGGCAAAACATATACAAATCTTAAATGAATATGCCTTTAATATCATCTTAAAATGCTATGGAAATCTATGTTAAATTCCCTATGCAAACTGGCAAAACATATACAAATCTTAAATGAATATACCTTTAATATCATCTTAAAATGCTATGGAAATCTAGGTCAAATTCCCTATGCAATCTGGCGTCGAATATATCTAAGTCCCCCCCACCCCACCCCCGCCTCTGCCCAAGAAAGTCAGGAGGTAATTAAAATCTGGAACTCACTGTCTCATATTCTTCATTCTTTTCATTCAATACTTTTTTTTTTCATTCACATTGCTAATTCTTCCTCCCAATCTTTATATCATCACCTTCTTCAATCATTTCATTCCTTCCACTTTACCTAATTACGTTCTTCATTCATCTTATTTTTTTGCTATCTATCTCACTCCCATTCTTCCTTCATTTCATTCCGTACAGTTTATCTCATTTTTCTATCTCTCGTTGTCTCAGATTCTTCATTTCTTTCAAGCCATCTCCCTTCCACTTTACCTAACTTATGCTCTTCATTCATCTTATTTTTTGCTATCTATCTCACTCCCATTCTTCCTTCATTTCATTCCGTACAGTTTATCTCATTTTTCTATCTCTCGTTGTCTCAGATTCTTCATTTCTTTCAAGCCATCTCCCTTCCACTTTACCTAACTTATGCTCTTCATTCATCTTATTTTTTGCTATCTATCTCACTCCCATTCTTCCTTCATTTCATTCCGTACAGTTTATCTCATTTTTCTATCTCTCATTGTCTCAGATTCTTCATTTCTTTCAAGCCATCTCCCTTCCACTTTACCTAACTTATGCTCTTCATTCATCTTATTTTTTGCTATCTATCTCACTCCCATTCTTCCTTCATTTCATTCCGTACAGTTTATCTCATTTTTCTATCTCTCATTGTCTCAGATTCTTCATTTCTTTCAAGCCATCTCCCTTCCACTTTACCTAACTTTCGCTCTTCATTCATCTTATTTTTTGCTATCTATCTCACTCCCATTCTTCCTTCATTTCATTCCGTACAGTTTATCTCACTTTTCTATCTCTCGTTGTCTCGCATTCTTCATTTCTTTCAAGCCATCTCCCTTCCACTTTACCGAACTTACGCTCTTCATTCATCTTTTTTTTTTTTTTTTTTCTGTCTATCTCACTCCCATTCTTCCTTCATTTCATTCCGTACAGTTTATCTCATTTTTCTATCTCTCATTGTCTCAGATTCTTCATTTCTTTCAAGCCATCTCCCTTCCACTTTACCTAACTTATGCTCTTCATTCATCTTATTTTTTTGCTATCTATCTCACTCCCATTCTTCATTCATTTCATTCCGTACAGTTTATCTCACTTTTCTATCTCTCGTTGTCTCGCATTCTTCATTTCTTTCAAGCCATCTCCCTCACATTCTTCAGTTCTTTCATCCAACACAACATTTTTTCTTCCATCCCCAGCGTCAGTTCTTCTCATTGTCTCACATTCTTCATTTCTTTCAAACCGTCTCCCTCACATTCTTCAGCTCTTTCATCCAACACAACATTTTTCTTCCAATCCCAGCGTCCGTTCTTCTCATTATCTCACATTCTTCAGTTCTTTCATCCAACACAACATTTTTCTTCCATCCCCAGCGTCCGTTCTTCTCATTATCTCACATTCTTCAGTTCTTTCATCCAACACAACATTCTTTTCTTCCTCTTCCGCCAGTTCTTCCTCCGACCTTTATGTCAATGTGTTCCTGCAGTCTTTATTTACACGCCACCGCCGCCTTTCGCAACGCCAGAACATTAGCCTCGTCCTCGCTTCTCCTTAGTTTGTTGTGTTGGCGGCGTCAATAGAGTTTACGGTGGTGTTATGCGGGGTTGGGTAAAGCGGTTCAGTTGGTTACTACGGATTTGAGGACTTCGCTAGACTCTCCTCTCCTCTCCTCTCTCTCCCTTCCTCCCTCACGGCTATCTTTTCTCCCTCCCTCCCTTTCTCCCTCCTATCTTTTTTCTCTCCCTTTCTTCTATTTCTCTTCTATTCCTCACTCTTTCAGATTTTCTCCCTTTCTCTCTCCCTTATCCCTTTCTTCTTTTCTTCTTCTCTCTTACCTTCTATCTCTCGCTTACTCATTCTCTTCCCTCATCCTTTCTTTCTTTCTTCCTCCCTTTCTTCCTTCTCCCTTCACCCTTTTCTTCCTCTTTTCTCTCTTTCTTCCTACTCTCCTCATCTTTTCCTCCGCTTTTCCTTCCTCCTTCCCTCTCTTCCTTCTCTCCTTCCCTTCCTCTCTTTCTGCGTTTCTTGCTTTTTTCTTTCAACCTTTCTCTTTCTCTCTTCCTCCCTCTCCCTCTCCTCCATTTAATTATTCCTCCCCTTTCTCTCTCATGCATTATTCTACCTTCTTCTTGCCTCCTTTTTCCTTCCCTTCCTCTCCATTTCAACCTTCCCCTACTTTTACTGCCCTCCCACACTCCTATCCCTCCTTTCTCTCTCTCTATCTCTCCTTCCTCTTTCTCTCTTTCTTCCTCCTTCTCTCAGCATCCCTCCATCCCTCTACTTGTTACCGTGTTCCCTCGCTAATCATTCTTCTTTACGACCATTTTTTTTCCTTCGTTCTTGAGCGTCAATTAGGATCAACAACAGAGGGAGAAAAACGCGGGGGAGGCAAATGGTAAGTGTGTAACTATGTCTAACTATGCATTGTTGTGTTTCTTCTTTAGCTCCGGGACAGCGATAAGTAAGAGAGAGGCCTTGGGTAGTGATAGGCGGAGGGGGGCGGTGAAGATATAGGGGGGAGCGTCATGGTGGTGGTGGTGATGGTGGTGGTGGTGGTGATGATGAAAAAATGCTGCTGTTGTGTTGAATGAAATGAATGAAGAATGTGAATGAAAAACGGAGTAGAGAATGTGATAGGAAACAGGCAATGAAGTAGCTGATGAAATGGGGAAAGAGGGAATGAAATAAGGAAATGGGAGAATGAAATAGATAAAGTGAATAAACTAGAGGGAATGAAATAGGGAAACAAGGAATTAAATAAAAAACGAAATAGGAAAATAGGATACGAAATAGGGAAGCAGGAATGAACGAGGGAAGGAAAGGAAAAGAAAGGAAGGGAAGGGAATGAAAAAAGGAAAGGAAAAGAAAGGAAAGGAGAGAAAGAGAAGGGAAGGAAAGATAAGGGAAGGGAAGGGAAGAGGAAGGAGGAAAAAATGAAAGATGTGGAGAAAATAAGAAAGAGTAGAGAAAAAAAATATAAAGTTTGAATTAAATAAATGAAGAATATAAGATAGAAAGCAAAGGGAATGAAATGAATGAATAATATGAATAAGTTAGGGTGCAGAAAAGGCTGAAAATGATTACACACGACCTTGAATGAATGGGTAGTGAAGGAAAATGGTGATGAATAAAATGGAGTTGAAGAAAAATTTGATTGAATAGAATTTGAGATGAGAAAGAAAAACAAAAACTAGAAAATAAAGAAGAAGAAGAAGAAGAAAAAGGAGAAGAATAAAAAGAATAAAAAAGAAGAAGAAAAGAAGACGGAGAAGATGATGATGATGAAGGAGAAGAAGAAGAAGAAGAAGAAGAAAAAGAGGAAGGAGAAGAAGAAGAAGAAGAAGAAGAAGAAGAAGAAGAAGAAGAAGAAGAAGAAGAAGAAGAAGAAGAAGAAGAAGAAGAAGAAGAAGAAGAAGAAAAAGAGGAAGGAGAAGAAGAAGAAGAAGAAGAAGAAGAAGAAGAAAAAGAAGATGATGATGATAAAAAAGGATGAAAAAGAATAAGACGAAGAGGAAAAAGAAGAAGAAGAAGAAGAAGAAGAAGAAGAAGAAGGAAGAGGAAGAAATATAAACAACACGTCCAAATACAAGGTCCTCTAACCAAACAATAAACAAATAAAAAAAACGTAAAACAAAAAAACACAAAAAACTTACGGACCTAAAAGTAAAAAAAAAAAGGAAATCGAGACCATCAACTCATTAACTTGAAACAAACAGGAGAACAAACAAACACATTACAGTGATTACACCATACGACCATAAAAAGTAAAAAAAACTCTCTCTCTCTCTCTCTCTCTCTCTCTCTCTCTCTCTCTCTCTCTCTCTCTCTCTCTCTCTCTCTCTCTCTCTCTCTCTCTCTCTCTCTCTGTGTGTGTGTGTGTGTGTGTGTGTGTGTGTGTGTGTGTGTGTGTGTGTGTGTGTGTGTGTGTGTGCGCGCGATCGAGTGACTGGTTGACTGATTGACTGGTCCTGGTCTTGTGGAGGTGGTAGTGATGGTGGTGGTGATGATGGTAGTGATGGTGGTGGTGGTGGTGGTGGTGGTGGTGATGATGATGTTAGTGGTAGAGGTGGTGGTGGTGGTGGTGGTAGAGGTGGTGGTGGTGGTGGTGGTGGTGGTGATGGTAGAGGTGGTGGTGGTGGCGGTGATGATGGTAGTGGCAGAGGTGGTGGTGGTGGTGGTGGTGGTGATGGTCGAAAGAGAAACTTGAACTCTATGTCTCAATCGAGCTTACAAATAAATAATGAGAGAGAGAGAGAGAGACTAAAAAAAAAAAAAGGCTGATATATAATGTAAGGTGTCGGGGACGGCGGGGTAAGGCGTGGCTCAGTGCCCTCCAAGACACCAAGGGGGGACTATGTGTGTGTGTGTGTGTGTGTGTGTGTGTGTGTGTGTGTGTGTGTGTGTGTGTGTGTGACCTTCCTCAGGGTCGTATAAGGAACCGCCTCCTTTTACAACTGGTGGTCATTCTGCCTTTAGAAAACATATCCACCGCCTCCTCCTCCTCCTCCTCCTCCTCTTGCCCTCCTCCTCTTGCCCTCCTCCTCCTCCTCCTCCTCCTCTTGCTGCTTCTGTTACTACTACTACTACTACTACTACTACTACTACTACTACTACTACTACTACTACTACTACTACTACTACTACTACAGTACTACTACTATTACTACTACTATTTCTACTTCTTTTTTCACTCATTAGTATACATTCCTATTCCTCCTCCTCCTCCTCCTCCTCCTCCTCTTCTGCATTCCTTTCTTATTTGTCTTCTTTTTTTCATTTTGTCTTTCTTTTTTTTCTTTGCTCCTCCTCCTCCTCCTCGGTCTCTTTTGTCGCCTCTTCCTCCTCTTTCACCACCTACACCTCCTCCTCCTCCTCCTCCTCCTCCTCCTCCTCCTCCTTTGTCAACTCGTCCTTCTGCTCCTCAAACCGTGAAATTAAAGGAGGAGGATGCGACGAAAGAAGAAAAAGAGAGAAAAAGAAGTGAATGGTAAGAAAAAAGAAAGAAAGGGAAAAAAGTGTAACATCATCATTCTGAAAATCCCTCACGTATTTTCCCTTCTGTATTTCCTACTTTTTTCCTTTTTTCTCTCTCCTTGTTCTTCTTCTGTTCTGGTTAATTCGAAGTTTTTTTTTTCATCGTATTATTGAGAGAGAAGATGCAGCAATAGAGGAAGAGGAGGAGGAGGAGGAGGAGGAGGAGGAGGAAGAGAAAAAAAGGAGGAAAAGTGTACATCCGTGATTTTGAAAGAGCATTGTTTTTATTTCCTTCTCTCTCTCTCTCTCTCTCTCTCTCTCTCTCTCTCTCTCTCTCTCTCTCTCTCTCTCTCTCTCTCTCTCTCTCTCTCTCTCTCTCTCTCTCTCTCTCTCTCTCTCTCTCTCTCTCTCTCTCTCTCACCTGGCCTCATTTACACACCTTCCACGTTTCTACTGACCGCACACGCACACACACACACACACACACACACACACACACACACACACACACACACACACACACACACTTCTCGGTACAATATTTTTCCTTCTACTTTTTAATAACATTTTTTACACTAAGTACAACCACCATCTCCACCACCACCACCACCACCACACCACCACCACACCGAAACCACCACCACCACGGCCTCGCCCTTCCACTCAAGAGAACAAACAGACTCAAGCAAACACTTCAGCCCGAGTTTAATCCTTCCGTATCCTTTGCATCCTTCGCGGGAGTCTTGGTGTGCTCTCCTTCTTATGGGCTGGACTTCCCTTCTCTTATCCTCCCCTGTCCTTCGTTTCCTTCCTTTCTTTCCTTCTTGTGCTTCCGTCCTGTGATTTCTTTATCCTTCCATCCTTCCTTTTCCCATTTCTATCTTTCTTTCACTCTTTCTCATACGTCTTTTTTTTGTTACTTCGTCTTCTTTGATTCTTATTGCATTTATTCCCATGTTCCTGTGTCAATGTTCTCTTCCTTTCTCTCTACCCATTCTTCCTTCTTATCTTTCTTATTTATTTATCTGTTTGCTCTCCTCCTCTTTCCTCTTCCCCTTCTTCCCTCTATTCCTTTCCCTATCGTTGTTTATTATTTTCTTTCTCTTTTTATTCTTCCTGGCTTTGTGGCCGTTCTTTCTTCTTCTATTCTCGCTTCATTCCAGTCTCCCTTCTTCTATCTTCCATTCATTTATTCTTGTTTCTATATTTTCTTCCTCCCTCTCTTCCCATTCTTCCCTTCTCTTTCCATTCCTTCCCATATCCCTGTTTCTACATCTTTCATCCTTCCCTCCTTCACATTCTTCCTTCCCACGCCCCTGTTTCTCTATTTTCTTCCTTTCTCCTCCATTTCTTCCTCCATCCAATTCTTCCTCTCTATCTCTCTCCTTTCCTCCTATCTCTCCATCCATCCTTCCTTCTTCCGTTCACTTCCCTCACCTCTCCTACTTCTCTTCATTCATTCTCATATCCCTGTTTACTTTCCTTCTTTCTCTCTGTCCACTCTTCCTTCCTCTTCGCTCCATCATCCGCTGAACCAAAAAGCAAGCAAGCAGGATACAGCAAGGAGCGTCAGGAAGCGCCAAAGTCACCCTCAAGTTATAATCATCCTTAAATAGACCTCATTTAGATTATGCAGCTCACTTCTGGTCTCCTTCCTACATAATGGATATCAGCACGGTAGGGAGATGACAAAATAATTCAAGGGTTAAGGAACTTGCCGTATACGGAGACGCTTATGAGTTTTAATTTGCATTGTCTAGAAAGGCGAAGGGTGCGAGGAGACTTAATTGGAGTTTATAAATGGATGAAGGGATTTACTAAGGGTGATGTTAA
The DNA here is from genome assembly GCF_024679095.1 of Eriocheir sinensis. NCBI lineage: Eukaryota > Metazoa > Arthropoda > Malacostraca > Decapoda > Varunidae > Eriocheir > Eriocheir sinensis. The sequence continues at coordinate 11,088,315 of NC_066524.1, read as the reverse complement.
TAAGGGATTGGTGGTAAGGAAGCCGGGCCAGGACAAGCAGCAATGGGCTTATTTTAGAGCAATTCAGATTCAGCCAGGACAGAGGCGAGAACTGGTTTACTAATAGGGTGGTGGATGAGTGGAAGAGGCGCGGCAGTCATGTGGTGAATGCCAATACGATAAACACATCCAAGAAGAGGTTAGGTATAGGATGGAGTTCCCTTCTCTTATTTCCTGTCCTTCTTTCCTTTCCTTTCCTGCCGTCTTGTTCTTCCTGTCTCGTTGTTCTTTTTTCTTTCTCCTTTCCATCTATCCTTCCTTTCCATATATGTCTCTTCCCTTCTATTATTTCTTGCTCCTTCATTTTTTCCTTTCTTTTTTGTAGATGGCGATAAGTTTGGTGAAATGTGACCCAACTAACTACTACTACTACTGCTACTACTACTACTACTACTACTACTACTGCTGCTACTACTACTACTACTACTACTACTACTACTACTACTACTATTACTACTGCCTTTCCATTCTTCCTCTCTCCATTCATTCTCATTTCCCTGCATCTTTCTTTTCCTCCTCTCTCTCCTTTCATTCTTCCTTCTTCCAGTTTAATCATATTCCAGGTTCTTTACTTTCCTCTTTCTCTCCTTCCATTCTTCCTTCCTCCATCTGAATCATATCTCCGCTTTTTGCTTTTCCTTCACGCCCTCCAATCCTTCTCTCTTCCTCTGTTCCTTCTCAAATCTCCACCTTTTTCTCTCCTTTCTGTTCATTCAATCTCACTTCCTCCACGCGTTTCCAAATCCTCGCCTGACCTCCTCGCCTCCATTCTCTGTCCTCAGCCTTCTCTACTAATTCCAAGCAAGGTCAAGGTAAGTACATGGGCTGACCTGAATCAATACATGACCCAAATAAGCAGCAAGTGTAGCCAGCCCGCCCGGCCCCACCCATGTGACCTTGCTCGTTTTAACCACATACTGAGTGACCTAGCGGAGCGTGACCTTTGGGAGCGAGGTCATGTAGGTAAAGAAGGAGAGGATGAGGAATGAGTAGGAGAAATGGGGAGGAGGAGGAGGAGGAGGAGGAGGAGGATCGTGATGCGGAAATAGGAAGTGGAGTGTTGAAAAGGAGATGAATGAGGAGGATTAAGACAAGGAGATGAGTGACATAATGAAGGAGGAGAGGAATGAATGAAGGAAGGAAGGAAGGTGAAGGAAGTTGTATTGTTGTTGATGTTGTTTTCTTCTTATTGTTATTATAGTAGTGATGAAAGTAGTAGTAGTAGTAGTAGTAGTAGTAGTAATAATAATAATAATAGTAGTAGTAGTAGTAGTAGTAGTAGTAGTAGTAGTAGTAGTAGTAGTAGTAGTAGTAGTAGTAGTAGTAGTAGTAGTAGTAGTAGTAGTGATGATAGTTGCAATATGCCCGACAACACACACACACACACACACACACACACACACACACACACGCGCGCGCACACACACACACACGGTCACGGAGCCCTACTAACCTCCATTCCCTAACCGGTTATGTACGTGTTCTGTGTGTGTGTGTGTGTGTGTGTGTGTGTATGGTGAGATCAGGATGCATAAACATAATCTGAGACATTTCTCTCTCTCTCTCTCTCTCTCTCTCTCTCTCTCTCTCTCTCTCTCTCTCTCCAAATCTGAGTGCAAGGTTAACATAGAGAGAGAGAGAGAGAGAGAGAGAGTAGGACAGTAATACGAAGGTCAATGAACCGGTATTTTAAGGACACACACACACACACACACACACACAAACACACACACACACACACACACACACACACACACACACACACACACACACGCAAACTTGAACAAACGAAAGCAAAGCAAACACAGACGAGAGAGAGAGAGAGAGAGAGAGAGAGAGAGAGAGAGAGAGAGAGAGAGAGAGAGAGAGAGAGAGAGAGAGAGAGAGAGAGAGAGAGAGAGAGAGAGAAAGGAGAGCAAAAACGAATTTATACACACCCAACTTTCTCTCTCTCTCTCTCTCTCTCTCTCTCTCTCTCTCTCTCTCTCTCTCTCTCTTATATGGACTTGTCTCTTATGTAATCGATAGCAAAATATTTCTTTACATTTTTGAAAGGTTACAAATTTACATAAACGTACAGAGAGAGAATGGAGGGAGGAGGAAGGAAGGAAGGGAGGGAGGAGGGAGAGAGAGGGAGAGGAGGGGGAGAGGGATTATGAAAGTATGATAGACGGGGAGAGTGGAAGAGAGAGAGAGAGAATATGGAGAATAGTGAAGGGGAGAGAGGAAGGAAGGAAGGAAGGGAGGAAGAAAAGAAGGAAGGAAGGAAGGAAGGGAGGAAGAGAGGAAGGAAGGAAGGAAGGAAGGAAGTAGAGAAGGAAAAATGAAGGAAGGAAGGAAATAAATAAGTTAGGAAGGAAGGAAAGAAGGAAGGAAGGAAGAAAGGAAGGAACTAATGAAGGAAGGAATATAGGAATGGAAGGAAGTAGAGAAGGACAAAAAGGAAGGAGGGAATGAAAGAAATAAGTTATGAAGGAAGGAAGGAAGGAAGGAAGGAAGGAAAAGAAAGAAGACAGAAATGGGAAATAACCAAAGAGAAGGGAGAAGAGAGAGAGAGAGGGAGGGAAAGCAGAGAAATAAGAATGGGAAGGGAGAGAAAAGAAGGGAGAGAAGAGAAGGGAGGGAAGGGGAGGGTGTGGCAGAAAAAAAAGGGAGGTAAAAGAGATAGAGAGAGAAAGATAGACACCGAGGGAGGTCTGAAGGGAGAGAAGGAACGATGAATGGAGGGAGGCAGGGAGGGAAGGGAGGAAGGGGAGGAGGGAGGGAAGGGAGGGGAGGAGAAGATAACATGTAAAGGGAGGTCAAAGGGAGGGAATGGAGGTATGTAGGAGGGAAGTTATGAAATGTGGAGCAGAGAGGGAGGGAAGGGAAGGGAGAGGGAGGGAGGAAAACAGGAAAGGGAGGAAAGGGAAGGAAAAAAAGGAAGGGGAGGGAAGGGAAGGGAGAGGGAAGGGAGGGAAGGGAAGGAAAAAATGAAGGAGAGGGAAAGGAAGGAAAAAAGGAAGGGGAAGGGAGAGAGGAAAATGGAAGGGAAAGAAAGGGAAGGGAAAAGAAGAGATGAGAAGGGAATGGAAGAAAATGGAAAGGAAAAAAATAGAAAGGGGAGGAAAGGGACGAAAAGGGAAGGGGAAGGGAGGGATGGAAAAAGAGGAAGGGAAGGGAGGAGAAAATGAGGGAAGGGAAGAAAAGAGAAGGGAGAGAATAAGAGGAAGGGAAGGGAAAGGAAGGAAGGGGAGAGAAGGGAGGGAAAAAAGAGGAAAGGAAGGGGTGATCGAGAAGGAGAAATTGAGATGAGGTTGGTAATAAAATCTTGGAGAGGGAAGGAGAGGGAAGGGAAGGAAAGGGAAGGGAAGGAGTGGGGAGGGAAGGAAAGAGAAGAAATGGGAAGGGTAAAGAAGGGCAGGGAAGGGAAGGGAAGGATAGGGAATGGGAGGAAAAGGAAAGGAAAGGAAGGGAAAAGAAGTGAAGAGAAGGGAAAGGGAAGGGAAGGGAAGGGAAGAAAAGGGAAGAGAAGGGAAGGGAAGGGAAGGATAGGAAGGGAAGGGAAGGGAAGGGAAGGGAAAGGAAGGGAAGGGAAGGGAAGGATAGGGAATGGGAGGAAAAGGATGGAAAAGGAAAAGGAGAGGATAAGAAGGGAAGGGAAGGGAAGGGAAGGGAAGGGAAGGGAAGGGAAGGGAAAGGAAGGGAAGGGAAGGATAGGGAATGGGAGGAAAAGGATGGAAAAGGAAAAGGAGAGGATAAAAAGCGAAGGGAAGGGAAGGGAAGGGAAGATAAAGAAAGGGAACAGAAGGAAAGAGAAATAAAAGAATGGAATTGAAGGAAAGTAAATAAATAAATATATGTAAATAAGAGTGAGAAAATATAAATTGGGAGAGATAGATAGATAGATAGAAAGATACATAAATAGATAGATAGATAGATAGACAGATAGATAGATAGATAAATAAATAGAAAGATAGATAAACAGAAAGATAGATAGAGAGAGAGAGAGAACGTGACCTAAATAGAGAGAAGGACCCAGACGCAACAAACAATTTAAAGAGAGAAAGAAAAAAAAACTAGCTCTACCAATAGTGAGAGAGAGAAAAAGTGAACTAGCTCACTCTGCTAAGTCAAGGTGCGAGGTAAGTACTTTGGGCGTGGGTGGGGAGGAGGAGGAGGAGGAGGAGGAGGAGGAGGAGGAGGAGAGTGAGAGCAGAGAGAGTGAGAGAGAGTGAGAAACAAGCAGAAAAGAACAAAGAGGAGGAGGAGGAGGAGGAGGAGGAGGAATGAGAGGGAGATATTTCTGAATGAGGTGGAAGAGAGAAGATAAAAATAGAACAAGGAAAAGAAGGAAGGGAAGAAGGAAGAGAAGAAAATATAGAGAAGGAGAATTAAGGAAAGATAATGTGGAAGAAGAGGAGATAAAGCAACAATATAAGGAGGAGGAGGAGGAGGAGGAAGAGGAGGAGGAGGAGGAGGAGGAGGAGGAGGAGGAGGGCGAGTGCGTAGGTTTCTGAGGAGCATATGAAGTAAGAGGTGATCTATTTCTCTCTCTCTCTCTCTCTCTCTCTCTCTCTCTCTCTCTCTCTCTCTCTCTCTCTCTCTCTCTCTCTCTCTCTCTCTCTCTCTCTCTCTCTCAGTATATGTTTGCCCTAAATATAAATAATTGCACCAGTTCGCCTCATGCATAGCCAAAAGAGAGAGATTTTTATCATTTTCTCAAAGTGGAATTCCGAAGTTTAGTCGGTTTTTTCCGTTTCCGTAGTAACTCTCTCTCTCTCTCTCTCTCTCTCTCTCTCTCTCTCTCTCTCTCTTCTTATTATTTTTATTGTACTCAGTCACCCATATTAGGAAGAGAGAGAGAGAGAGAATTAATACATTATCTCTATCTCTCCCTTTTCTTTCTGCGTGTCTGTCCTCACTAGCTCTCCCTCCCTCGGCCGCTCCCTTTAATTAACTCATCTTTCTCATTTTATATTTCTCCCTTTTTATCTCTTTATCTCCCTTTTTCTCTCTTTCTTTATTATTTTATTTATCGTTATTTCCTTATTTTCTTTGTTTTTGTCTCATCTCTCATCTCGTATTTCTCCCTTTTTCTTCTCTCTCCCTTAATTATTTCCGGTTTATCTTCCTTCTCTCCTTAATTCTTCTTTTCCTCCCTTCTTTTCTCTTCCTCTCCCATTGCGTTCCTCTTTCCCTTCCCTTCCTCTGTCTTTCTTTCAATCCTTTATATTTCATTCCCTTCCCGTCCTTTCATCTCCCTTCCCTTTCCTTCCCTTCCTCTCCCGTCCCTTCCCTTCCTTTGTCTTTTTTTCTCTTCCTTTATATTCCCTTCCCTTCCCGTCCTTTCCTCTCCCTTCCCTTCCTTTCCCTTCCTCTCCCGTCCCTTCCCTTCCGTTGTCTTTCTTTCTCTTCCTTTATATTCCCTTCCCTTCCCATCCTTTCCTCTCCCTTCCCTTCCTTTCCCTTCCTCTCCCGTCCCTCCCCTTCCTCTGTCTTTCTTTCAATCCTTTATATTCCCTTCCCTTCCCGTCCTTTCATCTCCCTTCCCTTCCCTTCCCTTCCTCTCCCGTCCCTTCCCTTCCTTTGTCTTTCTTTCTCCTCCTATATATCCCCTTCCCTTCCCGTCCTTTCATCTCCATTCCCTTCCCATCCTTTCCCGTCCCTTCCCTTCCTTTGTCTTTCTTTCTCCTCCAATATATCCCCTTCCCTTCCCATCCTTTCCTCTCCCTTCGCTTCCCTTCCCATCCTTTCCTCTCCCTTCCCTTCCCTTCCTATCCCGTCCCTTCCCTTCCCTTCCTTTCCCGTCCCTTCCCTTCCTCTGTCTTTCTTTCTCTTCCTATATATCCCCTTCCCTTCCCGTCCTTTCCTCTCCCTTCCCTTCCCTTCCTCTCCCGTCCCTTCCCTTCCTCTGTCTTTCTTTCTCTTCCTATATATCCCCTTCCTTTCCCTTCCTTTCCTCTCCCTTCCCTTCCCTTCCTTCCCCGTCCCTTCCCTTCCGTCACACTCTTAACACAAGCTCCAGCACCGTGAGCCAGCCAGACGCCGACCCCTACAAGCTTTCTATGAGCCACTTCCCCGGGTTAATGGCCACATCTAGCATATCAATTTCCCCAGTCCGTAGCAGCATGGCGCGAAGATAAAGGTATACTCAAGGCATACGCTATAGCTGGGGGTGGCCCTTTATTTTCTCTTCCTTCTGTTCCCTTTCTTTATCTTACCTCCCGTTTTCCTCCCTTCTTTTCTCTTCTTATCCCATTGCTTCCCTCTTTCCCTTCCCTTCACGCCTTCTCCTTCCTTACCGACATATCACGTTTTCCCATTTTCTTCCCTTTTTTTTAATTTCCCCCGCTCTCCCTTCTTTATCTCCCCTTTCACCTCCCCTTACCATACCCTCACCTCCCCTTCACGCCCTCTCCTTCCCTACCGACATATCACGTTTTCCCCTTTTCTTCCCTTTTTTTCATTTCCCCGCTCTCCCTTCTTTATCTCCCCTTTCCCCTCCCCTACCATACCCTCACCTCCCCTTCATTTCTTCCACTTCCTTATCTACACATCATGTTTTCCCCTTTTCTTTTATCTCCCTTTCCCTCCCCTACCATACCCTCACCTCCCCTTCATTTCTTCCACTTCCTTATCTACACATCACATTTTCCCCTCTTCCCCTCTTCTTCCCTTTTCTTATTTCCCCTCTCTCCCTTCTTTATCTCCCTCTTTCTTTCTCTTCCCTTCCCTTCCCGTCCTTTCCCCTACCTTCCCTTCCATTCCATTCCTTCCCCTTCCTTTCTGTCACACTCGCTCTTGGAAGAACCCATTACCGCGGGGCACGGGGCTGGTGTGACATTCAGGTTACCACAGTTTCCGCCTCCAGGTTTCCCCAGGTACCCATTTCTCGACCAGCCCAAAAAGGAGGAAGAACAGATGAGCGAGATGAACGTAGACTACCCGGGCGGGATTCGAACCTAAGCCCATAGATTCACAGCTCGGCACACTAAACACTGCACCACGGAGACAGATTACCCAGTATGAAAGTATGTGGAATTTAGTAATGGAAATAACAGTTTGGAAGCCGCCGTTGTTTTAAGAGTTGATAATGGCCTGTGCCTTCTTTCGCTCACCTCCTTCTCCTTCCTCTCTCTCCTTTGTATACCCTTCCTCTCCCTCCCTTCCTTCTTCCTCTCATTCCATTCCTCATCCTTCCTCTCCCTCCCCTCCTTCTCTTTCCTCTCCCTCCACTCCCTCTCATTCCTCTCCCTCCTTACTGAGCTTGGAACACAATGGAGGAGAGAAAAGAGATTAGAGAGAGGCTGGTACTGTTTGTTTTGAGTCGGTAATGATGGATGTTTTAGTGAAGAAAGCTTGGAACTCAACGAAGACAAAGAACAGTTAAAAGAGAAGCCGCCGTTGTTTTTAGTGAAGGAAGCTTGGAACTCAACGAAGGAGAGAAAAGAGATTAGAGAGAGGCTGGTACTGTGTTTTGAGTCGGTAATGATGGAGGTTTTTAGTGAAGGAAGCTTGGAACACAATGAAGGAGAGAAAAGAGATTAGAGAGAGGCTCGTACTGTTTGTTTTGAGTCGGTAATGATGGATGTTTTTAATGAAGGAAGCTTGGAACTCAACGAAGGAGAGAAAAGAGATTAGAGAGAGGCCGGTACTGTGTTTTGAGTCGGTAATTTTTTTTTTTACAACTAAGGAGACAGCTCAAGGGCACAAAAAAAGGAAACAATATTAAAAAAAAGCCCGCTACTCGCTGCACCTAAAAAAAAAAAGAATCAAAAGAGGTGGATGTTTTTAGTGAAGATGGTTGGATGTTTGTAGTGAAGGAAGCTTGGAACTCAACGAAGACAAAGAACAGTTAGGAGAGAAGCTGCCGTTGTTCTTTGTGTTGGTGGTGACGAACATTTCCTGGTAAGGCTGAGCTCGGACCACAATGAAGGCGGTGAACAGCGAGAGAGATGATGCTGGTTTTTGAGTTGGTAATGACTGACTTATTCCCCTTTGTTATTTCCCTTATCTCCTCTTTTCCACGCCTCTACAATACCCTCATTTCCCCCTTCATTCCTTCCCCTTTATCTACTAATTTCTCTTTTTCCTTTCCTTTAGCTCCTTGTTGGTAAATGACTGACATATTCCCCTTCCTTATTCCTCCCCCCCTCCTTCCTTATCTCCCCTTTTTCACCCTTCTACAATACCCTCATTTTCCCCTTCATTCCTTCCCCTTTATCTACTAATTTCTCTTTTTCCTTTCCTTTAACTCCTTGTTGGTAAATGACTGACATACTCCCCTTCCTTATCCCTCCCTCCTTCCTTATCTCCCCTTTTTCACCCCTCTACAATACCCTCATTTTCCCCTTCATTCCTTCCCCTCTATCTACTAATTTCTTTTTTTCCTTTCCTTTAACTCCTTGTTGGTAAATGACTGACCTATTCCCCTTCCTTATCCCTCCCCCCCTCCTTATCTCCCCTTTTTCACCCTTCTACAATACCCTCATTTTCCCCTTCATTCCTTCCCTTTTATCTTCTAATTTCTCTTTTTCCTTTCCTTTAACTCCTTGTTGGTAAATGACTGACATACTCCCCTTCCTTATCCCTCCCCCCCTCCTTCCTTATCTCCCCTTTTTCACCCCTCTACAATACCCTCCCCTTCCCTTCACGCCTTCCTCTTCCTCACGCCATTCCACTTCCATCACGTTTTCCCCTTTTTCCCTCTTTTCTTTTCTCATTTCCCCTCTCTCCCGTCTTTTATCTCCCCATTCCCTTCCTCCTCCATACCCTCATCTCCCCTTCATTCCTTCTCCTTTGTCTACTCATTCCTCTTTTCCTCTCCTTTCCCTCCTTGTTGGTAAATGACTGACCTATTCCCCTTCCTTATTTCCCCCCTCTCCCCCTTCCTTATCTCCCCTTTCCTCTCCCCATACCATACCCTCACCTCCCCTTCACTTCCTCCCCTTTCTTACCTACTCATCCCACTTCCCCTATTCCCCTCCCCTTCCTTCCTAGTTGGTAAATGACTGACACTCCCCTTTCTCATTTCCCCTCTCTCCCCCTTCCTTATCTCCCCTTTCCCCTCCCCATACCCTCCTCTCCCCTTCACGCCTTCTCCTTCCTTACCTACATATCACGCTTTTCCATTTTCCCCTCTTCTTCCCTTTCCTCATTTCCCCTCTCTCCCCTCTTTATCTCCCCATTCCCCTCCTCCTCCATACCCTCATCTCCCCTTCACGCCTTCTCCTTCCTTACCAACATATCACGCTTTCCCATTTTCCCTTCTTCTTCCCTTTTCTTATTTCCCCTCTCTCCCTCTTCCCTCTCCCTACCATTCCCTCCCCTTCCCACACTACTTATCCTCCTTTCCCCATTTCCTCCCTTTTCTCATTTCCCCTCTCTCCCCCTTCCCCTCTTATTTCATTTCGTCATTCCTCCCCCTACCATTCTCCATCATCTCCCCTTCATTCCTTCCCCTTCCCACACTACTTATCCTCCTTTCCCCATTTCCTCCCTTTTCTCATTTCCCCTCTCTCCCCCTTCCCCCCTTATTTAATTTCGTCATTCCTCCCCCTACCATTCTCCATCATCTCCCCTTCATTCCTTCCCCGTCTTTACCTACTCATCCCCCATTTCCTTCCCTTTCCCTGGTAAATGACTCACCTATTCCCCTTTCTCATCTCCCCTCTTCCCCTATCTCCCCTTTTCCTTCCTTCCCTCCCCTTCCTTACCTACTTACCCCGCTTTCCCTTCTCCCCTCCCCTTCGTTCTCTCCCTCATCTTCCCTTCCCTTCACCTTAGAATACGGTCACTCGTCTCGTCAATATTCATGTCAGTAATACACGTCATGACAAGGAGAACAAGCTCATCTTCCCTTCCCTTCACCTTAGAATACGGTCACTCGTCTCGTCAATATTCATGTCAGTAATGCACGTCATAACAGGGAGAACAGGCTCGTATTAATGTATGTCAACCCATATCATCTCATGCTTAATATTCCACTCGGACTCTGAAACCCCCATCTTCCTTATTGCCCATTCTCTCCTCATCTTCCTCCTCCTCCTCTGTCTCTTCCTGCTTTTCCTTTCACTCCTCCTCCTCTAACCCTTCTTTCTTCTTTCAGTTAGTCAATATTCTACTCTGAAACCTATCTTCCTTATCTCTCATTTTATCCTCCTCCTCCTCTTTCTCTTCCTGTTTTTCCTTTCACTCCTCCTCTAACTCTTCTTTCTTCTTTCAGTTAGTCAATATTATACTCTGAAACCTATCTTCCTCATCTCTCATTCTATCCTCCTCCTCCTCTGTCTCTTCCTGCTTTTCCTTTCACTCCTCCTCTAACTCTTCTTCTTTCAGTTAGTCAATATTATACTCTGAAACCTATCTTCCTTATCTCTCATTCTATCCTCCTCCTCCTCTTTCTCTTCCTGTTTTTCCTTTCACTCCTCCTCTAACTCTTCTTTCTTCTTTCAGTCAGTCAATATTCTACTCTGAAATCTATCTTCTTCATCTCTCATTCTATCCTCCTCCTCCTCTTTCTCTTCTTTCTTCTTTTAATCAGTCAATCTCATGCTTATTTTTCTGCTCTGAAGCCCATCTCCCTTTTCACTCATTTTATCCTCGTCCTCGTCTTTCTCCTTCTCCTCCTACCCCTCCTCCTCCTCTTTCTCATTCTCATTCTCATTCTTCTCTTCCTCCATCTCTTCTTCTTCCTCCTCCTCCTCCTCTACCTCTTCCTCTTTCTTTTAAACAGTCAATCTCATGCACAATATTTTAAACCTTATTACTCATTCTATCCTCCTCCTTCTCTTCCTCCATATCTTCTCTTCCTCCATCTCTTCTTCTTCCTCCTCCTCCTCCTCTACCTCTTCCTCTTTCTTTTAAACAGTCAATCTCATGCACAATATTTTAAACCTTATTACTCATTCTATCCTCCTCCTCCTCTTTCTCCTTCTCTTCCTCCATATCTTCTCTTCCTCCATCTCTTCTTCTTCCTCCTCCTCCTCCTCCTCCTCTGCCTCTTCCTCTTTCTTTTAAACAGTCAATTTCATGCATAATATTTTAAACCTTATTACTCATTCTATCCTCCTCCTCCTCTTTCTCCGTCTCATTCTTCTCTTCCTCCATCTCTTCTTCCTCCTCCTCCTCCTCCTCTACCTCTTCCTCTTTCTTTTAAACAGTCAATCTCATGCACAATATTTTAAACCTTATACTCATTTCTATCCCTCCTCCTCTCCTCCTCCTTCTTCCTCTCCTCCATCTTCTTCTCCTTCTTTCCTCTTTCTTTTAAACAGTCAATCTCATGCACAATATTTTAAACCTTATTACTCATTCTATCCTCCTCCTCCTCTTTCTCCTTCTCTTCCTCCATATCTTCTTCCTTCTCCTCTAACTTTTCCTCTTTCTTTTAAACAGTCAATTTCATGCATAATAATCTAAACCTCATTACTCATTCTATCCTCTTCCTCCTCCTCCTCCTTCTCCTCCTCCTCCTCCTTTTAATCAGTGCATCATATATTTTTTTCCAGTCCTCGTTTCCTTATTCACTGGAAGCATTTTTTTCACCTGTCAAATACTAACGCGCTCGGCCGCCTTCCGTCCTTCCTTTTTTTTTTCGTTTGTTGACAAGACTCCGCGACGCTTCGGCTCAGATTCTCAAACCATTCGGCGCTCACACACCCACATTTCATACGGCTTTGATAGAGGTTGTTGTGTGTATTTCCATGGGTAGTTTTATGAGCCTAGTGATAGTTTGACAAGGCTTTTCAATGGGATAACAAATTTTAAGCCCATTCACACATTTGCAGACTTACACACCCACATATGATAAAGCTTTCGTAGAGGTTGTTGTGGGTATTTCCAAGGGTAGTTTTATGAGCCTAGTGATGGTTTGACAAGGCTTTTCAATGGGATAACAAATTTTAAGCCCATTCACACATTTGCAGACTTACACACCCACATATGATAAAGCTTTCGTAGAGGTTGTTGTGGGTATTTCCATGGGTAGTTTTATGAGCCTAGTGATAGTTTGACAAGGCTTTTCAATGGGATAACAAATTTTAAGCCCATTCACACATTTGCAGACTTACACACCCACATATGATAAAGCTTTCGTAGAGGTTGTTGTGGGTATTTCCAAGGGTAGTTGTATGTGCCTAGTGATGGTTTGACAAGGCTTTTCAATGGGATAACAAATTTTAAGCCCATTCACACATTTCTAGACTTACACACCCACATATGATAAAGCTTTCGTAGAGGTTGTTGTGGGTATTTCCAAGGGTAGTTGTATGTGCCTAGTGATAGTGTGACAAGGCTTTTCAATGGGATAACAAATATTAAGCCCATTCAAACATTCTAGACACACACACACACACACACCCAAATTCCATAAAGCTTTCGTAGAGGTTGTTGTGGGTATTTCCAAGGGTAGTTGTATGTGCCTAGTGATAGTGTGACAAGGCTTTTCAATGGGATAACAAATTTTAAGCCCATTCACACATTTGCAGACTTACACACCCACATATGATAAAGCTTTCGTAGAGGTTGTTGTGGGTATTTCCATGGGTAGTTTTATGAGCCTAGTGATAGTGTGACAAGGCTTTTCAATGGGATAACTAATACTAAGACTCATATTCTTTAAACATTTCGAGGTACACACACACACACACACACAAACAAACACAGATAAACATTACACACACACACACACACACACACACACACACACACACACACACACTTGATAAGGCTTTCGTAGAGGTTGTTGTGGGTATTTCCAAGGGTAGTTGTATGTGCCTAGTGATAGTGTGACAAGGCTTTTCAATGGGATAACTAATACTAAGACTCATATTCTCAATCATTTCGAAGCTAACACACACACTTGATAAGGCTTTCGTAGAGGTTGTTGTGGGTATTTCCAAGGGTAGTTGTATGAGCCTGGTGATAGTGTGACAAGACTTCTCGATGGGATAACTAATAACAAGACACATATTCTCAAACATTTCGAGGCTAACACACACACACACACACCCAAATTCCATAAGGCTTTCGTAGAGGTTGTTGTGGGTATTTCCATGGGTAGTTGTAACATGTGCCTAGTGATAGTTTGACAAGGCTTTTCAATGGGATAACTAATACTAAGACTCATATTCTCAATCATTTCGAAGCTAACACACACACACACACACACACACACACACACACACACACACACACACACACACACACACACACACACACACAAATTCCATAGGGCTTTCGTAGAGTTTGTTGTGGGTATTTCCATGGGTAGTCGAATGTGCCTAGTAATAGTTTGATAAGACTTCTCAATGGGATAACAACCAGTAAGGCATATACTTTAAACATTTCGAGGTTACACACACACACACACACACACACACACACACACACACACACACACACACACACACACACACATATGATAAGGCATTCGTGGAGGTTGTTGTGGGTATTTCCATAGGTAGTTTTATGAGCCTAGTGATAGTTTGACAAGGCTTCTGCACCATGAACGTTAAAAACACTCTTGAGAACCTGACTTCCTTTGTGGCCCTTGGAAATATTTGTTATGAGAGTCCAAAGTGTCTGAGAAATGTTTTAGTTATTAAGTAAAGTTGGGGGGATACGCTATAGCTGTTTTTTTTTTTTTTTTTTTTTTTACAGCGGCGGATACAGTGCAAGGGCGTAAAAAAAAAGAAAACAATAATGAAAAAAAAAGCCCGCTACTTACTGCTTACACGTGACCTCAGTGCTCATCTCCGACACACTGTTACGCCAATATTAACAACAACAACAAAACTAACACGAGATTGAAAAAAAATAAAGCAATAGAAATCAAATACTAAATAAGATGGAAGGGATTGAAAACATGCGAATACTGTTAACACACACACACACACACACACACACACACACACACACACACACACACACACACACACACACACACACAACACAACACAACAACACTCACTACCAATCATGCGACTACAGATAACACACACACACACACACACACACACACACACACACACACACACACACACACACACACACACACACAACACAACACAACACAACACAGCAACACTCACCACAAATCAGTCTATCTTTCCACAATCTCTTAGGTGGGGGGAGGGGAGGGGTTGTTGCAGGCACTCACAGTCACCCCCCAACACAGGCCAGGCGGGGGTGAGAGGTGCAGGAGAGGGGTGAGGGGCGGGCGGGGTGAGAGGGCAGCGGTCCACCAAGTGATGTGCGAGAGAGGGCGAGAAGACACGTCCTCCCCCTTCGACTGCTAGAGTTACACTGATCCTCTGAGCTAAGATGTGAGTGACTGAAGTGAGGCTGGAAGGGGCGTGGCCATAGTAGGAGGAGGAGGAGGAGGAGGAGGAGGAGGAGGAGGAGGAGGAGAAAAGCTAAGGTGACGTACGGAAAAGGGAGTGATGGGAAGAGATGAAGGGAAGAGGAGATGAGGAAGGAAAGGAAAGGGGAGAAGGAAGTGAGGAAAGAAGGGAAAGGGGGAGGTAAGGAGAGGGAGGGAATGTAGAGGAAGGGAGATGGAGAGGGAAGGGAGATAAGGAAGGGGGAGGTAAACAAGGAAGGGGAAGGTAAGGGGAAGGGAGGAGAGAGGAAGGGAGGGAAGGGGAGATAAAAAATGGAGAGATAAGGGAGGGGAGAGGAGATAAGAAAGGGGGAGATGAACGAGGAAGAGGAGGGGAGAGGAGGGAAGGGGAGAGAGAAGAAGGGGAAGAGGAGGGGAGATAAGAAAAGGAGGAGATAATGAAAACGAGGAAGAGGAAGGGAAGAGTAGGAGGAGGAAGAGGAGAGGGGAAGGGAGAGAAGAGGGGAGGGGAAGGAGAGCATAAGTTGAGGAAGGGGGTGATAAGGAAAGGGAAGAGGGGGAGGATAGAAAGAAAGGGGAGAAATGAGAGGAGGAGGAGGAGGAGGAGGAGGAGGAGGAGGAAGGGGTTATAAGGTGCTGATAGGGAAGGGGAAGAAAGGGAGAGGAGAGGAGGGGAGGGGAGAAAAAAGAGATCAAGGGGGAAGGGAGGAGGAAGAGGAGGAGGAGGAGAAAGAGGAGGAGGAGGAGGAGGAGGAGGGGAGGGGAGATGGAGGGAAATGGGGGGTGAAGTAAGGAAGGAGAAGGAGAGCAGAGAGAGAAGGGGAGGAGGAGGGGGAAGGAGGAAGGGGGGAGGAGGAAGGGGAGGAAGGGGGGGAAGGGGGGGAAGGGGGGAGTAAGGAAGGGTCAGATCTCAAGGTTATACAACTGACCACACCCACGCCACACACACACACACACACACACACACACACACACACACACACACACACACACACACACTTCCTGACCCTTATATACATTTAAAATTTTCTTAATCTCTTCCTTTCCTTAATTTCCTTCTTCCTCCTTTTCTCTCTTCCTTCCTTCCTTCCCTCATTCTTTATCTTCTTTCTTTTACATTCTTTCTTTCTTTATCTCTCTCTCTCTCTCTCTCTCTCTCTCTCTCTCTCTCTCTCTCTCTCTCTCTCTCTCTCTCTCTCTCTCTCTCTCTCTCTCTCTTCTTCCTTCTTTCCTTCAATTTCTTTCTTCCCTTCTCCCTTCCTTTTTTTTCTCTCCTATTCCTCCTTTTTTTTTTCTCTTCCACATCTTCTTTCTTTCCTCCAGTTTCTTTCTTCCTTTTTTCCCTTCCATATTATTTTTTTCTCTCTCATTTCTCATTTTTTCTCTTCGTTTCTCTCATTCTCTCTTTCTCTTCACAAAATTCTTTCTTCCTTTCTCTCTCTTCCATATCCTTCTACTGATCTCAAATTCCTCCATTCCTTCCTTCCTTCCTTCCACTTCTTCATTTACTTCCACCTCTTCTTTATCTTCCTTCTCTCATTCTCTCTCCCTTTATCATCTGTCTTCATTCTATCCTTTCCTTCCATATTTCCATTTCTTTCTTCCGCCCTTACTTTATCTTCTTCCTTAATTTCCTACTTTACTTTCCGTCATTCCCTTTATTTCATTTTCATATTTTCTTCCTTTCTTTCCCCTTGTATCATCATTTTTTCCCTCATCTCCTTCTTTTCTTCCTTC
This sequence comes from Eriocheir sinensis, assembly GCF_024679095.1. Taxonomy (NCBI): domain Eukaryota; kingdom Metazoa; phylum Arthropoda; class Malacostraca; order Decapoda; family Varunidae; genus Eriocheir; species Eriocheir sinensis. Next base: position 11,072,213 of record NC_066524.1, on the reverse strand, counting down.
ATTTCCTTCTCCTCTCCATTTTCCTTCCTTCCCTATTTTCATATTTTCTTCCTTCCTCACTATCTTCTCCATTTTTTTCTATTTTCTTTTCTTCTTTCCTCTCTTAGTCTCATTCTTTTCTTCCTCTTTTTTTCTTCCTTTTTACTGTCCTTTCACTTCATCTCCCTTTTCTATTTTTCTTCCTTCCCTCCTTTTCTTCCTTATCCTCATTCCTTTCTTCCTTTCTTTCTTTTCTTCCTATATTTCCTACTCTTTCCTATCTTCCTTTAGTTCCTTTATTATCTTTCCCATTTTCTTCCCTTCCCTTTCTAGTGTTCATCCTTCTCTCGTTTCTTCCCATATCCTCAGCCCTTTCTTCCTCTCCTCCTTTTTTATCTTCTTTCATTTTCTACTCTTTTCTACTGACCTTTCATCACTATCTTTCCCTCTTCTATCTTTCTTACTTCCCTCCTTCACCTCCATATCCTCATTAATTTCTTTCACTCTTTCTTTTTTGTTCCTTCATTTCCTACTTTTCTCTACCTTCCTTCCTTCCTTCCCTCCGTCACTATCTTTCTGCAATGCATTTCCCTTTCTTTTTGCGTTTATATATTTCTTAATTCCATCCCTTCCCCCCGTTTTCTCATTCACTTCTTCCTCCCTTCCTTTATTTATCACTGCTCTCTACTTTCTTTCCCTCCTTCATCTTCGCTCCTCTTCTCTTTCATTTTTTTTTCTTCCCATCCTTGCTTCCTCCTTTCCTTAGATGCTGCGTCTGGATACAAGAGCCTTCCTTCCCTCCTTCCTTTCCTTTCCCTCCTACCTTTCCTTCCTTCTTTTTCTCCCTTCCTTTCCCTTCTTCCTCTCTTCTCGTCTTTTTTCTCATTCCTTTTCCTCCTTCCTTCCTTCCTTCCTTCCTTCCTTTAAACAAGGTTCTTGAAGACTGGAAAATGGCGAACGTAACACTGATCTTCAAAACAGGAGTTAAAGCGTTGCCCCAAATTACAGGCCCAATAGTTTGACATCAGTGGCAGGAAAAATCCTTTAAAAGATCATTAAGAACATAAGAACGTAAGGAGTCTGCAAGAGGCCGGTTGGCCCATACAAGGCAGCTCCTGTATACTCAACCCCACTGGAGACAAATTTGTCAGTTTTCTTGAGGATAATAATATAATATCGGATATCCAGCAGGGTTTCATAAATAAGCTCTCCTGCTTAACGAATTTATTGGACTTCTTCCAAGGTACTTATATATGAAAATTGGGATAATCACATCCCAAGCGATGTCATATATCTGGACTTCCAGAAAGCCTTTGACAACGTACCACATGAACGACTCCTAAAGAAGCTACAGTTAGCGGGTCTAGGAAACAACCTGACTGCGTGGACAAGAGACTGGCTCACTAATAGAAAACAACGAGTGTTACTCAACGGGCAGGCTTCTGGGTGGCTTCCAGTCACTAGTCGAGTACAGCAAGGATTTGTCCTAGTACCTATTCTCATTATCTTACACATCAACGACCTAGAAACGGGACTAAAATCCTCTCTTATCAAAGTTTGCTGACGACACCAAAGTGGCCGGAAGGACCCTCACGACGGCCGATTGCGAAACCATTCAAAAAGGACCTTGACCAAATCATCCAGTGGTCTGAAAAGTGGTAAATGTCATTCAACGTGGACAAGTTTAAATTCATGCACTTCGGGTTCAGAAAGAGTAACCATACATACAACATACATGGAAAACCTCTGCAGGTCGTGCAGGAGAAATCGGATCTTGGGAGTCACAATCAGCAGTGACCTGAAACTCGCAAAGCACTGTAAAAAAACATATAACAAAGCATGACATGCTCGGGTTCATAGCGAGGAACTTTGAGTGTAGGACTCCAGAGGTAATGTTTTCTTTGTATAACTCGAAAGTAAGACCTCACCTCGAGTATGCAGTGCAGTTCTGGTGCTCAAACTACAGGAAGGACATCGAATTATTAGAGAGAGTTAAGTAGCGACGGGCTACGAAAATGATTCCACCCTTGAGGTCCCTGCCGTAGGAGGAACGACTCAAGCGACTCAATCTCTTCTCGTTGGAAAAGAGACGCTTACCAGGATTCAGCTTCAAGTACCTGAAGAAGTTCAGTAACGTCGATCATTCCAAGTTTTTTTTTTGAGCAACAAACCAACTCAAAAGCTAGAAGCAACAGTCTATCTCTTCAAGCGAGGCGATGTGATACAGACCTTGGCAGAAGTTTCTTTTCAGACCGAGGCATACGACATGTTGAGGTACCAAGTAAGGAAACCATCAACTTTAAAAATCGCACAGACCGTCACTTCGTGGCAACAGGAGTAAACAGAACGTACGTACAAAGTGCTTTAGTCTGCTCTGTAGGCACCAAGTGACTGTCAGGCGGATGAAATCACCATAGCGTGCAACCTCGTAATGGGCCAACAGGCTTCCTGTTTACTGCCCTTCCATGTTTCCATGCTTCCTTCTTTCCTTTTCTCTCATCCATCCTCTCCTCTCTTTCCTTTCTTCCTTCCCCTCCTTGCTCTTCATCTTTTTCCTATTCCTTCTTCCTTCTTGCTGGACAAACTCAACATGAATAAGTCAGCAGAACGACCTTGATACTTCAGGACTTCCCGCCATCTGGCACAGGCTCAGCCCAGCATACTCAGACGCTTTCGGCTCTTACAACAAACATTTCCAAAGGCCACAAAGGAGATGAGTCGGGTTCACATGAGTTATTTTTAACGTTCATGGTGCAGAAGCCTCGACAAACTATCACTAGGCTCACAGAACTATCCATGGCAATACTAACACAACCTTTTCGAAAGCCTTACCAAATGTGGGTGTGTGTGCCTCGGGATGTTTGAGAATATGAGCTAAGACTTAACACCCTCCTCCTCCTCCTCCTCCTCCTCCTCCTCCTCCTCCTTCTCCTTCTCCTCTTCTTCCCTTTCCTCCTCTTCTCTTCCCCTTCCCCTTCCTCCTCCTCTTCCTCTTCCTTCTCCTCCTCCTTCTCCTCCTCTTCCCCTTCCTCCTCTTCCTCCTCCTCTTCTCTTCCCCTTCCCCTTCCTCCTCCTCTTCCCCCTCCTCCTCCTCCTCCTCCTCCTTCTCCTCTTCTTCCCCTTCCTCCTCTTCTCTTCCCCTTCCCCTTCCTCCTCCTCTTCCTCTTCCTTCTCCTCCTCCTTCTCCTCCTCTTCCCCTTCCTCCTCTTCCTTCTCCTTCTCTCTTCCCCTTCCCCTTCCTCCTCCTCTTCCCCCTCCTCCTCCTCCTAATCCTTCTCCTCCTTCTCCTCCTCCTCCTCTTCTCTTCCCCTTCCCCTTCCTCCTCCTCTTCCTCTTTCTCTTCCTCCTCCTCCTCCTCCTCCTTTTTGTCCTTCTGTTGCTTGATGTGGCTGAGCTGTTTCCGTAGCCTATTTTTTTTCCTTATTTGTTTTCATGTTTCCTTCCTTCCTTTCTTCCTCTACTCTTACGTTTCCTGTTTCCCAATTCTTTTATTTCCTTCTCTCCCTCTCCATCTTCTTTCACTTTTCCTAATTTTCTTTCTTCTTTCGTTTCTTTCCATATTCTCATCCTTTTTTCTTTCCTTCTTTTTCTTGTTTTCAACCTTCCTGTTTTCTTGTTCTGTACTTTCCTCTTTATTTCTTCTTCATTCTCGTATTTTCTCTATTTTCTTCCTTCTCTCGTTTCTGCCCATTTTCTGAATCTTATTTTCTTTCCTTATTTCCTTATTTTCTTATTTTCCTTATTTATTATTTCCTTATTTCCTTATTTTCCTTATTTTCCTTATTTTCTTATTTTCCTTATTTCATTATTTTCCTTATTTCCTTATTTCCTTATTCTTTCCTTATATTTTCTTTCCTTCTCTTTCTCGTTCTTAAGTTTTCCGTTTTCTTATTCTTTCCTTATTCTTTCTTTCTTCCTCTTTATTTCCTCATTTTCTTCGTATCTATCTTTTTCCCTCTCGTTTCTTCCCATACCTTCATTTTTTTTCCTTTCCCTCTCTTTTTCTTTCTTAATTACTTTTCTTTTTTATTATTTTCTCTTCTTTTCCCTCTCTTTCTCTTTTTTAATTAGTTTTCTCTATTATTTCCTCTTTTTTTCCCTCTCTTTCTCTCTTTTAATTAGTTTTCTCTATTATTTCCTCTTTTTTTCCCTCTCTTTCTCTTTTTTAATTAGTTTTCTCTATTATTTCCTCTTTTTTTCCCTCTTTTTCTCTATTATTTCCTCTTTTCTCTATTATTTTTTCTCTATTATTTCCTCTTTTTTCCCTCTTTTTCTCTATTATTTCCTCTTTTTTCCCTCTTTTTCTCTTTTTTAATTAGTTTTCTCTATTATTTCCTCTTTTTTCCCTCTTTTTCTCTATTATTTCCTCTTTTTTCCCTCTTTTTCTCTTTTTTAATTAGTTTTCTCTATTATTTCCTCTTTTTTCCCTCTTTTTCTCTTTTTTAATTAGTTTTCTCTATTATTTTCTCTTCTTTTCCCTCTCTTTCTCTCTTTTAATTAGTTTTCTCTATTATTTCCTCTTTTTTTCCCTCTTTTTCTCTTTTAATTAGTTTTCTTTTTATTATTTCCTTTCAGTTTATTTTTCCTTCAATTTCTTCGTTTTTCTCTTTTTTCCCCATTTTTTCCTTCTCTCTTTTCTTTCCATATTCTTATTCCTATCTTCCTTCCTTCTTTTTCCTTTCTCTATTTCCTATTCTCCTCTTCTTTCCTTCCCTCCTTATTAATCCTCCTCTCTCTCTCTCTCTCTCTCTCTCTCTCTCTCTCTCTCTCTCTCTCTCTCTCTCTCTCTCTCTCTCTCTCTCTCTCTCTCTCTCTCTCTATCTCTCTCTCTCTCTATCTATCTATCTATCTATCTATCTGTCTATCTATCTATCTATCTATCTCTCTTCCTTCTTTCGTTTACTTCATAATTGTAATTCTTTTCTTCCTTTATTCCTTATTTATCATCATTTCCTACTCTTCTCTACCTTTTTTCCTTCCTTTATATTTATGCCCTTTATCCCTTTCCTCCTTCCTTGTATCTTTTTTCTCTCCCTTCCTTATTTCCTTCTTTCTTTCCTCTCCCTTCCTTTCCTTTTCCGCCTCTCTCCTCCATTATCATATACTTCTTTTCTTTCATACCTTCCTTTTTTCCTCCTCTTCTTCCTCCTCCTCCTCCTCCTCTAACATTCCATAACTTATCCATTACTCTTTACTTCCTTCTTTCCTCCTTTTCCTCTTTCCTTTCTTCCTTCACTCACTTCCTCCTTCTCTTCCTCCTCCCTTTGCATTCCTCCCTTTCCTCCAGTCATCCCTTTCCTTCCCCTTCTTCCTCATTCCATCCAGACCTCGTTTTTTTCCCTCCCTCCACCTACTCTTCCTCCATTTTCTTCCTCCATATTTTCTCTCCCTCTTTGCTTTGCTCTTCAATTATCTCCTTGCATGCTCATTCTTCCTCCTTCCTCCTCCCGTCTCTCTCTCTCTCTCTCTCTCTCTCTCTCTCTCTCTCTCTCTCTCTCTCTCTCTCTCTCTCTCTCTCTCTCTCTCTCTCTCTCTCTCTCTCTCTCTCTCTCTCTCTCTCTCTCTCTCTCTCTCTCTCTCTCTCTCAGTCTATAATAATAATAATAATAATAATAATAATAATAATAATAATAGGTTTATTAATGTAAGGCAGCCGGTGTGTGTGTGTGTGTGTGTGTGTGTGTGTGTGTGAATGATTTTAGGGCGTGGAGGGCGTGGCCGTCTGGTGTGTGTGTGTGTGTGTGTGTGTGTTTTCAGTAAGGTTAAGAAGGGACAGGTAGAGACATGCAGGTGGTCGGAGGAGGAGGAGGAGGAGGAGGAGGAGGAGAGGAGGAGGAGTAGGACAAAGAAGAAGAAGAAGAAGAAGAAGAAGAAGAAGAAGAAGAAGAAGAAGAAGAAGAAGAAGAAGAAGAAGAAGAAGAAGAACAACAACAACAACAACAACAACAACAACAACAACAACAAGAAAAAGAACAGCTTATTTTATCTTACCCTCCCATTTTTTTTGGGGGGGGGGTAATTCTCATTTTATGTTTTTCTCTTCGGTCTTCCACTTTACATTATTATCATTCTTCTCTAATCTTCGTCCGTCAATCTATCCTTCACTTACATTTAATCTATCTTCTCTTTTTTCTTCTTCGTATCTTGCCTTCTCTCATTTCTTCTAATTTTATCGTGTTATATTTTGCTGTAAAAAATAATGTAAAATTTGTTTCACGGAGAGACGGACACTGAACCGTTCCACTTTTGATGTCGGCGATTCAAGTGTTTCATTTTCATTATTTCCATTACCAGCGTCTATCCAGTTCAATCTTGCCTTCACTGGTCACTCCCTGTCTTCAGTAGAGGACTATGTACCATTGAAAACTGTTCTGGACACACCTCTCATTCACGCTGGACAAGAGAGACCTATTCAGCCTAGGCGGTGTGTTTGGACTGGCTGCCGTAGACGACTTAGGGGCTATTACACTGGGCAAATTTTCCGTGGATCTTCAGTCAAACCACGATTTCCGCTGGCGTGGTTCTTATTTGTTTCTTGTTATTGCTGCTGCTGCTGATGGTGAGTAATACCGTTGTCCTTCGGTGAAATCTACTGTACCTTTGTAAGATCGTGGACACGTCAGAAAACCACGGAAATATGAGAACCACGCCAGCGGAAATTGTGGTTTGACTGAAGATCCACGGAAAATTTGCCCAGTGTAATAGCCCCTTTACAGCGGTCCAGGAGGCTGCAGGGACCATGACAGACGCTCTCAACAGCCAGGCCCGAGTGCTCGTAAACCAGAAAGCTGTCATTAAAGATTTCAGTGGCCATTCGTACTCCTTCACAGGCTAAATTCCTTAACCTCAAGTGTAAATCAACTGAGTGCAGCAAAGATAAGACTTCAACATCCTGTCTCTTTAGGTGAACAACTCCTACACGTCATCTGACTCTGGATTACCAATATTCTTCCAGTAAAACCGTTCTTGACATCATTGCGAAAGTAACGGTGGGAGTAATTTCCGTAGGTCTCCTCCAGCAACAACTTATACCTGTTCTGGAATGGGCGCGTGTCAGCATGTGTCTCCATCTTTTATTTCCGGAGGGCCAGGTACAGTTTTACCACCCTTTCCTGGAAGCAACACCTTTTTTTTTTACGACAAAGGAGACAGCTCAAGGGCACAAAAAAAGTAAACAATAATAAAAGAAAAACCCGCTACTCGCTGCTCCCAAAAAGAATCCAAAGAGGTGGCCGAAAGAGAGGTCAATTTCGGGAGGAGAGGTGTCCACGGAAGGTGTTTTTGTTCACATACCTATCAGGTCGCACGATACCTCCCTGGCCCACGATCGTTTTCCGTTTACAACTGTACTCTCTGTTCGTTCCCCATTCTCCTGTCTTGGCTTCGGCCGACCTCATGGGTATTTTCTTCCCTAGCTCGTCCGACTAACCTGCCTGCCACACGTCACTTTCCCACCTGCACCTGCGTCACCTCCTATTTCTACCATCGTGGCAGCTGCATTTTACCCGTGCCAAGATGGAATAGGAGAAAAAATAAAACAAAAGGTAGGAGGAGGAGGGGGGAATATGGAAGAGTAGGCACCAGTAAGCCTTTTGTCGCATTGCTTTAGTGATTTTTAATTTCGACAGCCATTTGAGTGACCTGAAAAGATTGTATTTTTGTACGTTCGAGCGGGTACGTTCAGTCCACTCCTGACGCAGCAAAGTGACGATCCGCAATTCCACAGCCTCTCAACACTGTTCCTTTTCTGTGCTCAAGGAAACTCGAGTGTACCATAAACATGAGCACCGTTGGCTTATCCTTTTCTTTTCATTTTCGGAGCGAACGTCTGTCACGGTCTGTCACGGTCTCCTGCCTCCGTTAGCCGTCCTCGAACACTAACTTAGGGTCGTATTATAAAACATTTCGCCGCCCAAGAACACATATTTGACAAGGCTTTCGTAGGAGTCGTGGGCATTTACAGGAGTAGTTGTATGACCCTGGTGGTAGTGTGACCCTTCCTCTGTACCATGAACCTGAAGAAACACATATTTGACAAGGCTTTCGTAGGAGTCGTGGGCATTTACAGGAGTAGTTGTATGACCCTGGTGGTGGTTTGACCCTTCCTCTGTACCGTGAACCTAAAGAAACACTCATTAGAACCCGACTGACCCCCTTTTTGACCTATAGAAATAGCTGATGTTAGAAGCGAAAGTGTCTTATGATACCA
>NC_066524.1:11054025-11056525 GCF_024679095.1 Eriocheir sinensis | reverse complement strand
GGCCGACGACCATCCAGGCCCCTCAAGAAAGCCTACCGGCGCTAAAGTCTGAAACGTAAAAAAAAAAAAATAAATAAATAAATAGAAAAAATAGTGAGACTTCATCTCGATTATGCGGTACAGTTCTGGTCACCTTACTATAGAATGTTAGAATCGGTACAGAGGAGGATCACAATATGATTCTCGGGTTGAGAAACTTGTCATATGAAATAAAGACTTAAACAATTATACTTGCATTCTCTAGAAAAGCGAAGAGTGCGAGGAGATTTGATCGAGGTTTATGAATGAATGAAGGGCTTTAATAAGTGGATATTAATAAGAGAACCGGGTAGGATAAGGACACTGGCAAAATTTGGTTCACCAACAGAGTGGTGGATGAGTGGAACAGGCTTGGCAGTCTTGTGGTGAGTGCTAATATGATAGACATATAAAAAAATAGATAGATACATGGATAGTTATGTTAGGTGGGGTTAGCTTCAAAGGAGCTGCCTTGCATAGGCCTTTCAACCTCTTGCAGACTCCTTACGTTCTTATGTTCTTATAAACAGACAGTTAGACAATACAAACACAAACACGTAGACAGGCAGACAGACAGACTGGGTGATACATAAGAACATAAAAACATAAGTACATAGGGAGACTGAAAGGCCTAAATGGGTTACACAGGGCAGCTCCAGATTGCTCCCCCCACTACCACCTGTCATCCTCGTCCATGTAGCTATCCAGTCTACTCTTAAAGTAAGCTATCGTCCCTGCACTCACTATGTGATTGCTGAGTCTATTCCATTCCCCCACCACCCTATTACTAAACCAATGCTTGCCTATTTCCCTAATAAATCTATACTTTTCTAATTTAAATCCATTACTGCGTGTTCTGTCCTGATGGCTAATTCTCAAAGGGACACAGACAGGAAGACAGGCAGAAAAAAAAAAAATAAAGGAACAAATAAACGAGAGAGAGAGAGAGAGAGAGAGAGAGAGAGAGAGAATGTCAGATGGATGGCAACACCAGTGACAGCTATTTCCACAGTCACGAGGTGGTGATGAAGTGGTGATGAAGTGTTGTTGAGGTGGTGGTGATAGTGGTGGTGATGATGGTGGTGAAGTGGTGATGATAATGGTAGTGATGAGGGAAGATACTGAAGCTTTCATTACCTTCTGGTGATGAGGAAGGCAGTGGTGTTGGTGTTAGTGTTGTCGTTGTTGTTGTTGTTGTTGGTGGTGGTGGTGGTGGTCAAGGAAGAAGAAAAGAAAAACAAGAGAGGTAAGAGGAGGAGGAGGAAGAGGAGGAGGAGGAGGAGGAAGAGGAGAAGGAAGAAGAAGAGGAGCAATAGGTATGAACTTTCCCACGACAATTGAAAAGGAAGAAAAAAATGGAAAGATGAAAGAAAGATGAGAGAGAGAGAGAGAGAGAGAGAGAGAGGGGAAGAGAAAGGGGAGAGAGAGAGGAAAGAGAGTGAGAGAGAGAGCGAGAGAGAGAGAGCGAGAGAGAGAAGAGAGATAAGTCTGTCAACATAAGTCTCTCTCTCTCTCTCTCTCTCTCTCTCTCTCTCTCTCTCTCTCTCTCTCTCTCTCTCTCTCTCTCTCTCTCTGGGTGGGTTGAAAAGAAGAAAAGGAAGAGTTGAGATTAAAGAGGAATGTAGAGTAAGAGGAAGGAAAAGAGGATAAGAGAGAGGGAAAGAATCAAAGAAGGAGGTGAGGGATAAAAGAGGAGTGACGAGGAAAGGAGAAATTTAATAAGACAAGGAAAATGTGGAGGAAGTGAAGTAGGAAGAGGTGAAGGGAGGGCGTAAGGAGAGGGAAATGGTATGGAAGGGAGAGGAGAGGAGTGAGAAGAAAAAAAAGGGAAGGGGGAATGGAACGGGAAATGGAGGAGGAGGAGGAGGAGGAGTAGGAGGAAGAAGAGGAGGAAATATAAACATTGAGGCATGGAAGCATTGAAAGGCAGGCAACAGAAAACATTTGGCTCATTACGAGGTTACCCATTTAATTCTAGTGATTTAACTGCTCGCAGGCGCTCGGAGCCTTCAGATCAAATGAAAGAACTTCGGTACGATGTTTAGTTAATTCCTGTCATAACGAAGAAACGGTCGATGCGATGTTTAAAGTTGATGGTTTCCGCGCTTACTACTTCTGGAGGAGGGCTGTTTCATGTGTTTCTAGTGGCGCCATCTTGATCGGCTCATGCTGTTCCCCGGAAGTTATCTTTGATCCTTCTTTACGAAAGAGAATCTAGAGTCAATGTTGATGGGTGGTCTTCAGGACAGCATGTGGGTAATCTTAGGTCACTCGGCGATGACAAAATTGTGAGCTTGTAGATGCGGGTGGAACGAGAACCCGGATCCTCCTGGACGCCGCGCACGCACGCTGACAACTCAGCCATCGCCTCCCCACCTGAATCAAATCTCCTCGTGAACGTCTCCTTTTATCGGCGTCCCAGACGCCGATCAACAGATTGTCCATCTTGTTCTCTTCAAGTTGTTTTCCTGGCTTACCCATG
>NC_066524.1:11001525-11041525 GCF_024679095.1 Eriocheir sinensis | reverse complement strand
TCAGTCACTCCGTCAATCATTTATTCATTCATTCAGTCAGTCAGTCAGTCAGTTTCTCCGTCAGTCACTCCGTCAATCATTTATTCATTCATTTATTCAGTCAGTCAGTAGGTCAATCACTCAGACAGTTTCTCCGTCAGTCACTTCGTCAATCATTTATTCATTCATTTACTCAGTCAGTCAGTAGGTCAATCACTCAGACAGTTTCTCCGTCAGTCACTCCGTCAATCATTCATTCATTCATTCAGTCAGTCAGTCAGTAGGTCAATCACTCAGACAGTTTCTCCGTCAGTCACTCCGTCAATCATTTACTCAGTCAGTCAGTCAGTCAATCAGTCAGTCAGTGAGTCAATCAGTCAGTTTATCAGTCAATCAATTTATCAGTAGGTCAGTCAGTTTATCAGTAGGTCCGTCAGTTTATCAGTCAGTCAGCCAGTCACCACCTCCCCCCCCCCAGGTGTCGTTGGATATACACAGGCAGGTACGCACTCATTATCTCAGCAGGTATAAGGTGACGGCGCAAGGCTAACTGTGAGATATGTAACGCCAATGGAATGTCGGGCAGTGGACAACCCTTCCTACTCCTCCCTCCGCCTCCTCCTCTTCCTTCTCCTTTTTCTTTCACTTTTTTTTCCCCTGCAACACTACCACCTCCTCCTCCTCCTCCTCCTCCTCCGTCTGCTCCACTCACCCACGCCCTTACCGGGAAGGCTATCCAGCTCACTTATTATTAGTGTCTGTGTCTGTCTGTCTTGCTTTTGGTATAAGGTAAGGCTAATATTAGACGCTCGCTTCTTGGCCGTCCTGTATTTAACGTGAGGCTAAATTGGCGAGGCTGCAATTAAAGATGAAATGATGATGATGTTCTTGCTGTTAGTTGGTGTGGGGGACGGAGGTGGTAGTAGTAGTAGTAGTAGTAGTAGTAGTAGTAGTAGTAGTAGTAAAGTACGTGGAATGCTAAAACTGCGAGTGAAAAAGCTTACAACAACAACAACAACTACTACTACTACTACTACTACTACTACTACTACTACTACTACTACTAATAATAATAATAATAATAATAATAATAATAATAATAATAATGGTTAAGATTCTGTTTATGCACCTAACTCCATATCTCTTTTCCTACTTAACCAACTGCTCTTCTGTTAATTGTCATACATGTCTTCTACTGACCTTCAAACCTCCAAGAAAACTCAAGGATGAATGTAGAGATCAAAACAAGTGTTAAAATAATCATGAAATGTGTCAGAACCAGAGCGGCCACGGGCGGCAGAGAAGCCCGGTGCGACGAGGCCGTTAGGAAGTTCATGTGTATTCGCCTGTCTTTTAGTAACCTTTAATAACCTGTTGAAGTTTTGGTGTGTTGACCCGCGGCACGTTATGGCCCACGCCGCAACCACCACCACCAGTACGTAATATGCACAACCCACCCATTCAAGATTATTTTTTATCATTTTGTCCACGTCACAGAAAACTAGGAAGCCAGAAGAAAATGACCAACTCAACTAGAAGCGCGCGTTATAATCATCACCCCCTTTGGCATTTACGGCCCTGATGGAACGGCCTTCAATATCTTCATTCCCTTTGTCTGGAGTGTAATGGCGGGCTGTGGAGTGCGGCAGGGCGTGGGAGGGCAAATATATGCATGTCGTGAGTGGGCGTGGGCATGGAGAGGGGGGAGGGGGAAGAGAGGGGGGAGAGATGGGCGTGGTGAGAGGGGGAGAGGGAAGGGTCTTTCTACCACTCCACTTTGTGTGTCCACCTTGCCTCTTGTGGAATGTCAAGTTAGTCCATCCATTCTTCTCTCTCTCTCTCTCTCTCTCTCTCTCTCTCTCTCTCTCTCTCTCTCTCTCTCTCTCTCTCTCTCTCTCTCTCTCTCTGCCCTTTAGATTCCCGCCCTCTACGCCTTAATCGATTCCCTTCCTTATTAAAAGCAATGTCATATCACTGGGTCCATTCCTCTCTCTCTCTCTCTCTCTCTCTCTCTCTCTCTCTCTCGCCGCCCTTTAGGCTCCCCTCCCTCCCTTCCTTCCTTGGTAAACACACAGTCACTCAGGCAGGGTTTGGTTACATAACATCGCGTACACTGTTTAGATCTTGTCACATCGGCCTACCCAGAACGCTTCCTGCTTCGCCTGCCTGGACATTATCACTTTGGGTTTAGGATCAGTAAAGGATCTAAGGGGAGGGCCAGTGGTGTAGTTATCCGTGGCGTGGCTAATGGGAGTATACGAGGATTTCCTACTTTGCCTGCCTAGACATAAATATTTTGGGTCCAGGCTCGGTGAGGGAATTAAGGGGAGGGTCATGGTGTAGCTAGTGGGCAGCGGCGTGGCTAATGGGGGTGTGCGAGGGGATTTCCTGCTTCGTCTCACTACTACACATGAAGATTTCGGTAAATATCTATAACTTCACCCCGTATTCTACCTGGTAATTTTTGTATAATATACTATAACTGTTCCCCGGAAAATCACTAGTTACCCAAGTTTCCCTTCTCCATTTACCCTCCCCAAAAGAAGAAATAACAAAGTATAATAGCAGACGCATCAAACTCACCAGAAATAAAAGTATCGTCCTCTCAATATGAAGAAACGAAGAAAAATAAGCACGTATATATAGGTCTTACAGGAGAAAGGTGGATTCGGCCGCCGCTTCGACCGCTGTGTTAAAAACGAAACAGCGAAACTTGTCTTTTTTTTTCAACACCAAATCTAACCAAACCTAACATCACCTCCTACAGGGGGAAACTTCGCTCCATCCCTTGACCCCTACTCCCCCAATATCTCAATCTAAACAACCCTAATACCACTCACTCCCTAACAAGGAGGGTTTCAGAGAGACGCCAGTACTCGTCGACAGACCGACTTGGTCGGCTAGATTTCGATCGCCGATAGAGTCGGTCTGTCGGCACCCTGCTACGGGCCACCTTTGGCAAAGGCCCGTGCTCCCTCATGTAGGGAGGGAGCAATCTTTTCCCTTCGGACAAGCGCCCGTTTCCCCTAATGATACGAGGGGATAAATCCTTAAAAAAAAGTGGGGGGGGCTGGACTTCAGCTGAGCTTTAGCCCCCCTCGAACCCTCTCCCCCCTCTTTAGCCATTTCCGCAGGACACAAAAAATGAAGGGATAGAGATAAGAAGAGAGAGAGAGAGAGAGGGAAAAAAATGGTTACAAAGACAGACAGTGCGATAAGATCTATTAGAAAAAAGTGCCAAATACCGGAGTGCGACGGGTGCTAAAGTAGGAAAAAAGCGAATATTCTCGGTGGGGAGTCAGTGGCGTAGCTGATGGGGGTCATGCGATGATAACTGAAAGACTTCCTGCTTCGCTTCCCTAGCCATGAACGTTTTTGGTTAAGGTTCGGTATATGATGTAAATAGCCGATATCTTGAACTAAACAATAATTTACTAGGCGAGCGTATGATAGAGGGGAGGAGCGGGACGGCTCAGTCAGTGGCGTAGCAGAGAGGACGAGGGATCATTGAAGAAGTGCCCCCTCCACACACACACACACACACACCACCACCACACACACCGCCGCCTCTGGGTCCTTGATGGAGAGGGACCCAAATGAATACCAGGATCTTTATCAAGTCACTGTTTTTCGGAGTGGCTGTCGAATATTTCCATCACTGTCGACTCGACCGAAAGACGGTGGGTTAGGCGGTGACTCAGTAACTATTTCAGGGGCGATAAATTACTTTATTTCCTATTATAATTATTTTTATCTACCATTCTGTTTCTTATCTACCATTTTATTTCTTAACTACCATGGTTTCTTCTTATCTACCATTATATTATTTACCGTTTAATTTCTTATCTACTATTCTAGTCTTATCTAATATTTCTTCTTATCTACTATTTCATTTCTTCTTATCTACCATTCTGTTTCTTAATTCTTATCTACCATTCTATTATTTCTTATCTATCATTGTTTCTTCTTATCTACCATTATATTATTTACCATTTCATTTCTTCTTATTTACTATTCTTGGCTAATATTTCTTCTTACTTACTATTCTTGGCTAATATTTCTTCTTATTTACTATTTCATTTCTTCTTAACTACCACTCTATTTATTCTTAACTACCACTCTATTTCTCCTTAACTACCACTCTATTCCTTCTTAACTACTACTCTATTTCTTCTTATCTACTATTCTTCACGGCGATAGGTTATAATTTAAGCGGCGACGTTAGTATTCTAAGGTGAGGTCCTGTCAGTTAATATTACTCAACCAATTCAGCGACGCTACGTGACTATCCGTTTGGTTGCATTAAACGGCGTAAATGGCTCCACAAGATAGTACACCAGGTTAAATTTGTTTTCATCACTGCACTCACCACAAGTTCAAGGGCCAATGCGACGGAGATGAGCACCGAGGCCACGAGCAGCTATAGCGAATGCCTCCAACTTTACCTTACTCATATCTTGCCTCCTACCTTACGTAATATCTACTCTTTTACTAACCATACTTACTAACTACTTACTAACGGTATAACTACTTACTTGCTAACCTTACTTACTTTACTAACCTTACGTAATACTCTTTTACTAAACTTCAAACATCTTGGAAAATGGTTACTTCGATGGAAATGCTGCATTAAGATTTTACTATAGAAGGAATATAAAAAAACATCAAGGAAAAAGATAAATATTTCCATTATTGGCGCTTCATATTTTTTTTTCTTCTACCATTTGATAGTTTTTAGTCCATTTGAATGTTTTGACGCATTAGTTGCTGCGCAAATGTGTGATCGATGACCATAATATGACCATGGCATTTAGGTAAATATTGGTATTATTCACGCGCGGATATCTCGTTTGTTACATAACCAACTGCTCTTCTGTTGTCAGATTTTTTTATGTGCATTCTATATTACCTTCACACCTCCTGGAAAACCCTAGAATATACAGACCAAAACAACTGAAAAAATGGCCATGAAATAATATGTATTAACCCTTACGTTCGTGGACAGCGTAAACCCGTGGCGGGTAGCTAGGATGTTAGGATCACATATTAATTAAGGTACTGAAGTAACTGGCACTCTAACTGACACTCCTGAATCGCTATTTTTCCATTCCTGAATTGCTTTTTCCATTCATTACTTATTCAGAAGTGGTCGTATATCCCTTCACTGTACCAGACTCAATGTTCTATATATAATAATAATATATAAGTAAACTTAAAAAATCTTAACTAAATCTAACCTAACCTAACCAGCGCTCAACCATAAAATAATTCACTATATAGTATAGCCTACCATGAAAAATGTAATCTAACGGGAGTGGGGTCAAGATTGACTATAATATGGTTATTATTCACTTGCTAAACATATAATGCCTCAAAACAGTCAAATAAACTGGAAAACTACCAAATGGAAGGAAAAGAAATAGGCTACCAAATCGCAAAAACTATAGTTCCGTCCAAGCAAAAGAAATCCAATAAAACCCATCTTTTAAATTCACCCTGCTAATACTCATCAAGGAACTACACAAGATTAATTAAGTTACCAAGCTGCAGTTCGATAAATAACCAACAGAATCATGCGGTTTCATATACATCAACCAAAAAAAATCAAAGGGTGCCTGAAGATTGGTTTTATTCATGAGCAGATATATCTCGTTTCCTATTTAACCAACTGCTCTTCTCTCATAATTTTCTACTAACCTTCAAACTCCCAGAAAACCAAAGGAGAGCAGAGACCAAAAAACAAGTGAAAAAAAAGCTTCAAACTATCGTGGTGCAAGATATGTGTGTGCGGGGGAGGGGGGGGGAGGGTCATCAAAAGGAGTATTAGGCTATAATGAACGAATAAAAGTTACCACAACCAACCAACTACTCTTCTTTCATATTTTCTACTAACCTTCAAACCTCCTAGAAAACCATGGGAGTGTAGGGACTAAAACAGGTGAAAAAATGGCCTCAAAATATCGTGATGCAGGGAGGGAGTCATAAAAAGGAGTATTAGGCTACATTTTAGTGAACGAAAAAAAGAGTTACCACATTAATTAACCAACCAACTACTCTTCTCTCATATTTTCTACTAACCTTCAAACCTCCTAGGAAACCGTAGGAGTGTAGAGACCGAAACAGGTGAAAAAAAGGCCTCAAAATATATCGTGGTGCAGGGAGGGAGTCATAAAAAGGAGTATTAGGCTACATTTTAGTGAACGAAAAAAAGTTACCACAACCAACCAACTATTCTCTCATAATATTTTCTACTAACCTTCAAACCTCCTGGAAAACCGTAGGAGTGTAGAGACCGAAACAGGTGAAAAAAACGCCTCAAAATATCGTGATGAAGGGAGGGAGTCATAAAAAGGAGTATTAGGCTACATTTTAGTGAACGAAAAAAAAAGTTACCACATTAATTCAAGAAAACCATAATTTGAGACAGAAACAGGTAAAAAGAAATATATCGTGGTGCTAGGGGCATCAAAAAGAGTATTAGGCTACATTTTAGTGAACGAAAAAAAGTTACCACAACCAACCAACTTCGTACTACTCTTCTCTCATATTTTCTACTAGCCTTTAAGTTAGGTTAGGTTAGGTGGTTAGGTTAAGTTTGTAAAAGACTAGAGTAATATATAATCAACAGCAAGATGGGGCGGTATAATTTCTAAGAAGCTTCTTCCTATCACGTCAACTATTTCCAAAGCGCAAAATTGAGATTAATTGGATTTAATGAGTTATTTTTTTGTTAATGGCACAGAAAAAGGGTCAAACTGCCACCAGGGCCAGAAAACTATCCTGGAAAATAGCCAAAACTCCTACGAAAGCCTTGTCAAATATATATACCTATTTGATAAGGCTTTCGTAGGATTTGTATTTCCAGGGGTAGTTATAATATTGTATTGGATGTATTAGTATGTACTGGTGTATATTGACAATTCCAGGGGTAGTTATTGTATTGGTATATATTGGATGTATTAACATTTCCAGGGGTAGTTATTGGATTGGATTGGTATGTATTGGTATGTATAGATATGTATTGGATATATTGGTATGTATTGGCATTTCCTGGGGTAGTTATTGTATTGGATTGGTATGTATTGGTATGTATAGATATGTATTGGATATATTGGTATGTATTGGCATTTCCAGGGGTAGTTATTGTATTGGATTGCTATGTATTGGTATGTATAGATATGTATTGGATATATTGGTATGTATTGGCATTTCCAGGGGTAGTTATTGTATTGTATTGGTATGTATTGGTATGTATAGATATGTATTGGATATATTGGTATGTATTGGCATTTCCAGGGGTAGTTATTGTATTGTATTGGTATGTATAGATATGTATTGGATATATTGGTATGTATTGTATTGGATGTATTGATATGTACTGGAGTCGAAACAGGCAAACTAAACGATAGCTGTGAGTTAAGTACAGAGCAAGTATAAGCAAGCTGAACCTCTCTCTGCGAGCTATTTCCTACAACGGCCCTAGGGAAGGATCTTTCTTTGCTCTAAACAACCCATAACTACCTCATTACACGTCACTCAGCGCCATAACTCACCTTGATTGTTGCTCAGGTATTGATGATTGTATAGCGCCGTTGAATGCTTCCCTAAATGCGTGGCTGGCCGAGGGGAGGCGACAATGAAGCACTGTCAAGGGTTTCCTCTGCTCGAGTGTGGTGTTCACGTGTTCGGGATATCACGCTCTTACTCTCTCTTATGTTTCTTTACTATTATTTTCGTTTAATCTCCCTTTGTTTGCATTTTCATCAATCTCAAGTTTCGTTTGTTTGTGTTGTCCGTTTGTTTAGCATGCACTTCATATCTCCTGTTTTTGTTTTCTCGTTTTATTTTCTTATGGCTTTTGTTTCATTACTGTCAATCTCGGTTTTGTTCAATTTTGTTTTCTATCATGCACTTCCTCTCTTCTCTTCGTTTATGTTTCTGCTGTTATTTCATCGTTTTTCGTATGATTCATCTTAATTTAAGGCTTATTTTGATTTATTTTCGTATTGATGATTCTCTTTCCATCTCGTTGCCTTGTCATTTCAATCAATCTGGTATGTTCCTTCTCTTCCATTTAGTTTTTCGTTTCGTCAATCTGTGGTTTATTCACTATATGATTAGCCTATTTTCTACTCAGTCTCGATCCTTTTCTACCATGCTTTTATTTTTTAACTTTTCTCTGGTCTACTTCTATTTCATTAATTTATTATTCGTTTCAAGGCCAACCTTTGACTTGACTAGACTGATCAGCCTCTAATCAGTGCACCATCCAATACAGTGTTCAATATTTTTAATTTTATTCCTCTCCCTCTTGATCAATTCCTGAGTCAAAATATGGAAAATTAAGCAAACTGTCCTTATTATACCTACCCCTTCACACTCTTCTCTTTCCTTTTCATCTCTTCTCCATTGCAAAGTGAAAATAAATAAATAAATAAATAAATAAATCAAACTACCCATTCCAGACTCACTTTTTCTGAATCATTACTGAAGGTGAAAAAGAGAACAACACCCTGACTAACCATTCAGTTCTCTCTCTCTCTCTCTGATCCATTGCTGTAGGAGAAAAAATTACAGGTGGCTCATTAAACACTCCCTCCCTCCCTGACCCACTCCTGATTGAAAAGGTGAGAGAAACACACATTTTCAAGTTCCTTGATGTAAATTTATTTTTATATTTGAACTGGAACAGGTTATGTACACCATACAATGTACACCATGTAATGTACACAATCACAGCCAATCATGCACAGCGAGTGAGCCTTTGTGCAATGACTGTACTTACAGCACCAGCAGTGACAATGATGGACACAGGTGAACATTAAACCAGACCCGACCCACCACACTAGCTTTACCCCTTCACTCCATGTTGCTGGTGCGGAGGACGGCGACACACCCTCCACACCACAGTAACTCCAGGCACCACCACCCAGGCCGTCAACAGCACCAGACTGGCCGGGGAAGGGTGAGGCAGGCAGCCGGGGAGGGGCGGAGGCAGGCGGTGAGTGGGTTCAGGTTAGTGTGTGTTCTGGCGTGGCATCGGAGAACCTATACCCCCAGCGCACCTTTCTCAGAGCTGCTGTCGCTGCTAGACTGAAGTACGAGGTCTGCCAAGCCTTATCCACACATGAGAGAGCCTGGCTATCAACATATATATACTTGGAGAGGAAAGGAGGAATGCAGGGGGGGGTGTCTTAGTAATCTGCAAGCCTACCTGAAGGAAAGGAGAACCCTGTTGTCAACATATCTATTCTTCAAGGAGATGGAAGGAGGGAAGGAGGCAAAGAAGGATGAAGGAATACAGGAGTGTGATGACTTAAGAATCTGCTAAGCCTACCTAACAGACAACCTAGCTATCAACACACATGGAGATGGAAGGAGAGGAGAGAAAGAAGGATAAAGGAAAAACAGGAATGAGGTGTTTTTGAAATCTGTCAAGCCTACCTAACAGACAACCAACCTATCAACACATTACTAGATGAAAAAAGGGAAGGAGGCAAAAAAGGATGAAAAATGAACACAGGGATAAGGTGTATTAGTACTAATCTGCCAAGCCTACCTAACAGACAATCTACCTATCAACACGCACTACAACGAGAAGGAAGAAGGTAAAAAATGATCAAGAAGGAACACAGGAAAGAGGTTTTTAGTAGTCTACCAAGCCTACCTAACAGACAAACTAGCTATCAACACTCACTAAGAGAATGAAAGAGGGAAGGAAGGACAGAGGAAGAATACCAGAATGAGATGTCTTTGAAGTCTTTGAAATCTAACCTACACAGTCTGACTAACAACATACATTTAGGGGAAGAGAGAGAGAGAGAGAGAGAGAGAGAGAGAGAGAGAGAGAGAGAGAGAGAGAGAGAGAGAGAGAGAGAGAGAGAGAGAGAGAGAGAGAGAGAGAGAGATGAGTAAGAAGACAAAAAAAGAACCTAGCTATCAACATACAAGGAGGGAAGGAGAACCAGGAGAGGCATGCAAAAGGTAGAAAGGAAAAAAAAAAAAAGTTAAAGGAGAGGCCAGAATGGAGTGAAATAAAATGAAGAAAAGAGTGAAGTAAAGAAAGGTAAGTGAAGAAAGGTAAGTAAAGAGTGAGGAGGGAAGAAAGGAGGAAGGAAAGGAGGGATGGGACAAGGAACAAGTCATGAATGGGGTATCCCTTAAAAAAAAAATAAAAAAAAAATAAAAAATAAAAAATCTAAACAAAGAGAAGAGTAACAAAATAAATATGAAATTCAACCTTATCTAAATGCAGTGGAGTAAGTAAGAAGTGGTAACCGTAATCATAAGTAATAGTAAGTTAATAATAATAATAGTAAATGTATGTACAGTAATGCTAAAGGAATCTAAGTAACAAGGGGAATACTAACCCCGATTATTAATATTATACAAGGTCAAGAGTAGTCCTCAGGTAGAAACAAATGACTGACTGACTGACTTATCTCCTGTATAGTGTGTGTGTGTGTGTGTGTGTGTGTGTGTGTGTGTGTGTGTGTGTGTGTGTCTGCATTCCTTCTGACAGGCAGGTGGTTCATCTCAGCCGTGCAATCCATCATGACAATATTCAACTCAACGGAAAAAGTGAATTCTCAATTAAAAAAAAAATAAATAAATAGAAAAAATGTTGAGTATGCCCAATAAACAAACAAAAAAATTCACTTGACCTAACCTAAAAAAAACGTAAGCAGTGAACAACAACAACAATAAAAGTAAACATCAAACCCGTCCAGAAGTGAGTATGTGCGTGTGTGTGTGTGTGTGTGTGTGTGTGTGTGTGTGTGTGTGTGTGTGTGTGTACGTGCATGTGTACCATACCCCAAGAGTTAGAGAGACAGCAGAACACCTTCCTTTCCCGGCCATACCATCACCCTCACCTGCCCAGCTCCTCCTCCACCTGTAATAACCAAGTTGAGTGTGTCACAGCCTGCACCCCTCACACCACACACCCAGCGCACAATTTACACTCACAGCTCCGTACACACCATCAACTTTCCCTCTTGCAGCCGTTCACACAACCATCACCTTCCCTCTTACAGCTTCTCATATTCCCAGCAGTCTTTCCCTCTTACAGCTCCTCACACCCCCAGCAATCTTTCCCTCTCACAACCCCTTACACACCCAGTTGCCTGTCCTTCTTACAGATTCTCACACTCCCAACAGCCTTTCCTTCTAACAGCTCTCACACACCCCTAGCCACGTCCCTCACATCACACACTCAGCCACCTTTCCCTCTCCCAGCTCCTTTCACTCTCAAATCCAAGTGTCTTTCCCTCTTAAAGTTCCTCGCTCATATCAACTTTTCCTGTCAAAGCTCCTGGCCTAACTTCAGGGCCTTCTCACATTGGATGCCAGGCTAGTTATGCTGGTGGATGGAGAGCGACATAGCTTCCAAAGGCTTGTTTTGTTTTTTAATGAGGATGTTCACACTGATTGCCATGCTATGTACCTGGCAGGCTTTCAGTGTGAACAATTTAACCCGGTAGCAGCGACGGGCCAAATTTATGGCTTAACCGTGAAGCAGCAACAGGCCAAATTTGTGCCATGATATAAACCCCCGAAAATAGATGTTACGTAATCTGATCACAAATGTTTTGGTATATATTATGAAATGATTTGTGTGAGTGATGATTTTTTCTCAATTTTCTCACTTAGAGGGACCATTAAGAAACATGATCCCCGCTGCTACTGAGCTAAGATGAGGTAATATTGGTAGCATAATTAGCATTGCATCCAGTGTGAACAAAGCCCTTTCTCTTATACTCGAGTGCCTGCCCTTTCTCCATACTGCATCCCCTCTAAAATACCTGTACACAAAAGAGCAAACACTACAAAACAGGGGCAGGCTTAAATGTAGAATAGCACCATGACAATCTATATGTAACATTGACTGTATTAATCTTTATGTGGCATCTGCAACGGATTCATTATGTTAAGTATCCCTATCTGTTAACTCTGTATGGCATGATCTCTTCTTTCTTTTTCAGTGTTCCTAGTTTTCATGCATGACTATCACTGTTTGTCACTATCACCATGTTATCCTCCTTATCACTGTCAACTGCTGGAGTATGCATAGTAACTTTCTGGTCTTTCTTCTATATTCCTATTTTTATATGCCTCACTATCACAAGCTGTAACTATCACCATGTTATCCTCCTTATCACTGTCAACTGCTTTCCTATTTTTATATGCTCTCACTATCAAGCTGTAACCATCACACCATGTTATCCTCCTTATCACTGTCAACTGCTGGAGTATGCATAGTAACTTTCTGGTCTTTCTTCTATATTCCTATTTTTTATATGCCTCACTATCACAAGCTGTAACTATCACCATGTTATCCTCCTTATCACTGTCAACTGCTGGAGTATGCATAGTAACTTTCTGGTCTTTCTTCTATATTCCTATTTTTTATATGCCTCACTATCACAAGCTGTAACTATCACCATGTTATTCTCCCTATCACTGTTATTTGTGTGTAGTATTATATATCTGCACTATTTCTGTATCCCTAGTTTTTAGATGCCTCAGAGCAAAACAAAACTATCATTATCATCATCACTATGCCACTATCACTATGTTAGTTGTGGGTAGTATCATATATCTGCATTTTTTTCTCTTTCCTAATTTTTTTCTGCCTTGGAACAAAATAAAACTATCGATATCATCATCAGTATCATCACAACCTTCACGGAGCAAGACAATCTCTCTCACACACACGCAGGTACACAGCAATTCCTTAACATGCACACCACCTAAACTGAGGGCAAGAACCTGGAATGGAGAATATTGAAGGTTGAGTGATCACTTAACTTCTTGGCAATATATCACATTAAATTTCTTTTTAGGGGGAGACTGAATTGTTATATGGTTCAAGCAACTCACTGACTGAATAATGGCCTGTTATAGATCTTGACTCTCTCCCCAAGGCAAGCAAGCTATAGAATTATGAGTGTAAAGGTCCCTGGACAAAGTAGTGTTGGCTCTAGTCCATCTTCCAGCGCCCGTCATATACTGAAGCTCACTAGATGGCAGCAGCTTTGTTCCTTGACTCTTAACCCTTTCTTTGCGCGTGGTGCGGGATGCAACTATCCCCTCAGGTGCAGTCGAGCACCCCAATGGGGGGTCTCTTTTAACCTCTGTATCTCAAAAACTATTCATCACAGCTAAAAACCAAAAACACCATTGGAAAGAGGAGGCCCAGATCTATAGGAGTCGGTTATGTATGCCTCTCCTGTGAACGTACATGCACGTTCAGGGAGTGATGAATGTGAGCACTTACGTCAGTGCGTGCAGGATGATCAGCCATTTTGAGAGAACTGCGGACACCTCTCCTTGAGGTTCTGGCAAGGTAGTATTGCAAACTGCAATATTTACAACTATTTGGACAAAGAATCAGTCAGGTGATAGGTGAAGCTATGCAAAAATGCCGCTATATTGAAGAACATCCACCAGTTACTCGTCCGTAGATTTTCTGCGCTGGGCTGATATGATTTTCCACCAAATTTAGTGGAGAACCCACTCAATTGGCAATCCTGTGTTGTGAGAAATATTGTTGGAACACTCTCATACGCAGGAGATTCGAGTGGGGCTGGAGCTCGCAGCGAGCATTTAGCACCACCAGCAAATACGCCTAACGCTCGCTGCGAGCGTATAGCAATGAAAGGGTTAATCCAGTAATCACGAACGCAATAAAAGTGGACAGCTGTTAGTTTCATTTTTAAATAATGGTTATTTTTTTGTTAATAAAAGAAAAATGTATTTGATTCCATTTTTTTTCCTTTGAGCAAAACTGTCAAGATTATCATCATTTTTTTTTCCACATTTTGGGATTATTTCTTTTGCACGTTATTTTTTCCTTGACTGCCCAACCTCCAGCAAAAAGAAAAGGCTAAATAACGGTGCAAGAGCTGCTGGCACCTGGTGAGCAGTGTTTATGATGGTAGCTAGAATGTGGTGCAGCCATGCCCTACTTCATCCTGGGACTTTTCACCACAAAGGATTGCCTATGGACCCCCTGAAACTGGCTTATAAACAATGGTAATTCAGGGCTCTCACTAACCTGTCATGTGTAGATTAATCTCCTGAAAGAAAGAAAAACAAAAACCTAATGTTTATCTACTTCACATTAGAAAAAATCATTATTTCTACAATAAATCAAATAAAACCATACACATCGCTAGTCTCTGGGCAAAATAAAATTGAATACAATTAAAATTAGTGAGGAGAGATGACAGTCAGCTTAGTCTGGGAACTTTTAAGCTTCAGTGTCTGGAGAGGAAGATGAGGAGGACTAGCTGGTGCCTAGAGTGTGCATGTATGTATGAACACACTCACAGCTGGAAATTAAGGCTGGGAGGCATTTCTGATGCAAAGATTATGATGTGTTGTGTGATTCTACAGCTGATGGTATTTTGTGATTCTACAGCTGATGGCAATCAAATAAAAGTTAGCGTGTGCCAAAGTTATCTACAGCTGACAACATTTACATTGCTTCTATTGTGAACCAAAATCTGTCTTGTACAATCGAAAAGCAAAGCATGTAATTCCTCTCCCTTGTTTAAAAAAATAATGACCAAGGGGGAAAATGTTACATAAATGAGAACCAAGTCAAATACTGTGTAGGAAGAACACGACAGAATCATGAATATATAAATAATGATGTACAGTCATGGGCAAATAAACATCAAGCCACTTTACTCTAAGATCACTGTGACTTGGTAGCCCTTTTCATGTGGCAAATCATAAGAGTCAGAAGGGAGATGAGTCAGTAAGAAAGAGGAGTGGGGGGATGAACTGACAGAGAGAGACAACTTGCCAAGCAGAAAGAGGTTACCAAGACACAGGAGGTGGGCAAGGGGGGTAGGGGATAAAATGGCTGGGAGGAGAAAGACTTGCTAGGCAGAAAGTTTACCAAGATGTGTGGGTGAGAAGGAGGGAGAAAAGTAGGGGATGAACTGGCTGGGAGGAAAGAGAGAAGACTAGCCGCACAACAAGACATGTGAGTGAGGAGGAAGAGCGATTGATGGCTGAACAGACTAGGAGAGAGAAAAACACATTCCATTGAGAAATATGTTACAAGATGTGGGTGAGGAGGAAGAGGGAGTGGGGGGATGACCTGGCAGGGAAGAGAGAGCCACACAGAAAGATGAGTCGGTGGGAAGGAGGAAGAGAGGCATGGGTGATAAACTCGCTGGGGGAACAGAGAGGAATAAAAAACGACTTGCCACACAGAGAAGCTACAAAGATTAAAGTAATGTGACAGTGTGAAGGAGGAAGAGAGGCATGGGTGATAAACTAGAGAGATAAATAAGACTTGCCACACAGAAAGATGAGCCAGTGGGAAGGAGGAAGAGAGGCATGGGTGATAAACTAGCTGGGGGGACAGAGAGAACCACATAGAAAGATGAGCCAGTGGGAAGAAGGAGCAGAGGCATGGGTGATAAACTAGCTGGGGGGACAGAGAGAACCACATAGAAAGATGAGCCAGTGGGAAGGAGCAGAGGCATGGGTGATAAACTAGCTGGGGGGACAGAGAGAAATACCATTTGCCACACAGAAAGATGAGCCAGTGGGAAGAAGGAGCAGAGGCATGGGTGATAAACTAGCTGGGGGGACAGAGAGAACCACATAGAAAGATGAGCCAGTGGGAAGAAGGAGCAGAGGCATGGGTGATAAACTAGCTGGGGGGACAGAGAGAAATACCACTTGCCACACAGAAAGAAGCTACCAAGATTAAAGTAATGTGAACATATTCTTTCTAACCACAACTGTGCATCTATAGAAATAAACTGAAATATTGAGCAAAACACCAAATCATTTCTCAACTGATCCATTTGTTACTGACATAATAAAAGTCAACCATGAATGATGATAAAGCTTTCCTCACATCAAATTTGACATATAATAAAGGCAAGCAATTCCTACACGGTCAGTCCTTCATCCACGTCACTCTGGCAAAAGGAGGAGGAAAACAATGACCTTTTTAAAACACTTATCACACCTTTATATATGAAGAAAGAAAAGTACAAATGAAGTGCTTAAGAGGCTTTTCTGATACTGCTTTTAATTCCTTATGAAACCGTGAACAAGAAAACGGTGACACAAGAGGAATATGTGACTTTTTTCTTACAACTTTTGCAATGGATGAAGTTAAAGAGAATAAATTGCCAGGATGAAGAGCATTTGAATTAATTAAGATATAAACACTACAGTCAACAACTAAGACTGGGTATCCATTGTCTGTGATCCGTACCCCGTGTCCACAAATGGGTATGTACTTTAGCAAACATGTCTTTTCTCTCATGGTTTTAGTCCAAATTAATGTCTTTGTCTCCCATGCCCTCACTGAAGCTAACACTATTTAAAGTGACGTCAGCCTCCCCTGGCATCATTACTCTCATACCCACCCATTTTGATTTCTTTAACTTCTTTGCTCTATTGTGTTGGCCAAGTGGTAAGCGTGCAGGCGTGGTGGGCCCAAGGAGCTGGCTTAAGAGTCCCATCAATGCACGCTAACAATTTTCAACCATCACCAAGTGGCAAAGATTACCCACATGCTGCCCAGATCTTCAATCAACCCTAAATTCAAAAACTTTGTTGAAGTGGAGCACCGGGGGGCAGCATGGGCCAAGCACAAGTCATACATCACAGCAGCCACTATAAATAAAATTCACCTGCACCACTAATGGGCTGGGGTCACCCAAGAGACCCCTCAAGAAAGCCTACCCGCACTATAGGAAGAAAAAAAAAGGGCAGAGTAATTTAAAGGGATGCAATGACCCCCACAACCAAAGCTGTGATAGAATGCTTCTCCACCTTCTCCGACTTTAAACTTTTCACTAGCATAAGGCCAACCCATTTTAATATTTTTGTCCATATGAAGCTGACACATTTACAGAGAGGTGTTGCAGTAACTCTATAACCACATCCATGATAGCATACTTTTCTGCCTATTCCTACAATTTAAATCCTTCACTAGCATGGTTAGGTACACAAGACATGTATCACGGGACCAATCACTGACAAGTGGATACCCAGCCTGGGTGTGTACGGCCTGAGTGACATGCACGAGGGACTGCCTATTGACATGAGTGTTGGGACAGACAGTCGGCACATTACCTTCAGGTGGAGGGCAGCTGGACGGGGGCGGTGGAGCGGCCAACACACACTCAACTCCCACGTGCTGAAAACTCCAAGCTAAAGAGTTAT
Source organism: Eriocheir sinensis (assembly GCF_024679095.1). NCBI lineage: Eukaryota > Metazoa > Arthropoda > Malacostraca > Decapoda > Varunidae > Eriocheir > Eriocheir sinensis. The sequence goes on along the minus strand of NC_066524.1, from coordinate 11,024,338 downwards.
TCATGGCACAACTCACTGGGGGGTGGGGAGACAACGGGCCAGTGCCGCAGAAGAGACAGTGCGTTCATAAGCTCTCAAACCAGACAAAAAACTACAAAATCTTTTGGGTGTTTTGTGTTCATAGAGAAACTAACAACAGACTTTGGTGTTCACAGATGCTACCAAATATGAGGAACCTATACACGGAATCTCTTTTAATATTTTGTGGCGAGTGGAAAACCTGAGCAGTACAGAGAGTATGGTTTGGTTTCGGCACTTACTATGGCACCGTTTGGGCTGTGACACTGGCCCTGTAACCCCTGCTAGTGTACTATGCTTATGGGAAGTATGATATGCCAAAAATATATGTCTGGTAGCATCACAGTCACCGCCACACTGGAATCGAGGGCCACACGGGAAATAAATGTTTGTAAGTGCAGTTCTTGTTTCATGTCTGGGTTCTGCTCCTGAAGAGGCCGCGTTAAGATAATTTTGCGTAATTTAATCACCATTTTCTACCTCTTAATAATACATGGTAAGTCACAGGGTTGAGTTGATGTGAGAAAAATGTGAAAAAAATATAGATTTTTTAACACCTCGTCCTCCCCAAAACATGTGATTTCAACTAGTGAGTGTTTATAAATGCCTTCACGTGTCACCCTCAGAAAATTGTGTATATGCAAACTTTACCATATAGGAATTAGATCAACCAGCTCCTTGACTAGTCCCTTGAGCCCCACCACCCCTGTCCCTCACACAGAGTAGCAATGACCAACAATCTCGCCTCAAACTTCAAAACTCAGGTGAAAACACATAATTATTCTGTGATATGTAACTTTGTGTGATTATGCAAGAGTTAGGTAAATTATTTTTCTCGTAGAGGCAACAAAAACAACCCCAGACAACCAGCGGGGACTCGATTTAGGTGGTGGGGCTTAGGGGAGTGGTGTGGAGGCAACCCTGTTAAGTACTTGGGGCTCAGTGATGGGCAACAACAGTGCCTGGTCAATACTGCACACTATCTTACAGCTTAACCTTCTATACTGACTTGCTTCATGGCTGAGAAAATGAAGAGAATAAATCATGAATAGTTCCTGGTGAGAGGGACAAGAGATCACAGTACACAAATTTAAATACATAAAGGCCCTGAGCTGTTGACGCCGGCGATGCACCAGCCTGTAAGTTGCCGCAGGAACGCCCACGCTGTGATAAAATGCCACTGCTGAAGTTTTCCCCTCACGAACACAGACCCGTGGTGACGTCATGGCAACATCCTCATGCCCAGTAGGAATGTCTTTTTCTCCCAAGGTTTGCACTCGCTGGCATTGAGAGATGCAAGTCAGCTTCCATTAGCATCACTCCCGCTAATTCATATTACTGTCTTTTCTTCCTTAGTCTATAGTGAGTGGAGCTAAGGGAGATGCGATGTTGTTCCGTTAGCATCTCTCCACGTCAATTCATATAACTCTGTCTTTTCTTCCTTAGTTTGCAGTTAGTGGGGCTGAGAGAGATGTGATGTTGTTCCGTTAGCATCACCACATCAATTCATGTTACTTTGTCCTTTCTTCCTTGGTTTACAGTCCTCAGTATCTTTCTCTGAGCACCTTCACAGAGATAACACCTTCAAAGATGAGATGTCACCTTCCCTTACCATCTACCAATTCATATCAATCTGTCTCTCCTCCCTTAGTCTGCAGTCCACAGCAACTTGAATTCCTTTTTATGCTTGGCTTTCACTGTAGCTGAGAATCTTTTTAGTGCACATTACCCCTGTTCAAAAGTGTGGTGTCAGCCTAAGTATCACTCCCCCCTTGCACCTGTCTATGCCAGCCCGTCCCTCCTCCTATGGCTTGCAGCATACAGTAACTCGTCTCCTCTCCCATGCTTTGCTTTCACTGTAGCACCTTCACAGGGAGCTAGTACAAAGATGTGGTGCCAGCCTCAGCATCACTCCTCTCTTGCACCACTCTTTCTTAGCCTGTCTCTCCTCCCGTAGTTTGCCGTCCACTCTAATGTCTCTCTCACAGTTTGCCCACGCTGAAGCTGAGTATTATTGCAGTGCACTGACTTAAACAAAATATGAGCATCCCTCAGCACTGTCCCAGCTTGGCACTGCTCTCTGGTGCCTCTACTGAGTGACTCCATGCCAAAGGTGGATCTTCAGTGCTGCCCACCAGGTACTTGGTTAATACTATTAGCCAAGAGCTACCGCATCCTTGACTCGCCACACAACTTGTCTCTCCAGCAGTCAATCCTCCGTTCACGTAAATAATGAAAAAAATAGAAAAATAAAAAAATCTGTATGGGCACTTCCATACAAATCAAGACAATTTTCTCCCTTATGCCTTCTGGGTACTTCATGCCTTAGGGGGACCTTCAGTACTGCTTTCTGGGTACTGTCAGAGGAGGGTGTGTGTGTGGCAGCCCTGACTGGCCACGCCACTCATCCCTCCATGGCTGACATCACTTCCCTCATGAAAACCAAACTTTTTTTCCATGTGTATTATTTCCTTATGTGTTCCTGAGCCAGGGTGGAGAGGCTTTCCCTGAGATATCCTTTTTTTTTTTAGCTTTTGCAAGACACTGCTATTTAAGTATTCCTTCTAGCCAATTCGTCATTTATAGAAATAATCAACAATTTTCTGCAATGTTAGTCTACTTGGGAGCCTCCTTTGTGTGGCTATATTCAGATGAGTGCAATCTCAGCTGACGGAAGATTCTTAGTGAGGGGAAGCGCATTCTTGTAATCCTGGTGATGTGTGGTTGTGACTGCCTGGTGGTGGTGGCAGTGGTGGCAGTGGTGAGTCTTTAATCATATGTCCTTTCATAATAATTTCTTCATTCTTCCCTTGATGAGTGTAAATTTCAGCCATCCACATGTGCTGCAGGAGTGTGGATGTCACGCTACCATTCTCCTCACCGCACATGAGACATCAATGGATTTTTGTACTCCTTTACATCAGTTTGCAGATATGTGGATGCCTGGTTACCATTCTCCACACCACACACAATCATCAATGGATTCTTGTACTCTTCCTACACATCAATTTGCAGGTATGTGGATGCCTGGTTACCATCCTTCTCACCACACACAAACATCAATGGCTTCTTATACTCTTCCTTTTCCTCAGTTTGTGGGTATATGGATGCCAAGTTACCATCCTTAATGTATGCTTGTATTACGATATCTTTCTCTTCATCAGTTTGTGGGTGTGTGGGTGTCCAGTTTCTATCCTTCTCCCCACACAAGACATCATCATATTCTTGTATTACACTATCATACATATTCTCTTCATCAGATTCCTCCCTTCTCCCCACACAAAACAAAACATCCCTGTATTCTTGCATTAAGCCATCGTTATTGGTTTGTAGCTACGTGGATGCCAAGTTTCCATCTTTTTCACAGCACAAAACAAAACATCCCTGTATTCTTGCATTAAGCCATTGTTATTGGTTTGTAGCTACATGGATGCCAAGTTTCCATCTTTTTCACAGCACAAAACAAAACATCCCTGTATTCTTGCATTAAGCCATTGTTATTGGTTTGTAGCTACGTGGATGCCAAGTTTCCATCTTTTTCACCGCACAAAACAAAACATCACCGTATTCTTGCATTAAGCTATCTTCACTGGTTTCTTGCTATGTGGAAGCCAAGTTAAAGTTTCCATCCATTTCACCACACAAAATAAGGCATCAACATATTCTAGCATTACGCCGCCCTCCTCTTCATCACTGGCAGCAGAAACCCCTATACTCACTGTGTTTCTAGGAATGTGGATGTCGAGTTTTCATCCGTATTGTACACAAAACAAAAGATAAACGTATTTCTCTACGTTGGAAGGTCAGCGGAAAAAACAAGCCCATCTTGAGTTAATTCCTCACAGCCCTGCTTAGTTTCTCCATGCTGGCAGGTCAAATCAACATACTGTCTTGTGGTGAAGGTTAGGCAAGCAGAAAATAAGTCCCCCGTTTTTTTCCCCTGAGGTTAATTGCTTGAGGGGCATTCCACCATGGTGCCGCAATTACCATGATCATATGGCACTTTTGTTTTTACCCTGCAGTCATCACAGTCCTCTCCCTGACAAAAGTTTAATCTCATTCTTCTTAAATAAATTCCCCTTACAATGCCCCATCAGCTTTATAACATCATTCTTAAATAATTTCCCCTTGCAATGCCTCCATCAGTGATCTCCCTGTGCAAGTTTAATCACCTCCTTAAATAGTTTCCCCTGCAATGCCCAATCAGTTCTCTCGGTGACGGCAGGTTTTTGTTCAATCTGTCACCTCATTGGTCCAGTACAAAACACCGTGGCACACACCTATTATCACATTTGGCAGGGAACATTATGGCACCACTTAATGGCTCTATTATGCTTGGGGGTTAAGGTTATGGCTTTGTCGCGTGCCTCTTCTTACTGGACGGATGCTTGGAGAGTGACTCAGACTTCCGTTTCTGGCCCTTCCCGGGGGTGGTGGGTTTGGCACCCTTCTTCGGGGGCGGAGTACCTTTGGGAGATGCCTTGGCCTTGACTCTTAATGACTTTCTGGTGCCTCGGGTCTTCTGGAGCTCATTAACTGTGTCTCCCTCACTCTGCAAGTCCTGGCTCGGCGCTGCGTCCTCTGTGATGCTCTCCCTGCTCTTCCTGCATGAGGCTCTGCGCTTGGCTGGCCTGGAGCTGGGTTTGGGGGGCTGGTGCTTTAAGGGAAGGCAGTCGCTGGAGGAGGTTGTTGATGCTTGTGACTCCACATCGCTAGGAAGCCACTCTCTGCCCTCGCTCTCAGTGATCGTGGTAGAGCTATCAGACAGCTCCCTGGACACACTTGCACTTGTTTCTGTATCAATCTCTGTGTCCTCTGCACCCGTCTGTGTTTCTGTGCTTCCCGATGTGGTCCCTGTCTGTAGGGAGGCTGCATCTTCGTTTGTCCCTGATTCTGTGTTTTCTGTTTCTCTGGTGCAAGTCGGAGTCTCAGGTTGTGCTGTGGATGCTTCTGTGACTGCAGCGTTCAGTGCCTCAACGCTCGCTGCTTCATCAGTCTGCCACCCTTGAACACTCGTCTCTGTCCCTGTCTGTGTCTCCTGGGGCTCTGTGGGAGTCTGTGATTCAACGTCTGTGTCAGTGATGGTTGCCTCTGTTAAATTTCCTACACTAGTCCCTGCCTGTGGTCTTTCGGTCTGCTCATCAGTGGTCTTTATGTCTGTGTCTGTCTGGTGTTGTGTGGCGTATGGCCTAGTGTCAGTGGTGTCGGGCGTGTCTGTGGGGGCTTGCTGCATCTCTGTGACTGTGGTGGTGGTGGTGTTAGGTGTACCAGTCTGTTCTTCAGTGGTGGGTGCAGATGTCTGTGAGGTGGCATGTGAGTCTGTGGGTGTACGGCCTTGCATCTCTGAGTCTGTGGTGGTGGTGTTAGGTGTACCAGTCTGTTCTGTGGTGGGTGCAGCTGTCTGTGAGGTGGTGTGTGTGTCTGTGGGGGTGGAGGCTTGCATCTCTGTGTCAGTGGTGTTCGGTGTACCAGTCTGTTCTGTGGTGGGTGCAGCTGTCCGTGAGGTGGGCTGTGTGTCTGAGTCCTCAAGTGCTGTGGTGGCTGTTCCATTCTCTACAACTGTCTGTGTCTGGTGTTGCTGCTCAGAAACATGCGTGTCTGGAAGCAGCTGTGACTTTACCTCCTCGCTGCTGCGCTCGCTTGGCACAGCAGAACCAGATGTCACCTTCACCTGCTTTGCCCCTGCTCTCCCTACAACCTTTCCCTGCTTGATGGTGGTGCTGGTGGTGGTCTGTGGTTCATCGTCTCTGCTGCTTAACCGGGGCTCCTTGCTACTGCTGGGGGAGTTCTGAGCCTGGGGTGCTGTCCGGACTGCGGGGAGATGTTGGTACTGGCAGGATGAGTCGTTGCATCTGCCCAGAAGGTCATGGGGGCACAGCGCCTTCATCTCGTCAAGTTTGTCTTCCCTTCAATGGAAAAGAGAGATTAATAGCTAAGGGAAAAGGAGAGAATCAAAGAAAAATGAATGATACATATGACTACATTGTGTTTGAAAAGGGGAAATATATTGCTAAGGGAAATCAAAGAGAAATGAATGATATGTATGATCACTCTGTGTTTCTGAAGGGGAAATATATTGCTAAGGGAAATCAGAGAAATGAATGATATGTATGATCACACTGTGTTTCTGAAGGGGAAATATACTGCTAAGGGAAATCAAAGAGAAATTAACCTGGTAGCAGGGGGGATCATGTTTCTTAATGGTCCCTCTAAGCGAGTAAAATGAGAAAAAATCATCACTCACACAAACCATTTCATAATATATATCAAAGCTTTTGTGAGCAATTTATGTATCATCTATTTTGGGGGGTTAAAATCATGGCACAAATTTGGCCCGCCACTGCTACTGGGTTAAAGACATATATGAGTTACAGTGTGTTTCTGTTCTTAGAGGGCAAGATAAATAGCAAAGGGAAAAGAAGGAAGGAAATCAGAAATGGTAGATATATATACAAGATTACAATTTGTTTTTGAAAGGGAGATAAACTGATATATACTTGAGATTATAATGTGTTTCTGAATGCAGCTTGTCGTTAAATTTGTTATGAAGGGGAAAGGCAGAGGAATTAACCCGTGGGCTTGGGCTATGGGAAAGCAGAGAAGTGGCTGAGAAACGACAAAATTACACTGCATTTTGAGACTAAGAAAAGAACATAGAACGTACATCAGAGTACTCCTCTCATAACCATAAAGCCGCTAAAAATATTTACTTTTACTCAAACTCCATTCTTTTTGGGTGGTGTTTGTTACAAAATAAACAGTCTCGTGATGCGTGGCATCTAACTGAGAGTCGCTTGTTGTCTACTATAGAGAATTTGACAAGTGATTACTGTATGGATAGCTAATTCAGTCTGCCATGACCTTAAAGCACCACCTATGACAAAAATGCCCACCTCAAGATCACTCACCCACCACAATGACCCAGAGCATTCATGGTGGGTTGCGCTATGCCACCACCGCCTACAATTAGCTCGAATTAGGTGTTTTATGGCGAGCCCTTTTTAGGGTCCACCGTACCACAGCCATGACTCATGAAAGCCCTGAAAAGGGTCCGCTGACGTTCTCGGGTTAAGGAGGAATATGAGATTAAAGTGTTTTTTCACTCTCTCCTTCAATAGAGAAAAAAAAGTGAGAAAAATCTATCACTACAGGTAAAAAAGAGAATACCTGCATATACACTGACAAACTACATGAAAGAAAACTACAGACCAACTTAACATATTAAAAGAAAATTGAGATAAATACATACATACTCAACCGACTTCATGAGAGAAAGAATAGAAGGAGAGATGGACTAAATAAGGAGAAAAAATAAATAAAAATCAAGAGAGAACTTGGCAATGAGAGAGGTCACTACAGACTCAGTCTGTGGTACTACTGGCTCTTGTCCCAACTGATCCTTTCTTTCAGAGTCTCATCCCTCTAAACTCAGCTTTCTTTTAACAGCAGTACACATTCTTCTTTCTCCCAACCATGAACCATGAGCATGCACATGCACGCTTTTTTTGGCTTTTTAAGTCTCTCACATACAGTACAAGGTACAGTATTAGGTTCAGAGCTTGTTGCGGACTCCATGTGTTTGTTTACATTCCCATGTCTGTGCCCACGGAAAGTTTCCAGGAAACACCACCGTTTGTGTGAGGTGAGCCAAGGCCGGATAATACGATTTTCAGAAAAAACAAAAAAAAAAAAAAAAAAAAAAAAAGTGTGCACCTGAAAGTGCTTAGGTGACAGGTGAACGCACGTTAGACTGTGACGCCATGCTTTTCGCCATGCTGCCCAGCTCACACTCAGGGACGCCCTCAGTCGTGGAGATTTTCATAACAACATCATAAAAAAAAAAAAATTACTTACCGCACAAAAAAGCAGTGTTGATTTTGCTTACTTATCGCTCTAAATTGGGCTACTTTTGGGAACAAAAAATGTTTTTATGGACGTGGGTCAGTGTGACTTCCAAAATGCATATCCCATAGTAGAGATAGTCCCATTGTCATGTCGGTTTCCCAATAAAGGCCGGAAATCCCGCGAAAATACCGAATGGGGATGAAAGTAACTGTAAATAAAAATCAAGAGAGAACCACAATACTTACTCCTTGGCACCATTAGTCGCAGCACTGGTCGGTCGGGATGCCAGTCTGGCGCCATCCCTCTCCGGCACGGCACTCGGCTGGTCCTCCTTTGGCATCTGCACTCTGGCGACCTTGGCACCACCTTGACCACCTTGACGCTGGCACTCTTAACTTTCCTCTTAACTCTGGGGCCCTTGGCACGCACCGTCCTTCCCCTGGGTGTTTGCAGGTGGCCTGCTATGGGGGGCTCCGCTGGGCACCCCCTGGACATGCAAGGCTGTGGCACTTTTCACTGATGCCTCTACAGTGACTTTTTCCAGTGCCACAGTTGTCCCATTTTTGGCATCTAAGTTAAGGGTCTTTGTTGTGCTCCTCTCTGGTTCCCCTTGCTTGGTGGTGGTGGTGGAGGTGGTTTTAATGGTGCTATTGGTGGTGGTGGTTGGGGTGGTTTCAGTGGTGGTATCAACTGTGTTCTGCTTCCTCACCACTCCTCTTTCTGTGGTGTTGGCTGGTGGTGTCTTGAAATTATCTGCTGTGTTCTGCCTCCCTGTGGTGTTGGCTGGTGGTGTCTTCAGGTTATTTGCTGTGTTCTGCTTCCTCAACACTCCTGCCTCTGTGGTGTTGGCTGGCGGAGTCTTGAGGTTATCTGCTGTGTTCTGCTTCTTCAACACTCCTGTCTCTGTGGTGTTGGCTGGCGGAGTCTTGAGGTTATCTGCTGTGTTCTGCTTCCTCAACACTCCTGTCTCTGTGGTGTTGGCTGGTGGAGTCTTGAAGCCATTATTTCCTGTGCTCTGCTTCCTCAACACTCCTGCTTCTGTGGTGTTGGCTGGCGGAGTCTTGAAGCCACTATTTCCTATGCTCTGTTTCCTCAACACTCCTGCCTCTGTGGTGTTGGCTGGCGGAGTCTTGAAGCCACTATTTCCTGTGCTCTGTTTCCTCAACATTCCTGCCTCTGTGGTGTTGGTTGGTGGAGTCTTGAGGCCATTATTTTCAGTGTTCTGCTTCCTCAACACTCCTGCCTCTGTGGCCTTGTTCGGTGATGTCTTGAGGCTGTTCTTTTGCTTGTTGGTGAGGTCTCGTACTTGCTGCTGGAGGGCGTAGATGCTGCTGGCCAGTGTTTTCTTGGTGCTCACGTCCTTGACTTTGGAGCGAGGGGACACGGGCAGGGACTTGAAGCTGAACCCAGTGCCGTAAACCTGCAAGGGAAAAGAAGGAGGGCGTTCAAAGAGACTGTGAAGATATACGAGATAATATTATGCTTCTAAAAGAGATAAGTCAATTAAGGAAATGGAGGGAAATCAAAGAGAACATAAAGATATAACGAGATCACAATGCGTTTCTGAAAGGGAGATAAATTGATGAAGGAAAAGGAGGGAAATCAAAGAGAAAGTAAAGACATACAAGATTACAATGTGTTTCTGAAGGGGCAGTAAATTGATAAAGAAAAAAAGAGGAAAATAAGGGAATGTAAAGATATATAAACAAGCTTACAATGTGTTTCTGAATGCAGTTTGTCGTTAAATTTAATAAGTCTCCGCCAGGTCTCATGTACTGGGTTATGGAAGGTTGTCTTTTGCTTGATAGTGAAGGTGACAGTTTGATGGTTATGCAATAGTGAAAATGAATAATGTTTGCTTTATGCTGTACTGGTGTGGGAAACAGATGATAAGGACAGAGAGATGGTTAGTGAGGAAAGAGTAACTGGGTCAATGTGAATCTGGGAACCATTATGTGGAGCCGTGAAGCGAGGCAAGAGAACACAAGAGGCGTATTTTTTTTTTTTTTTTTTTTTTACAGCAGAGGAGACGGTGCAAGGGCGTAAAAAAGAAAAAAGAAAACAATAATGAAATAAAAAAAGCCCGCTACTTACTGCTGTTTGTGGGCTTTTATGTTTTTTTTACCTTGCTTATAACCCTGAGCTGTATCCTTTACTGTAAAAAATAAATAAATAAAATACTCATCCACTCTACAGGTCCATTTCACTAGAGGTCTCAACTTGACACATTCTCCCTCATTCTCATTCTTTTTAATTCTCATCATGGAGGTCTCTAACACCCTCTCCCTTACTCAGTCATTCTAATTCATTCTCATCATGGTGGTCTTCCTTTCATACTCTTTCCCACGCTCCTCCTCATTCATTCTTGGTGGTCCCTTTCACATCCATTCCCTTATTCAGTCATTCTTATTCATTTTCATCATGGTAGCCTCCCCATCACATCCTTTCCCTCACTCTCACAGTCATCCTCACTCATTCTTGGTCTCCCTTTCACACCCTCTCCTCTTCAGTCATTCTAATTCATTCTCATCATGGTGGCCTCCCCTTCACATCCTTTCCCTCACTCACAGTCTTCTTATTCATTCTTGGTGGTTCCCCTTCATACCTTCTCCTTCATTCTCTTCATAAAATCATCCCCATTCATTCTTCTCACACGTCCAAACCACCTCAATCCATCCCTCTCGTAGTTGCACACAGGAGCTACCCCTTGCCAGCCGATCAATCTTCCTTTTCTCGACAGATTTTACCTTTGTCGATATGGCGTCACTGTTTCGGGGAAGGTTGTGGGTTGTGGTTTATGACTGTATCCCCTTCTTGACGACATATAGCAGCACTGGGGTTTGAACCATCTCACCCTGGGTCTTAACTGCCATGGCTTGACGCCCTAACAGCCTAACCCACTAGACCACAGCGCCCCTCTACCATTCTACCATGTATGTGACTGCCATGACTCGAGTGTGTACCTGCTTGCCGAGTGTCTCCCCATGGTGCTCGAGACGCCTCAGGACCTGACGCTCGGACCTGTACTGAACCTGGATGTGTCCGATCAGCTTTAACTTCGTCTGCAGGGCGCTGGACTTGCCCTGGAGGAAGGGAATGCAAGTTTTCTTTAGTATGTACTGATGTGACTTGTTTTGAAGGGAAGAGTATTCTGGAAGGGGAAGCTTTGTTTGTTTATCCTGGCCTTCCCATGTACTATGGTCTGTTTCATTCCGTCTGTCCACTCACAAACGTAGATGGCACCTGCGCATTGTTAGTTCGTGATTGCGTGAAGATCAACTTTATATTTTCAGTGATACATTTGAATGTTTGTGTATACAAAAAACCTTCAAGTCTTTTATATGAACTGTAGACATGCCAATTTGCATTAATAATCTACCTTATAAGCACACCAAAGAACAATTTGTTCATCACACAGGATAGTCTGTTCAAACTTCAATTCATAGCCTTTCAGATACCCATATTTCATCTCATTCAGGTACATAAAGTGATAACCGACTCTGATGTGTTGCATGTAAACAGCATGGGTGCCTAATATTCTAAATAGCCTAGCATTGCATTCAACAGTTATTATATATTATTTCATGTTATTTTAGTTATTAATCATTATTAACATGCAGTAAATTATCAAAATATCCTTTATATGCACTTGCAGGGCCAGATATCTTTTAATATACCTGAAATGAGCTATCAATCAATGAATTTGAAAAAAACATAGATCGTCTGAGCATGATGTGACTACAATATTTGATATAAGCTTGTCTTTTCGTGTGCTTGTATGTTAGATTATATTGATGCAAATGACCGAGTTGTTTTTTGTATACATAAACATTCAAATATATTATTGAAAAATAAGCTTGAATGTCTATCACAACAGTTGATTTTCACGTATTCACGAACTAGAAATGTGTGGGTGCCACATCCATAAAAATTCCTGCTTTATTGGTGGACAGATGAAATGAAACAGACTATAGGAAGGGCAGGCCGATGAGAACCTCTGACACACAAAATAAACACAGAGGGAAATATCAACAGGAACTGTAAATTCTCTCTCTCACACACACACACAAACACACTAGGAGGCAGTAAGGCAGGAGCTATTAGGGGAAAAAAAAATTAAAAATTTATCAAGGAGAGTCAGTCCATGCCTCATATTGACTCTCCATCTCCCTCAGCTTTGTCTGCAGCTCTGAGATGCTTTTCTTGAACTCCTGCTGCTGCTGCTGCTCCTCGCTGACCTCCTTCAGGAGTTGTCCAAGCTGCACGATCATCTTGTTGATCCCGCTCCTGAAAGACACGAGAGGTAATAATGACAGGGTAGTGGGGGTAGTAGTGAAGGTAGGAAGAAATATTAGTAGTATTAATAGTAGCAAAACAATGACAGTAACAATAGCTATAATAATAATAACTGATCCAATCACTGATGGCTGATTCACACAACCCATTTTTGTTGACACATGTAAGAAATTCTGACAGCATTAAGACTGCATCCTGCCTTTCAGAACAAAATCTCTCTCTCTCTCTCTCTCTCTCTCTCTCTCTCTCTCTCTCTTTGTAACTCACTTTTTTTCTTTGTACTCATTCTCCACTCTCTTCAGCTGGGCTTTGGTTGGGTTATCCGTGTCTTGTGCCCGAGCAGCAGTAGTAACAGAGGTAGTAGGTGCAGCTGAAGCAGAGTCCTTCCCTGCTGAATCAGTGTTGCTCTGTGGCCTCACCATCTGGACCCTCCTCACCTTCTGCATGGTGCCTGAGGGGAGGACTGTGCGCTGGGGTACTCCTCCTCCTCCTCCATTCTGATTACTAACAACTGCCCTGCTCTGGTTTAGCGCTCCTGCTGCCCCTCTGCTTACCGTACCTGCTAAGGATACAGAGCTGGTGGTGGTAGTGGTGCTGGTGGTGGTGGAGTGACTGGATTTGACTAGAGTGGATTCTCTCTCCCCACTGTGACTGGCTGTTACTGGTGTCAAGTTGATCAGCTTCTGTGTTGCTGAAGTCAATTTGGTTTTGGTTTCTTTTTTACTTGGTAACTGTGAGCTAACCTGCTTCTTGGTGCTCCCCTGTGAAGGAACGCTGCTTCTGTTTACCTCCACAGGGGATGATTCGCGCGATGCCTCCCCCCGCACTACTCTGGTCTTGTTTTCTATCCTCCTTATCACCTCCTCAATTATCTTATTGCATGAGGGCTCTGACACCTGCCTCACGCCAGGCATCACTGGGGGGTCTTGTTGCTTTGTGTCTGTGTCTGACTGGCTGGCTGACCTGCCCTCTGAGGCAGGCTGGTCTGGCGTCACCGTGCTTGGACTCGAGGCTGTGGCAGAGGCTGTGTTTTGAGCTGCCTCACCCTCGCGGATCTGAGCTTCCTTTCCGTTTGTCTTGTTAGTTTGTTCTTTAGTTCGTTCCTCGTCTGTTGTCCTTGGTACCTGCTGCTCTGTGTTTTGGTTCTCCTTCCGCAGTGCATGGCTTGGGTACCTGATGACTGCCTCCTCGTCATCACTTGTTTCCGTTCCTTCCCCGCACTTCAACTCATCCGCAGAGCTCCCTGGCGGCCTGGCACACAACTCCTCCTCCCCAACCTCTGTGCCTTCCTCCCTCACCTCGTCCAGCACCATCCACTCACCCCTCAGCCCCTCATCCAAATGCTCCTCGCTGCTAGTCTCCATTGACACCTCCTCCTCTCCGTCTTTCGCCTCGGTATCTCCTTCGTTCTCCGACACCCTTCCCTCCACGACGACTCTCCTGCACTGTGTCTCTGACTTCTTACTCTTCTGCGTGCGGAGTGCCATCATCCGTAAGGTCTCCTCATCGTCATCCTCCACAGCGGATGCACTGGCGGACGAATCATCCAGAGCCTCCCTGACTCTATCCCCGGGGTCTGTACCCTCGCTGGACAGGTCAAGGGCAGCGTCATTGGATACTTGTATCTGTAAGAGGCCAATGTCCTTCCATGTCACTGCCCTGGTGGAGGGGGATCCTTCACTGCCGGAGGATAATCGAGAGGGGTCGGTGTGGACGGGGCTGCCAACACTGCTCTGGCTGGAACTCTGGGCGATGTCAGGGCTTGTTGGGGCGAGTGGTGGCGGCGGGGGAGGTAGTTTGGGCTGCAGCTTAGCTCTCAATGGCCTCTGCAACATCTTCCTGCGCTGTAGCATCTCCTTCTTCCTGAGCTGCTCCTTCAGCCACCGGTACTCCAACTGCTGGTGGCGGCTCAGGTGGCGAACAGCCTGGGGTGAAGGGAAACATGCCACTTAGGGGGGTTTGCTTACTCTTTCACATCATTCAGACCAAGAACAAAAGTAATCTGGAAGAGTGAGTCGAGGCATAGAAATGAATTACTGTAAGGCCTCGTCAGTCGGCACAATTCAAGGGAAGGTCTTGATAACTTAACCAAATGGCTGGCTTAAGGTAAAGGCCTCTGCCCCCATCCACAAAAATAAAGTATCTACAGTACCCTCCCGAGTTTCGTGCTCACTTCATTTTGCAGGTATGGCACTAAACTCACGGATCGTGAAACTCAGGAAACACTGAAAAAGTGTTTATTAGTTCCGGCCCGTGAAGAAGTTGACTTTTTCCCCCTACTTTACTCCCTTGTTATCTCATAATATATATATATATATATATAAATATAAATATATATATATATATATATATATATATATATATATATATATATATATATATATATATATATATATATATATATATATATATATATATATATATATATATATATATATATATATATATATATATATATATATATATATATATATATATATATATATATATATATATATATATATATATATATATATATATATATATATATATATATATATATATATATATATATATATATATATATATATATATATATATATATATATATATATATATATATATATATATATATATATATATATATATATATATATATATATATATATATATATATATATATATATATATATATATATATATATATATATATATATATATATATATATATATATATATATATATATATATATATAATATATATATATATATATATATATATATATATATATATATATATATATATATATATACCATTAACGGTAAATAAATATATGCCATGATATAAACTCCCCCAAAAAGATGATGCATAAACTGATCACAAATGTGTTGGTATGTATTATGAAATGGTTGGCGTGAGTGGTGAATTTTTTCTCATTAATTCGCTTAGAGGAGCCTTTAACCCTTTCCTTGCGCGTGGTGTGAACACCACTATCCCCTCAGGTGCAGTCAGGCAGCCCAATGGGGGGTCTCTTTTAACCTATGTATCTCGAAAACCATTCATCACAGCTAAAAACCAAAAACACCATTGGAAAGAGCAGGTCCAGATCTATAGGAGTCGGTTATGTATGCCTCTCTTGCGAACGTACATGCACGTTCAGGGAGTGTTGAATGTTAACACTTACGTCAGTGCGTGCGGGATGATCAGCCATATTGAGAGAACTGTGGACATCTCTCCTTCAGATTCTGGCAAGGGAGTATTGCCAACTGCAATATTTACAACTATTTGGTCAAAGAATCAGTCAGGTGATAGGCGAAGCTATGCAAAAATGCCGCTATATTGTGCAAGAACATCCACCAGTTACTCGTCCGTAGATTTGCCGCGCTGGGCTGATATGATTTTTCACCAAATTTAGTGAAGAACCCACTCAATTGGCAATCCTGTGTAGTGAAAATTAGTGTTGGAAAACTTTCATATGCAGGAGATTTGAGTGCGAGTGGAGATTGCAGCGAGCGTTTAGCACCACCAGCAAATATGCCTAACGCTCGCTGCGAGCGTTTAGCAATGAAAGGGTTAAGAAACATGATTAAATTAATTCTAAAGCATCTACAGGAAAAAAAGTTTAAAAAAAAAATCTACTATATGTTAGAGTAAATTATAGTAATAAATTTAAACCTTAACGAATCAGTGGTGTGGCTAACCTGTGGGGTGGAGTCAGCCACCTCCCTGGGTTTGGTGGCAGGGCTGGAGGGGGCTGCGGGGGAGGTGGAGCGGGTGCTAGGGCCAGGCTTGGGGATGGCGGGGTCAACCTCCTTGCTGGTGGAGGCCATGTTTGCATTCCTCATGCTCTTGAGGAGGATGTCGATGCTGTGGCTCATGGGCTCAGCGCTGGGCCCCTCCCCTGCCCTCCCCCTCCTCATCAGAGTCGTCTGAGTCTGACTGCAGGCTGATGATGATGGGCTGGATGGTTGGGAACTTCACCTTGGTGATGTCAAGGCTACTGCTGCTGCCGCCGCTGAGGGGGAAGTCATGTTGTGTGCTGCTGTGGTAGTTGAACTTGCTTCCCTTGGGGTCCAGCCCCCAGCCACCTATGTCTGAGAGACCCTTCCGAGACTCACCCTTGAAGGAGTGTGTGGGGCTGCTCTCCCCACTCCTGGGGCGCCCATCATGGCCCTTCACCACACGCAGGCTCCTGGGTGGCACCAGTGCCTCGGAGGGTTGTGGCAAGGTCTGGGGTGAGGCACGGCCCTCCTGCCCCTCCTTTGCTGTGGTGGTGGTCCTGTTGACAGGTGCTGGAAAGGATGCTGAAGGGGCAGCATTGGTGGAGGCAGTGGGGGGAGTGGTGGTGGTGGTGGCACCCTGCAAGCGCTGCTCCTTCTTCCTTGACATATCAATCAGTAGCTTGGCCCTCAACAGCTCCTCGTCCTCCTCCTCCACTGCTGTAGCTGCTCCTGCTGCTCCAGTGCTGCTGCTGGTCATCTGCTGCTGACTGCCACTGTTGCTGCACTCCTGCAACACCTGCTTCTTACGGAGGCGCTTCTTGGTCCTCATCTTCTTGACCTTGGCCTTGACTTTCTTGCTGGCCTTGGCGGCAGCAGCAGCAGTGGGTTGGTGGCTGCCACTCAGGGGCACCATGATCAGGTTCCTCTGGGGGCATTCCGTGAAGGCTGGGGCTGCTGGTACCCGGCCCTTGGGTGAGGGCTGTTGCTGCTGCTGCTGCAGGACAGCTGACATGAATGCCTGGTACTGCTCTGCCGGCGCGTCCTTCAGGTCACTGCCCTGCCCGGGGGGTGAGGTGTGCTGGGGCAGGGCTGGCTCTGAGAAGGCATACTCTGGCGGGTGCTGCTGCTGGTGCTGGTCCTGCTGCTGGTCAGGGGGCAGGCCCATGGGCAGGCTGAGGGGGCTGGAGGTGTCCTGAGGCAGAGTGTTGTTGTCGTAGGCCTCCATGAAGGGGCCTGGCCAGGGGGTGCTGGCATGGGGCTGTGCTGGTGCCAGCCACTCCGTGCCCTGCCCTGCCTCAGCCTGGCCTTGCTGCTGTTGCTGCTGCTCATCCTGGGGGGCCACCTGCATGGCCTGCAGGTACATGTTCTGGTCAAAGCACCAGCTGTTAATGTTGTGAAGATCGTTGGCTGGCTGGTCAGGCGGCGGCGGTGGTGGCATCATGTATGCCCACTCCACCGGTATCTGGAAGTTGCTGCTGCTGACCCCAGCCGGGCCTTCCCCCGGGGCAGCCTTCCCTGTGTCCTGGCCGGGCTCTGGGGAGAGGGGGCTGTCCTGCACCACCATGGCCTGCCCCCCCTCCTCCTCCCCAGAGCTGTCGCATATCTCCATGTCCACTGGGTCCTGGTCCACGTCTGACCGCTCCTTCCCCCTCCTCCTGCTGTCCTCTGCCCCCTTCCCTCCGCCACCCTCCTCCAGGTAGCTCGTGTTGGTGGCCAGGTTCTCCGAGCAGATCTCCGAGGCTGAGCTGCTGGAGATGGAGATGTCATCAGAGATCTGAACGACTGCTGCGTCAGCCTCCACAGCCCTGCCCCATCCTTCACAAGGATTTCCTGCTGAGGCTCATCCTTCATGCCTGTCATATATATATATATATATATATATGTATATATATATATATATATATATATATATATATATATATATATATATATATATATATATATATATATATATATATATATATATATATATATATATATATATATATATATATATATATATATATATATATATATATATATATATATATATATATATATATATATATATATATATATATATATATATATATATATATATATATATATATATATATATATATATATATATATATATATATATATATATATATATATATATATATATATATATATATATATATATATATATATATATATATATATATATATATATATATATATATATATATATATATATATATATATATATATATATATATATATATATATATAAACTTGATACGAAGTGGCTTTACCGTGTACCAGCGAAGGGCCAAATTTGTGGCTTTACCGTGTACCAGCAACGGGCCAAATTCTTGCCATGATATAAACTCCCCCAAAAAGATGATGCATAAACTGATCACAAATGTGTTGGTATGTATTATGAAATGGTTGGCGTGAGTGGTGAATTTTTTCTCATTAATTCGCTTAGAGGAGCCTTTAACCCTTTCCTTGCGCGTGGTGTGAACACCACTATCCCCTCAGGTGCAGTCAGGCAGCCCAATGGGGGGTCTCTTTTAACCTATGTATCTCGAAAACCATTCATCACAGCTAAAAACCAAAAACACCATTGGAAAGAGCAGGTCCAGATCTATAGGAGTCGGTTATGTATGCCTCTCTTGCGAACATACATGCACGTTCAGGGAGTGTTGAATGTTAACACTTACGTTGGTGCGTGCGGGATGATCAGCCATATTGAGAGAACTGTGGACATCTCTCCTTCAGATTCTGGCAAGGGAGTATTGCCAACTGCAATATTTACAACTATTTGGTCAAAGAATCAGTCAGGTGATAGGCGAAGCTATGCAAAAATGCCGCTATATTGTGCAAGAACATCCACCAGTTACTCGTCCGTAGATTTGCCACGCTGGGCTGATATGATTTTTCACCAAATTTAGTGAAGAACCCACTCAATTGGCAATCCTGTGTAGTGAAAATTAGTGTTGGAAAACTTTCATATGCAGGAGATTTGAGTGCGAGTGGAGATTGCAGCGAGCGTTTAGCACCACCAGCAAATATGCCTAACGCTCGCTGCGAGCGTTTAGCAATGAAAGGGTTAAGAAACATGATTAAATTAATTCTAAAGCATCTACAGGAAAAAAAGTTTAAAAAAAAAATCTACTATATGTTAGAGTAAATTATAGTAATAAATTTAAACCTTAACGAATCAGTGGTGTGGCTAACCTGTGGGGTGGAGTCAGCCACCTCCCTGGGTTTGGTGGCAGGGCTGGAGGGGGCTGCGGGGGAGGTGGAGCGGGTGCTAGGGCCAGGCTTGGGGATGGCGGGGTCAACCTCCTTGCTGGTGGAGGCCATGTTTGCATTCCTCATGCTCTTGAGGAGGATGTCGATGCTGTGGCTCATGGGCTCAGCGCTGGGCCCCTCCCCCCTGCCCTCCCCCTCCTCATCAGAGTCGTCTGAGTCTGACTGCAGGCTGATGATGATGGGCTGGATGGTTGGGAACTTCACCTTGGTGATGTCAAGGCTACTGCTGCTGCCGCCGCTGAGGGGGAAGTCATGTTGTGTGCTGCTGTGGTAGTTGAACTTGCTTCCCTTGGGGTCCAGCCCCCAGCCACCTATGTCTGAGAGACCCTTCCGAGACTCACCCTTGAAGGAGTGTGTGGGGCTGCTCTCCCCACTCCTGGGGCGCCCATCATGGCCCTTCACCACACGCAGGCTCCTGGGTGGCACCAGTGCCTCGGAGGGTTGTGGCAAGGTCTGGGGTGAGGCACGGCCCTCCTGCCCCTCCTTTGCTGTGGTGGTGGTCCTGTTGACAGGTGCTGGAAAGGATGCTGAAGGGGCAGCATTGGTGGAGGCAGTGGGGGGAGTGGTGGTGGTGGTGGCACCCTGCAAGCGCTGCTCCTTCTTCCTTGACATATCAATCAGTAGCTTGGCCCTCAACAGCTCCTCGTCCTCCTCCTCCACTGCTGTAGCTGCTCCTGCTGCTCCAGTGCTGCTGCTGGTCATCTGCTGCTGACTGCCACTGTTGCTGCACTCCTGCAACACCTGCTTCTTACGGAGGCGCTTCTTGGTCCTCATCTTCTTGACCTTGGCCTTGACTTTCTTGCTGGCCTTGGCGGCAGCAGCAGCAGTGGGTTGGTGGCTGCCACTCAGGGGCACCATGATCAGGTTCCTCTGGGGGCATTCCGTGAAGGCTGGGGCTGCTGGTACCCGGCCCTTGGGTGAGGGCTGTTGCTGCTGCTGCTGCAGGACAGCTGACATGAATGCCTGGTACTGCTCTGCCGGCGCGTCCTTCAGGTCACTGCCCTGCCCGGGGGGTGAGGTGTGCTGGGGCAGGGCTGGCTCTGAGAAGGCATACTCTGGCGGGTGCTGCTGCTGGTGCTGGTCCTGCTGCTGGTCAGGGGGCAGGCCCATGGGCAGGCTGAGGGGGCTGGAGGTGTCCTGAGGCAGAGTGTTGTTGTCGTAGGCCTCCATGAAGGGGCCTGGCCAGGGGGTGCTGGCATGGGGCTGTGCTGGTGCCAGCCACTCCGTGCCCTGCCCTGCCTCAGCCTGGCCTTGCTGCTGTTGCTGCTGCTCATCCTGGGGGGCCACCTGCATGGCCTGCAGGTACATGTTCTGGTCAAAGCACCAGCTGTTAATGTTGTGAAGATCGTTGGCTGGCTGGTCAGGCGGCGGCGGTGGTGGCATCATGTATGCCCACTCCACCGGTATCTGGAAGTTGCTGCTGCTGACCCCAGCCGGGCCTTCCCCCGGGGCAGCCTTCCCTGTGTCCTGGCCGGGCTCTGGGGAGAGGGGGCTGTCCTGCACCACCATGGCCTGCCCCCCCTCCTCCTCCCCAGAGCTGTCGCATATCTCCATGTCCACTGGGTCCTGGTCCACGTCTGACCGCTCCTTCCCCCTCCTCCTGCTGTCCTCTGCCCCCTTCCCTCCGCCACCCTCCTCCAGGTAGCTCGTGTTGGTGGCCAGGTTCTCCGAGCAGATCTCCGAGGCTGAGCTGCTGGAGATGGAGATGTCATCAGAGATCTGAACGACTGCTGCGTCAGCCTCCACAGCCCTGCCCGCCCTGGATGGGGACGTGTGGGAGCCCTGGCCACCTGCATCCTTCACAGGGGGTGTCCTTGATTCTTTCAGCACCGAGAGGTCATTGAGGATTTCCTGCTGAGGCTCATCCTTCATGCCTGTCTTCTTTAAGGGGCTGGATGTATGGCAGGATTCCTCCCCAATCCCTGCCTCCTCCTGTGTCTGCCCCTCCCTCTGCATGTCTGTGAGGAGCCTGAGGGAGGACTGGATGGCAATGAGTCTCAGCTGGAGCTCCTCATCGTCCTCCTGGTCCAGCGTCAAGTTCTCGGCACCCTCTGAGGATGTGTGGGAGTCAAGGATTACCTCCTGAACCACCTTCTCTTCCCCCTGCTGCATCTCGGGTTTGGCAGGAGACGTTGGTGTCTTTGGATCCTCACCTGGGGGCCGAGGGATGTCCTGGAGGCCTGGGGTGGGGTGTGTGGATGCTGCCTTGGGCCTTGACAGCAGCATCTCGCCAAGGCTGCCTCTCGGAAGCCTGTTCTGACCCTTGACTATGGTGGGCACACTCTCCGCCTCCTTCACTGGCTTGTCTACCTTGCTGCTGTCCTTCCTCTCACTGGGCCTGGCTTTCGGGGGCTTCTGGTGTGTGCGCTGGTGCTGCTGGTGCGCTGCCTTCCCCGCCGTGCTCTCCTTGGGGCTTCTGCGGCTGTTGTGGTGGGTGGAGGGACGCCGCCTGGGCCCTTTGGAGTAGGTTGCGGGTGGGCGGTGATGGGAGCTGCCATGCTGGGACCCACTGTGCTTAGGGCGGTGGGATGGCGGCTGTGGCAGTGGCTTGCTGGACTCCTTAGCAGGCGGTGGTGGATCGCATCCATATTCTTGAGAGTGTGGCCTGTCGTGGCTCTTCCCAGCCGGGCCACAACGCCTGTTTTCTTTGCCTGTGCAGGGAGGAGAGATAGATATTACATGGATGAATAAGTGAGCTTACTGACCACAGAAATTCAACTATGCAGGTTAATAATGAGGATCACCCATGAATTAGAATGTACACACACTGTTTCATTGTAAAATAAGTACAAATAAGTAAAAACCCCATCACCCACCTCTTCCCTTGCATGGCGACACTGTAGAGACATCATTCTCCTCCTCACTGGGACTACAGCTGATTAAGGAAGAGGAGGAGGAGGAGGAACACGAGGAGCAGGACGATGACCGACTGGAGCTGTCGGGCGAGGGTGGACGACCTTTCCGCGCCCTGTGACCCCCTCTGACCCCACTGACGTCCTTGGTCTTGGCTCTGTATGGGCGTACATGGCCCTCCTGAGGCGGCCCAGCACCTCTGCTCTCCATGGCACTCCTCCACGATGCCTTGGGCCACTTTTCTGAGGCTGTCTGCAATGATGACGATGAGTGGTGTCTTCTACTCCTCTCACCCTCCTTCTCCTTCCTCCTGGGCAGCTCCCTGGCATGTTGCCTTGACGCCTCACCCCTCCGAGGGTAGCTACTGATGCGGGGCTTCTTGGGGCTGGTGAAGATGGCTGTGCGGCCTTTGTCGTCATAGATAACCACCTCGGATGCCACAGTGGCCAGTGAAGGTGTTTTGTTTGGCCGATGGTCTATGGTGGGTAAGAAGGAATGGACAGTTTCATTAAGATGGTGAAAATGAAATAATTTTGGGTAAAAAAGGAGGCATGGAAAGGATGAACATGGGCATGGGCACAGAGAATGGAGGATGAATGCTCTAGGAGTGAGGGTGAAGGAATCACATCCTTGGATGAAAAGAACACATCAGTGGATCATACTGGCCAACCAATGATGGCTTCGTGCTTAACTCCTTCACTCCGGCGACGCCAATGTCGGCGCCCGACAGGCGTCTAACAGCGTCACCATATGGAAAGGGTTAGTCCTCTTCTAAACCTCTTAATCCTCTTCTAAACCTCTAAGAGGAAATGAAACA
>NC_066524.1:10886525-10999025 GCF_024679095.1 Eriocheir sinensis | reverse complement strand
GGCTCGTGCTGTCCCGTCTCCATAACGCTTATTATCCAGTTTGGCTTTAAATTCATGAATCGTTTTTGCACACAGTCTCCTCGTCAAGTCTGTTCCATGTTGTTATGCTTCTGTATGGAAAACTGTATTTCTTGATGTCTCTCCTACAGTCGCTCTTCAATTTCTTACCATTGCCTCTTGTCACACTTCTGTCACGTACCACTAGGTCTTCCCTGTTCAATTTCTCCAATCCCTCTTGTATCCTGTACAATGCTATTAGGTCCCCTCTCTCTCTTCTGCTCTCCTGTGTTGTTAGTCCCAATTTCTCCAGTCTTTCTTCATAAGTATGTTCTCTCAGAGTTTCCGGTAATTTAGTCGCTGCTCTTTGTATTTTTTTGAACTTTCTAATTTCTTTCTTCAATCTAGGTGACCACACTAATGCTGCATATTCCAGTCTTGGACGTATCATCGATGTTATTAGTTTCTTCACCATGTCTTCATCTAAATATGTAAATGCTGCTTTTATGTTTCTAAGAAGATTGCATGTTTCCCCAGTTATCCAGTCTATGTTTTCCAAAGGATAACTTGTCTGTTATGATCACTCCCAGATCTTTTTCTTCAGTTTTTTTCATGATTCTTTCATTACTCAGAGAGTAGTTCTCCGATATTCGTCTACTGCTCTTACCAAACTCCATCACGCTACACTTCTCCGTATTGAATGTCATTTCCCATTTACGTGACCATTCACTTATTCTATCGAGATCTTGGCTCAGGGCTACAGTCTTCTTCATTAGCCACCCTCCTCATTATTTAAGCATCATCAGCAAACATATTTGTATAGCTTGTCACCCCTTCTGTCATGTCATTAATATATATTACAAACATAATCGGAGCCAGCATCGATCCTTGGGGGACTCCACTAGTCACTTCCATCCAGCTTGATTTATTATTCCTAATTACCGTTCTCATTTCTCTCTTTGTCAAAAAGTCCATAATCCAATCCAATATGTGTGTGTGTGTGTGTAATTCACCTCTTGGTCTGCTGCGGATCTCTCTCGAGACAGCCAGGTGTTCCCCTACAGAAGAGCACACAGCTCGTAGTACCGATCTTTAGGTAGGACTGAGACCACTCACACACAACACACCGCGACAACGAGGTCACAACTCCTTGCCTGACGTCGCGTACCTACTCACTGCTAGGTGAACAGGGGCTACACGTGAAAGAAGTTAAACCCAACTTATCTTCACCCGGCCGGGGAATTGAACCCCGGTCCTTCTGGTTGTGAGCCAGACGCTCTACCCTTGAGCTACCAGGCCATGTGTGTGTGTGTGTGTGTGTGTCAGTTTCATCAGCTAACTGCTACAATCAGGGAATCTTACCTATGTAAATTAATAAAATAGTGGCAGTCAGTGACGCGGTTTATATCAGATGAGACATTTCTTGTCAACTGCTGGGCATCCTCGATCAGGCTGAGACTTGAGGGTGGAGACGCGTATGAGTACTACAGGAATCAGACACGTTCGGTACAGGATGTTTTATGTCTCGTTGGGTATGTTTTCTCCGACATCACCTAGTAATTTATCTCAGTGATCCACATAATTATTTAATTAGGCGAAATATAAGAAAATAAGTAACGGGTTGGGATTGCCAAGAAAGCCTAGAGGCGCTATAGGCAGCACCTAAAAAAAATAATAAAAAATAAAAAAAATAAAAAAGCTTCACAACTACATTACATGATAAGTGATTACGTAAAGGAGTCGGAGTCGGAGGTATTTTTTCCGACTCCAACTCCGGCCAAAAGTAGCCAACTCCGACTACACACCCCTGGCTGTCACTGATATACTATTAAAGAAAATATAAAAAATTAAATAAAGTGCCCCCCAAAGAACATTTTCTAGATCTGCCACTGGGTCAGCCCCCAGCAGACACCTCAGTTTTCACTTTTCAGATTAATGTTCATAAATGTTTACCTTTGCCACTTTTCACTTTGACAGACCCACTGCTGAGATGTCTCAAGAGGCACACACAAAACCTGAATGAGAGCCTAGAATTCAAGTTGCAGTCAAATTCCACTAGTACAAGTTTGCAGGACTAAAGAGAGTCAACACCATTAACAAATCACCCTCATGGACCACAATATTGGCAAAAGAGATGCATCACTGCTGACTCCACCTTGGGTATGATGAATCAGCACACACTTTGGTTTGGACGCCCAGGAGGCCAAAAGTGAGAAGCCCAAAGAAAAAGTAAGTGCAGCAGCAGGAAGCCTCCACAGATTACTACAACTCAGGAGACTTCTAGCACCACTCACACACACACACACACACACACATTGTCCATAAAATGAAGGAAAAGTTGGACATATATAGATTGGGAGACAAGACCATCCAAGCTTGAGCTCAGGCCCTGTATACTACAAATGGGTAAACACACACACACACACACACACACACACACACACAGGTGTTAGGATTTGTTAGCTCAACAGGAGGAAATAAAAGCTAATCTTCACTTCAATGATAACAACGATAATGAAGGAGAAAATCATGTCACTAGAAAGAGAGGTCACCCTTCCTCTGCTCAAGCCAATGCTTCAGCTTTTGCAAAGAAGAGATATATACTCCCCTGCCACTCCAGCCATTCCAAAGGAAAGCATCAGAACTGATGGTTACCACCACTAGGTATCCATTTTTCTTTCTTTCTTTCTTTTTCTTTTTTTTTTTTTTTTTTACATCCAAGCCTATGGAGCCAGCAGGCTTCCTTGGTTGGGTCTGATGATCGGCCCAAGCCTGTTTTGGTGGGCAAGTGTTTTATAGAGGTGCAATCTTGCTTGCTGCCTCATGCTGCCCCACTGGTCATCTCTTTTGAGAGAGGATCTCAAGTCCGGGTTGATAGTGGTCTTCAGGGCAGCACATGGGTGGTCTTAGGCCACTCAACAGTGAATGAAAAAATCCCAGCTCATGCCGCCGAGTGGGAAGCGAACCTGTGTCCTCCTGGGATCAAGTTTTACAGTTACTGATATTTTGTCTCCTAAATTTGGACTCTATAATATTATTATCAAGTACATATTTTCATATTAGTTTGTACAGTTATTTGATGAAATACACTCTCTTCCTCTCTTTGGTGTTTTACAAACAAGACATTCATTTAGTAAATTTATATGAATGATGTGAGAAACTTGCAAGAGAATAAAAAGTTGGCAAGTTATGCCTCGAAGGACGACTGTGACAATTTACCTACATTTGATGAAAATCTATATAGATTTGGTAAAATAATAAATCTATACAATATTTACAGTACCAAATAGTGAAAATAAAGAAAAAATTTTTTTTTATTAGTGGGAAAATAATTCAGGCATTATAGGATTAACCGGTACAGTGTTTAGTATGCATATATACGTACCTCTTAGGGAAGTGTTTAGTACGTATATATATGCATGCTCTTTTGAGGGCTTATATGCCGTTTATTTTTGTTTGTGTATGTAATATTGTTCATTGACAGTAAAGAGGAATAATTTGACAAGTCTTCGTATTTTTAAATGGATGTTAAAGGGCCTTTCCGTACTTTTGTCCACACTCCAACAAAAATCATGGTAAAATTCTAGTGTTTGCCCATACTCCTCCCTCCCCCCCATACAAGCCTGAGGACCTGGTGGGAATGCGGGGTTTCGGGTGGGGGACACGAAATCCGTCGCATTCGCATTTTTTTTTTAGTGGGGGGGGGGGGATAAAAACTCCCTAGATCTAGGGAAATTCCCTAAATTTAGGGAATTTTTCCTCCCAACACTACTAAAATAAGCATTTGCGACGAATTTAGTGTTTCCCATGCGAAAACCACGCACTCAGTGGATCCCCAAGCTTGTTATGGGAGAGAAGCGTAGTGAACCCACCAAACGATGCTCACCTCACCATCTGGCGTGGCACCGGCGGCCCTGTGCTCACATAAACTGCCTCCACCACACTCATGCCCTCTCACTAGTAGGTTGTCACCTCATCGCAAGGTTTCTGTCCTCCAAGTAGAGTCCTTGGCACCAAACACAGTGTATCTTCATTGTTTATCACTGACACAAGTAAAACCACCGGCTAGCCGGGATCCATCCAACACCGCGCCTTTAACACTACTGCGGCTTGTGCAGGAAGTGCAGGCTCTCGAACCTCTTGCCCGAGCTGTTCAAACACGTGAATCCTTACTGACCGGATTTTGAATCTGCTTCACGGGCTCGTATTCCCAGTATACAAGGTGATTGTGGATATTGACTCCGCGCCTCAAGAATACGATAATAAGCCTCCATATATCATAGTAAAAAAAAAAGTACTTAAAAGTAAAGAAGCCGAATTAATCCCCTTCCCCCAACGATCTTGGGGGACCTGCGTGAACTCGGGGTATTTTTGTGGGGGATCATATTTAAACTACTCCAACCGAACTTTACCCCCCTGCTAACCAAGGGGGGGCTCCCCCCTGGACCACCCCCTCTTAAAGGTGCGTGTTCTAAAAAAAAAAAATAACCATGCGTGGTGGACCTGGTCTCACATGCGTGGGCTAATGGCTAACTAAGCGTACCATCGCTAACCAAGCGTATTATCGGAAATAGTATTAGGTAAAGGTGCGTTCCAAAAAAAAAAAAATAATAATAATAACCACGCGTGGTGGACCTGGTCTCACCTAGCGTATCTTTGCTAACCGGATCGTTGGCAATGCTGCTCATATTGCAATGGCGTCGCCATCTAAACACATCGTCCGTATGTATAATATGCCCTTAAGTACAACATGGAGGCGTAATATCGCATTTTCGAGGTGCGGAGTGATTTTCAATAATTACCTTGCATGGTTTCCGTACATTGTAAAAAAAACCCGGAATGTTTGAAATTTCCCTACATCTTAGTAATTGTAAGGAATTTCCCTACATCTAGGGTATTTTTAAACCCCTCATAACTCAAAAACTATGCATTTGCGACGCATTTCATGTTTACCACCGCATTCCCCGAAGTCTCAATGGCCCCCTAGCCAATTTTGGTTGCGAGGGGTGAGTATGGGCAAACACTAGAATAATACCAAAATCATTATCCAAGAAGGTAAGTTACTTTCTTCTAGGTAATTACTCCTTGATTTTATAATCAGTAAGGCATGTGGAATTGTAAATTACGGTTCAGAGTAATCGGAAATGAAAACTGATCGTTGGCAGCTTCATAGTATTATGTTGAGCTTAGAGAACTACGATTGTAGTACACACGGCCTTGAAGCGAGCGGTGTTGCCTGATGCGCATCCAACCATTTTCTTGTACTTAGAATTCCTGTTTATTTTTTTAGTTTTTGTGATTTAAAGAAGTACTTATACATTACTCACGCTTTAGGGTTGTGAGAAGTGTTTATAATTGAAAGAATATAGGCTATAAAAATTTGTAAGATAAATTTCCTTTCCCTGGTATGACATCGTTAGCTCTGAGACGGAGAAAATAAGAGGATGAACATTCTAGGGTTCCATTCCTTACATATAAATTTATATACATATATATATATATATATATATATATATATATATATATATATATATATATATATATATATATAGTATATATATATATATATATATATATATATATATATATATATATATATATATATATATATATATATATATATATATGTATATATACATATATATATATATATATATATATATATATATATATACATACATATATATATATATATATATATATATATATATATAGATATATATATATATATATATATATATATAATATATACTATATATATAAAATAAATATATATAAAAATACGAAAAGTGCAACCTGGCATGACCCTTATCTATGACAAAAGACGACACTGTACGGGTTAAGGGGGGGGGGGTCTTTGCCCCCTTCCCTCTTGTTAGAGTACAATTCTTATAGTTATCAAGGGGTAGGTCCAGGGGAGTCTGTCCCCCTTCCCTTATGTTAAAATAGGATACAATCCTTATAATAACTTTCAAGGGAGTCAAGGGGGGGGGGGGTTGTCCCCTTTCCCATACACTGGGGTACAATTCATAATTTCATTTGTTATGATAAATGCTTGAGATTAGTTTCACTGAGCAGAAAGCAAATCTGACAGCCGAGTCACCACCGCCAAGGTGAACTCACTCCTCTGATGAATATTAACCCAAAAGTGTCAACCAGTGACGTGGGTTGTGTAATTCTGGAGCACTACCAAGAATGGCAAATAATGAAAATAAATATATTAACCCAAAAAGCCCTCCCAAATAATTGGAAGAGTACACAGAAAAAGGAGAGAGGGGGGGGGTCATGGCAAACAAGGCAGGTGACTCAAGGCCCTTTCCCCGTCACGGTGTTACATTAAAACCATATACACAAGCCAAGATGGAACCCGTACTAGTGGTGTATTAGTCTCCCCCTCACCTGGGAAGGAGAAGTGCGGGGCGTAGGCGGGGAGTGAGTTAGTGGCGTTAGCAGAGTAATTTGAGAAGACAGGACAAGGCACCTCACCCTCCATGGCACCTTCCTCCTCATCCTCGCTGCAGATCTCACCCTCCTCTTGCTCGCTTTCCTGCGCTCCCTCCTCCTCCTCCTCGTCGGACACCATCTCCAGAACCGCCGCGTGTCTTTTGCTGGGGCTCAAGACCTCCATGGCGTCGGTAAATCACAGGAATTGGACGAAAACTGAAGCCATGGCACGTCCAGCCCAACCCCGCCAGATGCCAGGGACTAATGTTGTACCTCAGTCAAAGTTGCTGTACTCTGGCCTTTTTTTTTTTTTCACACCAAGGGGGGAAGATCAAGGGCAAGAAACGAATACAGGAACAAGAACTGCCCGATAGACGCTGCTCTAGTGAAAGACAAAAAAGGAGAGGCCATATATGAGTGGAGAGGTGTCCGGGACTGTATTATAAAACCCACAATTCCGGTACACACATGTCAATACAGTCAATCCATAGCTATTTTCACACTTATTTTTATCTTTACACTCTTCCCAATAGTTTCCCAGGGGGTCTGAAGGTTAATACACGTGACAGTGCATGATTACTTCGTACGGTTGGAAGGGAGATATGAACACGGTGATACAACCGATCTTAACTGTAAATGAATTGTTTGGATAGTCTCAAGAAGTTATCATATATCGTAGGGGCGTCATTGTTTAATTAAATCTTTAAACGTATCCGGCCTTTATTGATCGTATTTATATAATGATTGTCGTACATCTCCCCAGTCTATTCCCCCCCACCCCCACACTTTTGTGACGTAACTCCGGGGAGCCCCAAGTGTCCACATACGTGTTGGGTTGTCGTCCTGTGGTGAGGGTTTGATAATTACGTTGCACTGTAAGTTAGAAATATAGATTAACAAATAAATTGATGCCTAGCTGTACTTTTCCTCATCATTACGTCCATTCTTGAGGGGGAGGAGGTACAACCACGGGACATGTTCCAATACTTTGCTTCCCGTGATTTATTTCCTAATACGTATGAGGTAGTCAATCGGCTTTGTTTGGGGGGTATATTTGATGATTTATATGTCTACCGTAGTACAAAGTTATAGCCGAGGAAACTATATACTTAGCCTTGGTTGTTAATCTCTACCATTGATTCCTGAACTACGTACGTACGGTACATCCGTATGCAATAGTCTGTCATGACTTGTAAATGATGAGAATAATAAAACTAATGATAATAGTGTCAATAATATTAAAAGAATAGTCTCTCTGTCTCTCTCTCTCTCTCAAGGCATGACATGACAATGCAATGAGTCACGAATAAAAGATTAAGATATAAGATACAGTATCATATCCAATCGTCTATTATTGACTCCCCCCCTTCCCCTCATACTTGTATTCGACAGGGAGAGGGAAGAGAAAGTGTGAGTCATACCTTCCTCTTCCCTCTCCCTGTCGAATACACGTATAACAACGTATCCTGTGTCCCGCCGCTCGCTTGTAGAACCCTCATAGTTTCCTCGTCTTTCTCCTGTCTAATACGCGAACACTTTGCTTTGCTTTGCTCTTCAGTGGCATTATATTATTTACCTTTCCTCACAGTAATAAATACCATAATTTTTCAGGTTTTGTTGCATGAATCACTTATTTTCAGTCACTTGGACCATTCCCCCTCCTCCCCACGCCTTCCTCCTCCCTTCGCTATACTTGTAGTCATCACGTAACGCCCCGCTCCTCAGCAGTGCCTCACGCACACTCCTCAGTTGCAGTGTTCTCGGTGTTAAGGGAAGGTTA
The DNA here is from genome assembly GCF_024679095.1 of Eriocheir sinensis. Classification (NCBI taxonomy): domain Eukaryota; kingdom Metazoa; phylum Arthropoda; class Malacostraca; order Decapoda; family Varunidae; genus Eriocheir; species Eriocheir sinensis. The sequence continues at coordinate 10,990,804 of NC_066524.1, read as the reverse complement.
CACTGTGTCAGCTCCTGTATTTCGCCGGGTAAGTGTTTATTTATCCTGTCTGAAGCTGTCTTTTCATTCTGTAAGCGTAGACAATGTATACGGGGGCGTGTGTAATGATTGTAGACCATGAAACCAGTGTGCAGTATCTTATCCACGCCCTTTTGGTTCAATACGTACGTTGCTTTTAGCTGAGCGCTGTCAACAAGCACTTCTAGGCAGTCTTTTCAACACGTATACGTGTGCATATGTGTTGACAGGGCGCGTGTGAGGTTATATAGGACTGTATATATATTTGATTGTGTTATCAGACTTAACTTCATTGTTTGTATGTGGCTCACGGTTGACAGATGGCCGATTTTTCGGCCAAATTCCTAAAATTTGGCCGTGAAAAATTATGCCTGGCCGTGAAAACAATGAGCTTTACGGCCAAATTATTTGGCCGAATTTTGACGATTCCTATAGCTACATCATTATGAAAAATATAATGGACCTTACATTCTCAATCGTACGTTTCATTTCTCCTTGTAGTATACTGTCATTGCGTAGGATCAGTCTTTCTACAATGAGTATAACCTGAACGTGCAATACCGGACGTCGACATGTACGGGTCCCGTATGCTTTGCCCTGGCTCGCTGATACTGCTTGATAGGGGTGGGCAGGTACTGGTACCAGTACCGGCACTAACGGTACCAGCTAAACGGTACGGTACCGGTACCAGATTGCTCGGATTAATTTTTTGGATTTATTGATAATTCTTCATGTCCGATTCTTTTTTTTTTTAGGTTGCTAATGAATATTGTTATTGTTATTAAACTGTGATCGAGTACATCCATAATAACTATACATGCTATTTTTTATTGAAAAAAATAATTATTCACTTCATTCAGAGAGAGAGAGCGTACAACAGAAGAAACATCCTAATTAGGGGCAGAAATAAATGAGAGGAAAAAGTCCTGTGTGTGTGTGTGAGTGTGAGACACACACACACACACACACACACACACACAGACTGGACTTTTTTCTCCTTTATTTCCGCCCTCAATTAGGACGTTTCTTCTGTTGTACGCTCTCTCTCTCTGAATGAATATATTTATAAAAAATAACAATAGATAGATATTATGGATGTATAGTCTAATAATCCAATAATAAAATAATGGAGACGGGAGCTATGGTGGAAACAAAAAGCAGGACAAAATGGTGGGAACTTGGGAAGACGGTCAGCGAGGCAGTGAGTTGAGTGAGTTGAGCACAACATTCAAGGCTTAATTTGTCTCCACAGGGCCCATACCGGTACCGCATGGAGACTGGCCAGCCCCGCGCGCCGTCAAGCGTCACCAAGATCCAAACGGTACCGGCACTAGCGGTAATGGTCAGTGCCGAGTGATCATGAGTCTTCCCGGCACTGGGTACCGGTACCGGGTGCCGGCTGAATCGATTCTTCTCGGCACCCGGTACGGGTACCCAGTGCCGGGAACACTCATGATCACTCGGCACTGACCATTATAGTGCCGGTACCGTTTGGATCTTGGTGACGCTTGACGGCGCGCGGGGCTGGCCAGTCTCCATGCGGTACCGGTATGGGCCCTGTGGAGACAAATTATCATAGCTCCCATTATTTTATTATTGGATTTATTGGATGATTCTTCATGTCCGAATTTTTTGTTTAGGATACTAATTTTTTTTTTTTTTTTTTTACAGCAAAGGAGACAGTTCAAGGGCACAAAAAAAGCAAACATTAATAAAAAAAGCCCTCTACTCACTGCTCCTAAAAAGAATCCAAAGATTATTGTTATTGTTATTAGACTATGAGTACATCCTTAATAACTACGTATACATATGCTATTCTTTTTATCGAAAAAAATATTCACTTCATTCATTCATTCATTCAAGAGAGAGAGAGAGAGAGTTTTTTTTACAGAAAATTTATTTAGGAATTTCATCAGACGGCATTACGATAAAAAAAAAATTTGGGTACCGGTACCGGTACTAACAGTACCTGAGGTTTCGGTACCGGTACTACCGGTACTCAAATTAACGGTACCTGCCCATCCCTACTGCTTGAAAGCAGCTGCTTACTGCCGACTGATTTAGTTTAAAATCTAGACTTAGAGCTGTTCGTTGTTCAGTCGTGACGGTCTAGAACACATACTTTATATTAGATTTCATTACAGTACAACGTTTTAATTGTTTCACGCGACCGCTCCCATCTTCATTTTCGAGGGAAGTGTTGCAAAAATGTCAGCGTCACGCCCAGCATGATTGATCTCTTCAAGTCAGCTAACATGTATGGTGCAACAGCAGAAGATGAGGGAGATGATGTCTTATCATACTTCAACTAATCCCATCAGAAATATCTACACCGTCAGAGCAAAGGTGATTAAATTGTAGCATATAAATTATTATTACAGCTAAAATAGTGTAGCTTCATTTCTCGACTGCAGTACACGTTTGGTGTAATTTTGAAAATTTGGCCGAAATTTGGCCGAAATAGTAAAAGTGTTTGGCCGATTTGACCGTGAGTGTGCACGAAATTTGGCTGTGAAACTTTTCGGCCATCTGGCAACCCTGATTGTGGCTGTGTTGTAGCAATTGCCTGCCCTATATGTGACTCGACGCGACGCGACGCGACATGACTCGACGCATCCGGTGTAAACGGTTTCTTTCAAAAACCCATATAAATCAGTGTTATAACTGAGGTGGCGATTCATAATACGTCATGAATCGTCATGACGCAACGCGACTCGACGCGACTCGCTTGGGTTAAACGCAGCCTAAGGGCCGCTTTCACAGTCACTTTTGTTTGTCTTTATCGTTACCAATGAGCGGCGATCGCCGCTATAGTATTTCCACGTAAAACTGGGCGATTGGGTAGTGGCGGCTGCCGGGTTAGCCTGGCCCCGCACCTTACCACACACTCTCAACACCTCTCGCTTCCTCTGCAGCCGCCACTACCCCATCGGTCAGTTTCACGTGGAAATACTATAGCGGCGATCGCCGCCATTGGTAACGATCAAAACGAACAAAAGTGACTGAAAGCGGCCCTAAGTGGTCCGGGTCGGCGGCGGTGGTGGTCCTGTCCAGTGATGTTGAATATTTTACATATCATGAAAATATGAAATGGAAGTACTTAGATACAAAATAACATATACATACATTTGAATATAATAATAATATTGATACATTTGCATTATGCACATCTATTTCATTTTGCAATAAATATCTTTTGTTGAAAACTGGAAGTGTGGCAACAACGCACACGGTCGCAGCCGGATGTAAACAAACCCACAGATGTGGCGGGGAGATTGGTGGCAAATATATGTATTCTTCTGCTGCAGAGAACACTCAGGGGTCATTTGCGAACTATTTCAGTTCCTCTCATACCAAAATTATATTGTAAATTAGGGAGCGACTTCAATAGGCAGGGATGATTGAAAATTAAATCAGTTGTTTTCAGTTGTTCAGCAGAGCAGACCTCAGAGCCTGCCTTGGATTGGGTTTTACTACAGCTTCCTTGTAGAGTGTATTTTGAGCTGTCTGCGAGTGTGGTTGCCCTGCCATTCCACATGTAATGATCCAGGGGTTCCCAACGTTTTTGTTCCTCTGTACCCCTTGGGGATTTTTATAGGTTCCCGTGTACCCCTAAAATTCAGGATAAAAAAAAAAAAACGATGCAATTGTAATATTTTGATATTTTATAATGAATTCTGTATGTGTAGACTGATGATATAATTTAAATAACACTTGTGCACTAAACAACCCACGACATTGTGCAATATGAATGCAGATTACAACACCATGTATTGTACAGTAGTGGTTATTCTCTCGGACCCAACGTACCCCCTGAAAAGTGCAAATGTACCACTGGGGGTACATGTACCCCAGGTTGGGAACCCCTGTTAAATGATCTGTAGTATTTAATAATAATTTTAAGGCTTGAAATAATTTTTTGGCGTGACCAGAACCTTCGCCTCCTCCTAGCTGGCCTGCCTTCTGATCCAGTACCAAGTATACAAAGGCAGCAATCAAAAAGTCGCTGTTGTCCATGTGGTCCATGCTTTGTTTGTCAACAAGCGGCGTGACGGATCTCATCTCCTCAGTAACGAGCGCCCACCATTTTTGTGACGTCATTTTGACGTCATTAACGTCGACGGGACCGTCAAAACGGGATAGTGGGAACCCGACCTAAGTCGTAGGAGGATTTACAGGCGATAAGATTACCCTAGAAGTTGGTCTTTTCAGATTTCTACCCTGTTAACTTGAAAGCACTGAATTACCAGGATAATTACTCTGCACCAGACTGACAGAGGTGGGTCGGTGCATGTGCGCGATTGCGTGCGCGCGCGCTCGATCGTTACAACCACGGCCTGATCACGTGGAGAGTACTTGAGCTCGAAAGTGTGACGCACATACCTAAGCAAAATAATGAAAATACACTATAGCCTGTTCTGAAAGGGGCCACACACTGCAACACTATGTCATGGAATGCTCTTTCATTGCTAAATTTAAACCACAGTACTGCCTTGACCTGCCCCAAACAATCTGTTGGCTCCTGAACCATGATGTCCTCCCTGCTATCCTCCAGGAACACCCTAAGTTTGCACCAAGGTGGTGATGCAGTGTGTGGCAGCCTGCAATATGTGCCATGCAATACAGGGCTGTGATTTCTGCTGTATTCTACTTTAAGGACTATACTTTATCTCTGTATCCATTCCCATCTAGTGCTTTAGCAATGTAGTTCTCCGTCCCCTCATCTTATTTTCAATTGTCTAGGGGGAGGCCGGCAGGTACCGCACCTCCTCCCTTGTTGTACACTCAACAATAAACTATTACTAGGTACTACTACAAATTATGAAAGCAGTTTGGGTGAGACCCGCGCGTGGCCACAGCTCTGTCAAATCTAGCTTTCGGGGTAAGGGTACGTGTAGCGGGACAGAATGTAGGAGCAGGCTAGGGCTGCCACCCGTTCTTAAGATACGGATTCTCTCCGAATTCGAGAGTAAGATGTTGCAATCCATTTTGAACCAATATGGAACACCATTTGTTCCGTATTTGGCCGTCTGAATGGCCAAGCAGATAAGCTTCAGCATTTTAAAATTTTAGTGAGCGCATTTTTCCGTCAGTCACAAAGCCAGTCCGTAAATTTATGTACTTGTTAAACGTCGCCCTTAAATATGTGTAAACTACGCGACGTAACGTCCCTCCCCCTCCCTACTGCCTCCACGCCACCAGCGGGCAGCGGCTGTTAGCCAGGGCGGGCTAGAGAAATTTTAGGGTTGCTACCATGTAGGTAATAAGGGTGGAGAGGCCCACAGCCGAGCGCGCTGTACTGGCGAGTGAAGCCAGTTTTCGTGGTCTCAGCTGTCAAATCGGCCGCCATATTGTTCAAGCCGTGAGGTACGAATACGAGGGTGGAGCGCGCCTAACATAGAGGGCGCTTGCCCTTGGAGTACCGCATCCATGGAGTACCGTAATGTTTTACTTTTCTCTTCTTACTGTTTTCCAGCACTTGAACATGCAGGCGTATGAAATAAAAATATTTTTTCACTCTTAACCTTTATTGCACCGTAACATATACTTGAAGCTACTCTTACCAAACATATTACAAACCATTAAACAATATTAGTTTATTGAGCGTTGCTCTGCTTTTTACATTTTTTTTAAAGTTTTTCTAAATGTAAACTGTTTACATGAATATTTGTATCTGACCTGCAGACAATTTTCAGCAACTGCCTTGATAAGTAAAACCAGATGATTATTTATACTTTTTTTTTTTTTTTAGAGGCTCACTTTCCATCATATGACTGGACAGATCTGAAAATATTTTCTTGTTTTAAAAAGTTGACAGCACTTCAATAACAATTTTATGGCCAGCATACGTTGAAAGGCTTGTGTAGGGATGCTTGTTGCTGCCTATCAGTACTTTTTCTTTAAACATTTTTTCGCATTCTATACATATGGTCATTACATCTTTTGATGGAAAGCACAGGTTGCCCTTGTTTTTTACACTTATTACCTCATGAGATTTGTAAACATCATGTGTTACTAGAACATTACAGCAAGTTTCTCAGATCAATATTTTTTCCAGTTTGAAACGAACAAATTTAACAAAGCCAGCAATATAACTTACAATGCTTTCACAAACGGGAAAATAGCGTACCAGAAATATTTTTTTTTTATTTGTCACATGAAAGACATCGCTTATACCTGACACACCCTGGCGAAATCTTCCACATTAAGGGATTAGTGATCTCACCTGACCTCGTCTTACACACCCTCCCACCAAGCCCTTGCCATTACTGGTTAGTGTCTGATTTGTGAAAAGGTTGGAGCAATGAGCCTCCACCCTTATGCACATCATGCATTAATACATTACTTTCAAGTGTTTGGTCAGATTGCTGGTGGCGTAAGGTCAGGCACCTTGGTGATGGTAATGACTGCTGTAAGATAGATCTTAACCTCAGTAGGAGACATGAACAGTAGTTTCATTATCTCTTCGTACACCAGTCTGTGAATCAGCTTCGTAATTTATTACTGTAAATATACTGTAACAGGTAAGAAAATACTGTACATGATATCCTAGAAGCGCGGTAATGTATTCATAATCACCAAGAAATGCGGTGAGGACAATTTTATTTATTTTTTTATTTTATTATTTTTTATTTTTTTTTACGTTGCAGCCTCTTGCGCCGGTAGGCTTCTTCCCGGTGGGGCCTGATGGTCGGCCCAAGTCTTCGCGGTGGGGCCTGATGGTCGGCCCAGCCCGTTCTGGCGCAGGGGAGTGTTTATAGTGGCGCCATCTTGTATTGGCTCATGCTGCCCCCCGGAACTCGTTCTTGATTCGCTTGGACGGCTTCCTCTAGAGTCCGGGTTGATGGGTGGTCTTTAGGACAGCATGTGGGTAGTTTTAAGCCACTCGGCGGTGACTGAAAAATCCGAGGTGGTAGCGTGAGGATTCGAACCCACGTCGTCCATCACGCGGTGAATGTGGGCCCAGTACGCTACCAGTTCGGCCACCGCCTACCCAATTCATCAAGATGTGCGGTCTCCATTACAAATACAAGTTAGAAAATTGTAAGCAGCAAGCATGTACTGCCAGTCTACCACACGAACCCTCATGAAATGTCACACGCGGACACGTGGTCTGGCCGGCCGCTCATGGAGGTATACATCCATGTGGCCACTCCTCTCCGGCTTGAACAATATGGCCGACTGACAATTTAGTGGCTTCAAATCGCGAGACTCAGGGCCTCTCTATCCTTATTACCTCCATGGTTGCCACCCAGCTGGCAGGCCTATGGTAAGCTTTCATGGTTGGCCCTTGTGGGCAACCCAAGCCCGTCATGGCGCAGGCAAGTGGCTCATGCTGCACCCCGGAGCTCATTCTTGATTTTCCTTGGACAGTTCCTCTAGAGTCCGGGTGGATGGGTGGTCTGAGGCCACTCGCCGGTGTCTGAAAAATCCCAGGTATGGTGCGACTCCCCTTAAAATTTTTTTTTTTTTTTTTTTTTTACATTGCAGCCTATTGCGCCGGTAGGCTTCTTCCCGGTGGATCCTGATGGTCGGTCCAAGGCTTCTTTCCGGTAGGTCCTGATGGTCGGCCCAGCCCGTTCTGGCGCAGGCGAGTGTTTATAGTGGCGCCATCTTGCATTGGCTCATGCTGCCCTCCCAGAGCTCATCTTTGATCCTAGAATCTAGAGTCCGGGTTGATAGGTGGTCTTCTGGACAGCATGTGGGTAGTTTTAAGCCACTCGGCGGCGGCTGAAAAATCCCAGCTTGGTGGCACCGGGCGGGGATTGAACTCGCGTCCTCCTGAACACGAGGCCGTTACTTTGACGACTCAGCCACCGCCTCCCTGTGGCTGTGGTGTGGCCAGTCTAGGGAATTCACGGTAGAACAGCGTTGCCACGTTTCTAACCACGTTGTTTCTCTCTCTCTCTCTCTCTCTCTCTCTCTCTCTCTCTCTCTCTCTCTCTCTCTCTCTCTCTCTCTCTCTCTCTCTTATTGAATGTGATTTGTTATGTTGTAATATATAAATCGTGGTATTATGCGATGAATTTGGTTTTAGTCTTTTCCATTATATTATGCATATTATATATAGCTGACTTTATTTCCACACCACCACTGAGGTAAAAGTCACGGTGCGTTTTTTTAATTTTTTTTAAGAGGTATCCCCGATAGGCCTATTCCTCTGTGTTCTCTGCATCTAGGATGGATGATTTATGACAGTGAACCCTTCAGTATGGACCGGAAACTTGTCCCACCCCTGTCATTAAGCCGCAAATTTTGGAAAATCTACCGCTTTGGTGCGAATCGCCATAACTCCCTTATTTTTGGGGCTTCAGAAATATTTTTAGTATCAATCGACGGCAAAATGAAAGGGCTATATTTTTTAATGAGCGACCGGACTCAAAAACCGACTCGAAAGGGTAAAAATCGAATAAACTCGCAAAAAACGGCTCTGAAAAAAGACTATTTTTGAGTTCCCAACCTTGAAACCTACTAATTTATTGAGAATTTCAGAAAACTTAATAAACAAATACTTTAGCCCTACCAATGTGCTTTCTAATATGATGCATAACATTTCCCTACTCCCAGTAGTTTCGTCGCTAGAGCTCGAAACGTAAACCCTTTTGAGAGCGATTTTGACGAACTCCAGACACTGCCGTTTTTGTCTAGTGTGGCATTGCTATTGCCTCTAGAAGGCTGTACTTTGGCATGTAGCCCCTCTTGGCAATGTAATTTGACCAGCTCGAAGGAGTTTTTGATAGCTCGATTCCAAGTTTGTCGTCGAGCCGTCACAATGTAGCCTGTTTTTTCGGCCCTTTTGCCTCGATTTGGACACGTCGTAGTTTTTTGCTTTTAACTTATTTTATTTATTTAGTGTTTTCCATTTTTTTCTGATTATTAATCTATATTAATAGAGCTTTCATTTGCCACTAAACACACCTTCCTAGCTTCAGTAGTTTTTACTCGAGCTTGACCAGAAATCGCGACGAAAATTCGCTGAATCTGACTCATTTCACGCGCCGCGATGAAAAACCTTCCTGACGCCACAAAAATTAATATATCTGCATAAAAATTAATATAGGAACACTTCAATATGTTGGGTATCTTGTATTAAAGCCATTGTAAGATATCTATATAAAAAAATATTTTTTTTATATATAATCATTTCACTATATAAATCAACCTATATTAAGTCTTATTATACATATTATTTTTTGTTTTATTTAGTATTCAACCCTATTTCTTCCCATTTATGAATAATACATTTAATTTGCTTTCTTTTGATACCAAATATGTATGTATATATGTGTGTATGTATATATATGTATGTATACATACATATATACATACATATTTGGTATCAAAAGAAAACAAATCTTAACTGGAAACTTCACATCTCCTCTCTCACTAAATCAGCTTCCTCGAGGTTATAACGTTCTGTATCGTCTCCGCCAGTTCTTCTCCCCCACACAGTTGCCATCTATATACAGGGGCCTTGTCCGCCCTCGTATGGAGTATGCATCTCACGTGTGGGGGGGCTCCACTCACTCAGCTCTCTTGGACAGAGTGGAGTCTAAGGCTCTTCATCTCATCAACTCCCCTCCTCTTACTGATAATCTCCTACCTCTTAATTTCCGCCGCCATGTTGCCTCTCTGTCTTCTATCGATACTTTCACGCTGACTGCTCTTCTGAACTTGCTAACTGCATACCTCCCCCCCTCCTGCGGCCCCGCTGCACGCGACTTTCTACTCATGCTCATTCTTATACTGTCCAAACCCCTACCCTTATGCAAAAGTTAACCAGCATCTTCACTCTTTCATCCCTCACGCTGGTAAACTCTGGAACAATCTTCCTTCCCTTCAACGCCTGGGACAATTTCTACGGACAAAGTGAGCTCTTCCACAGGGGCGGAATACACCTGTCTCCCATCGGGGCAGCCAGATTCGGAAGGCTCCTCAACGACGCAGTACGTGACACCCGATCAAAAACGACCCTCAGCCACGTCCCTCCACCCCGTCCGTGTAAATAGACGACGTGCATCGCAACAAACATGTAACCGTGATCCCGCAAGTACCACCACCTCTATTACCAAGCCTCTAGATAACTTAAAAATCCTTAGTTTCAATGCGCGTAGCCTAAGAAACAAATTTGATGAAATGAGATGTCTTGCTCTAACAGAAAATTTTGACATAATTGCTATAACCGAAACATTTATCGACACCACAAATATTGATTTAAATTCCGAATACAACAGATGGCTACAGACTCTTCAACAAAGATCGTGTAAACCATAGAGGTGGTGGCGTCTCCCTTTTTGTCAAAAGCTATTTGCAACCCACTGACAAAACACCAAGAGACAGTAACGTTGAACATTTGTGCGTGCGAGTTAACATTGCAAAAGTCAATTTAAATATATCTGTCACCTACAGGCCTCCCGGGCAATCACTCGATGACGACCTTGAAATGTACAGCGTTTTAAGGCAGTCACTTAATAACAACGACTCACTGATATTAGGAGACTTTAACCTCCCCTATATCGACTGGACAACACTGTCAGGTACAGAAGGCGAGTCACATAGAATGATCGAATTTCTAGAAGAAAATTATCTAAGCCAAATGGTTTCTGAACCAACTCGACAAAATAACATACTCGACCTTGTTATAACGACCCAAGATAACCTAGTCAGTAGTGTCACGGTAGGAGAACACCTCGGTTCTTGTGATCATAAATTAGTGCGCGTCGACATTAGAGTTCAATCATCAGTGACCGAAAATAGAGTAAAGGTGCCCATTTTCAAAAGAGCTAACTTCGTAGAAATCCGACAAAAACTAACAGAAATACAACTATCAGATGGCGGCAATGTAGAGGACGCCTGGCTAAGCTTTAAAAATAATTTACTCATTCAGGAGAACACATTCGTCCCCTTGTGCGAGAAGCGAAATAACACTTATAAAAGCCCACCTTGGTTTAATAGCGAAATTAAACACTCAGTCAAGGAGAGAAAATTGTCTCACAGGTTAAAGAAAGAACAAAGCACGCCCCAAAACATTAGACTTTATAATGATGCCAGGCGACGAGTTTTTTTTTTTTTTTTTATTACATTGCGGCCTGTTGCGCCGGTAGGCTTCTTCCCGGTGGATCCTGATGGTCGGTCCAAGGCTTCTTTCCGGTGGGTCCTGATGGTCGGCCCAGCCCGTTCTGGCGCAGGCGAGTGTTTATAGTGGCGCCATCTTGCATTGGCTCATGCTGCCCTCCCAGAGCTCATCTTTGATCCTAGAATCTAGAGTCCGGGTTGATAGGTGGTCTTCTGGACAGCATGTGGGTAGTTTTAAGCCACTCGGCGAGTTTTAAGCCACTCGGCGAGTAAACAGATTAGTGCGTCAGGCAAAGCGTAGATATGAAGAAAATATTGCAGCCAACTGTAAAAATAATCCGAAATCCTTCTTCAGTTACATAAACAACAGAAAGGCGATCAGAAGTGGAATTGGCCCTTTAACAAACAGCGACGGTGCACTAGTGACTGACCGCCAACACGTTGCAAACCTCTTAAACAGTTACTTTTCCTCGGTGTTTAATACTAACAGTCTTCCTCCCACTACCACCAACACCAGTACTATTGTAAATCTCGAGCATGCAATGCCTAATTTTGAAATAACAACCGATGAAGTCCTTAAAGCTCTCCATTCACTTAAAACAAATAAAAGTCCCGGATCCGACAAAGTATATCCTATACTGCTTAAAGAAACAAAGAGCGAAATACTCTTCTCCCTCACTACCGTATTCAATATATCCTTGCGACAAGGCATCGTCCCTTCGGATTGGAAAAAGGCTAACGTGACACCGATTTTTAAGAAAGGAGACAAAAAAATACCAGGTAACTACCGACCCATTAGTCTAACTTCAATTGTAGGTAAGCTTCTTGAGAGCATAATTAGAGACAAAATGGTGAGTTACCTCGAAAGCCACTCATTAATTGGGGATTCACAACATGGCTTCCTTAACAAAAGATCCTGCCTTTCAAATCTATTGACCTTTTATCACGACCTCTTCTGAGTTTATGACGTAACCAAATCATTGGACGTAGTCTATCTTGATTTCCAGAAAGCGTTTGATAAAGTCCCACATCATAAATTACTTTATAAATTAAAGCAAATAGGTATTGACGGTCAGGTAAACCAATGGATCGCGAATTGGTTGAGCAACAGACAACAAAGAGTGGTGATTGACGGATTTAACTCAGAGTGGGCGCCGGTCACTAGTGGCGTCCCTCAGGGCTCGGTTCTTGGCCCAGTGCTCTTCATTATTTACATCAACGACGTGGATGTTGGACTCAATAATCGCATTAGTAAATTTGCAGACGACACAAAGATTGGTAACTCGATTCTCACTGACAAACACAGGCAAAGCCTCCAAGAGGATTTGCACAAAATTTCAGCTTGGTCGGATAGATGGGAGATGCCCTTTAACGTAGACAAATGCCAGGTCCTTCAAGTTGGAACAAGAAATAAGAAGTTCGAATACGAAATGCGCGGCGTTAAACTCACAAGCGTTCAATGCGTTAAGGACCTGGGGGTCAAAATCGCGTCAAACCTCAAATTCTCACATCAATGCATCGATGCAGCAAATAAAGCGAACAATGTTGGGCTTCATTAAAAGAAACTTTGTATTCAAGAATAAAGATGTAATACTTCTGCTCTACAATAGTTTAGTCAGACCCCACTTGGGATATGCGGTACCGTTTTGGTCTCCTTACCATGCAAAGGACATTGCCAAATTAGAAGGTGTTCAGCGTTGGGCAACAAAAATGATCCCTTCCTTGCGCAACAAATCCTACGAAGAAAGGGTTTCCACCCTTAACATGTTCTCTCTTGAGAAACGTCGCCTCTGAGGAAAACTGATCGAATGTTTTAAAATACTTAATTGTTTCACGAATGTAGACAGAACAAAATTGTTTATGATCGATGACACTTTGCGAACGAGGAACAATGGCATAAAACTCAAATGTAGACAAGTAAATTCAGACTGCACCAAATTTTTCTTCACCAACGTTGTAGTGCAAGAATGGAATAAGCTCCCACCGTCAGTGGTCCAGTGTAACATGATTGACTCCTTTAAAAACAAGCTCGACCGTCACTTCCTTGAACTTAATATTAACTTAAGTAGAAAAGCAACGTTTTGGAGCCATCTGATTAGTGTAGATTCACTTAGGTTTAAGGACAGACCACCTAGTCTGGACCATGGGGTCTGTGTGGTCTGATTTTCTATGTAATTCTATGTAATTCATCTGTATTTCCTCCTGCCTACGACTTGAACTCTTTCAAGAGGAGGGTATCAGGACACCTCTCCTCCCGAAATTGACCTCTCTTTCGGCCACCTCTTTGGATTCTTTTTAGGAGCTGCGAGTAGCAGGCTTTTTTTTATTATTATTATTGTTTCCTTGTTTTGTGCCCTTGAACTGTCTCCTTTGTTGTAAAAAAAAAAAAAAATGCATTATTCATCACATTTACTGATGCTGGAGGAATGTTGGGGAAGAGTTGGTTTGTGAACCATTTTTCAAATGTTTCTGCATTCATTTGATCATGGTAATCTCCGACATTTTTTGCTTGGAAAACAAGGGCGGCCACGGAAAAAAATCCTTCTCTTGACCCGGCGTGGAGAATGATCAAGCGGCCTCTGACTCCCGTAGCATGTCCTGCATCTTCATTCATCCAACATTTGAAAACCGTGTAGTTTTGGTTAATCCACGTCTCGTCCAAATATACGATGTTCTTGTCTGTGCTTAAGTGTTTCCTCATTTCACTTAAAAACTTGCTTCGTGCAAATTGCACATCATTCCTTTCCAAGAGGAATTTTCGCCCATCAACCTTTGCGTAGCGAAATCCAATTTTCTTCAGAACTCTTTTCAGTGTTTCACGGCTGCCAGAATATGAGAGGTTGTTCTTCATTTCTTCGTGAATTTTGTCGAGTGTGTTGATTTCTTTTTTTTCATAAAACTGCAAAACTGTTATGTGCAGTACACCTTCATTGAAGTTATCAAAGAAGTCCGTGATGGGTTTTGATCGCTGCCTTTTCTTGGGAGACGTAAACTTGGGAGCGTGATTCTCGACATTTTCTCTTACTTGTCTCTTGATGGTTTCGACGGTTCTTTCACTGATGCAAGTTGCAGTAGCTGCACGACGATTAACCCTTGATAATTGCTCAAGAGGGCTTCCATTCTGCTTCTCTTGCTCAAAGTACTGGCAAATATTGACGATAACTTCTTTTGTTTGGCTGTGTAGATGCTGGGAGAGTCTTGGTTGAGCAGTCATGTCGAGCGTGTCTGGTCTGGTCAAGGACTCTGACTGACCTGAGGCTGAGTCACCTGTCCTGACCTCTCAACTGTGTGGATGACGGGCGTGTCTGGGAGTGTTTCCACCACCAGGATTTCAATGTATTTTTTTTTCTTATGTCAGCTTATTTCAACGTACTTTCCTTCACGATATAATCTAAATATAATTGTGAAACTACTTACCCATCCCAAAACGAAAGGGAAACTCATTAATAGGTACTGCATTTTTTTTAGCAACACTGTAAAGTAAGTATGCCACGTTTCTTTATATGTTTATAAATATCTTATCCATCATAGGTTTACTGTGCCTTCATACATTATAATACTATGATTAAACGTGTATGCATATTTCCTGATCATATCTTAAAAATATGAAAGTTTGATGAAATTTGGGTGGATAGTTTTTGAGAAAAAAAATCTTCGAAAAAATTAACGCTTTGATACTGTGTGACATTCTTCTATTTTTAGTAGTATGCCTTTGACTACTGGTGCACAAAATATTTATACCCAATGCTACAGTTTGTCTGTAAAACATTTGGACTATGTGTCATCATTTTCATAAAAAAATAACTCGGGTGCCTTTTTCTGCCTCGATGCAGAGAAAAATATAATAAAATCATGACTAAAAGATATAAAAAAAAGATGTGTTATGGACAAAAAAAAAAAATGTCTTCTTAAGCTTTCATATTCTACCAGCACTTTTAATCATAGGTTTGAAATTAAGGGAGGAGTGTCGCTTCAAATATCAAAAATTTACGTTTTGAGAAAACATGTTTTCTGACACTTCTATAGGGGAGAGCAGCACACAAACTAAGTGCCCTCGTCAAGGAATGATGCCTTATCAAGAGCAGTGATATATTTTACAGAAATATAAATATCACAAAAAAAAAAAGCAAAAAAGCTGATATTGTGAAATGGTGTAAACAATGCTCTAAAATAGAAAACTGGATATGTAGAGGGAAGACTACTCGGATACAATTTTTATTTTTATTTTTATTTTTTTACAAAGTAAATTTTGTCGTAGACACCTGAGACTTTCATAGAGTATGGAGGAATGACAGGGGAGTCTTTGGTCATTTTTTTTCTGAGTTTTTTTTTTTATATTACAGGTGGAGTAAACTCAACACTGTCTGACAGTTACTCTCAGAGCCGTGGCCACTTAGTAGTAGAGCTATCCACAGCACTCTACCCTCAAGTTGACACGAGCCTTTAGTGTACTGGATGTTCCCCAACCTGTAACGCACTATTTTACTTTTTATGCCGCAGTTCGGTCTACCAAGGTAGGATTTTTTTTTCCTTATGCAGGTCCCAGTTAGAATATCAATTTATAGCAACTGTCTTTCAGAACACATTGAACACAGAGAGACCAGACCATGGACGAGGATGAGGCATTCTTCAACCCCTACAACAGGTCCTACAGACCACCAAGACAAGGTCCCCAACACAGAGGCAGGGGCCGCGGCAGAGGTGGTGAGCGGGGCGCCATGAGCATGGAGTCCTTGAATATGTCCAGCAATTGGAGGCAAAATTCTGGTAACAGAGCTGGACGGAGGCAACATTTTTATGGCCAAGAGGGACGGAGGCAAGACACTGGTGGTCAAGATGGAAGGAGACAAACATCTGCTGATCGTGATGGTTGGCAACCAAGACCTTATGGCAACAAGGATGGGAGGGGCTGTGAGCAAGACGAGCCAAGTGGAGAGAACCGATACTATGGCAGTCGTGGCGGGAGGAGAGGAACCTTTCCTCCTCGTGGTGGTTCCCGGCAGACTCGGGGCCCCTCAAACAACCCCAGAGGTGAAGGGAAGGATTCACATTTCCACAACAGCAGGAATAAACAGAGAGAGCGTCCTGTGGGTAACAGAGAGCTGGAGAGACTGACCACACTACAGCCGGACTTGGTGGTCTTTGAGCTTCTGAGTGAAAAGTCCGGCTTCCCCTTGCTTATAGAGGAAGGTAACTTTACGCCCTATAAAATGGAGTTGACGGTGAAGGTTCTTGCACGGGTCACCGCCACCCAGTCAAACAGGGACAACATGTACCAACTCCTGAACAAGACCTGCACGGATAATTTTGTGTTCAAGTTGATGAACCACGCACTGACCCTGAAGAGGGAATACCCGGAGAAGGGGCCCGTCTTCTTTGCTGAGCTGCACACGCTGCTGGAGACCTTCGCCAGTGGCATGACCTCCATTGCCATCAAGCGTCTGGTGAATCTGGTTGACGGATGTCACTCTGCCCTTGTCACAATGGAGGCAGATGGATTTGTGGAGAACTCTTTAGTTAAGAAGTATAAGGCTTTGATGGATTTCCTGACAGAGGAAGGGAAGAAGCGTGCTCAGGAGGAGAAGATGGACAGTCAGGAGAGAAAGAGGAAAAGGGAGGCAGAAATGAATAACATGGAGCCACCAGATGATTTCAGGGAGATGTCTGTTCTTCCGACCCAAATGGACATCACAGACACCAACCGCCCCTTCCTGCGCAAGAATTTGGTGTCTGGCTGCTATGCCGACGGACAGCACTACCTGGACGTCCAGTTCAGACTCCTGC
Source organism: Eriocheir sinensis (assembly GCF_024679095.1). Lineage (NCBI taxonomy): Eukaryota > Metazoa > Arthropoda > Malacostraca > Decapoda > Varunidae > Eriocheir > Eriocheir sinensis. The sequence goes on along the minus strand of NC_066524.1, from coordinate 10,973,926 downwards.
GCGAGGACTTTGTGCGGCCCCTGAGGATCGGCATCAGCCAGTTTAGGAGTAACACAAAGTCTCGCATAATGGACGTCAGAATTTACAGGAATGTGACCTACATAGACTGTAAGGTGGAGCGTCGGAGATTATTCCACGAGGTCCAGCTAGGGTCCATGAAGAGGATGAAACTGGAGAATTCCAAGAGACTCATTTATGGAAACCTGGTGTGTATCAGCAACGATAACTTTTCCACGATGGTCCTTGGCTCCGTGGCTGACAGGACCCCAGAGAAAATCAGGCAAGGAATCATTGGCATCGAGTTTGAATCTGACATCAGAAACTTTGACACGTCCAGCCAGTTCACGATGATTGAGTCGAGGGCATACTTTGTGGCCTACAAACACGTCCTGCAGGCACTGAAGGAGATGCCGGAGAACATCCCGATGGAGAAATATGTGGTGCAAGTTGAGGCCCTCATTGACCCCCCCCAGTACCTGGCCCCGGAGGAAACCTACGACCTGAGGGTGATGAAAAGCAGCTCCTTGATGAGGAGAGCCGAGGCAGTCATAAGGCTCAATAGGCTGAGGCGAGGCCATGACCAATATGAAGATGAAGATGAAGATGAAGAGGATCAGCATGAGGATGTCAACACAACACCTGAGTCAAGGCGACTTCAGAGAGTTCAGGTCACCAGGACACTTCTCGACTGGCCGTCAGAGGCGGAGCTTGGCCTGGACAGCTCCCAGCGGCGTGCACTGCGCAGTGCACTCACGCGGGAGCTGGCCATCATCCAGGGACCTCCAGGCACAGGCAAGACATTCATCGGCCTTAAAATTGTGCAAATCTTGCTGCACAACAGTCTTGTCTGGAAGACAAAGGAGAACCCAACACCCATCCTGGTGGTGTGCTTCACAAACCACGCCCTCGACCAGTTCCTGGAGGGCATGACCACCTTCACCAAGAGCATTGTGAGAGTTGGCTCTCGGACACAGAGTGAAAAGATAGATGAGTTCCAGATCAACAAACTCGTGCGATCTGTTGTCAGCTCCCGATCATTACCACAAAACATTTATGACAACAAGTCAAATCTCACCAATGAGCTCAAAATCTTAGAGAACAATGTTCATGAGTTAGAAGTGGTTGATTATGAGTGTGGTGCTGCAAGAGGCATTCTCCACCTGAGTGCATTAGCTGACAACATAATCCCTGACCACATCTTCCAACAGCTCCACCAAGCACCAGATGAAAAAGTTCTAACACACTGGCTGACACAGAGCTACCATGCTCCAGGCACCACCTCAAGACTCTTGTGGCAGCAGCCTAGTGACTCTACAGTACAAGGCAGGCCTTCTCAGGAGCAGCTGCCAGGTGCAAAAGAGGACAGCGACGTTGATGAAGAAGTATTTCATGATGCTGAGGAACTTATTGAGACAGAGGAGAGAGAGAGAAAACTGGATGATGACACTGATGAGCCTGTTAGTGGATGGGACACTCGAGTAAACTTTGAGGTAACCAAGAAAGAACTAGAGGGAACACTGAACTTGCTGTTGCAAAGAGCTGAGGATGGAGATGAGGATGCTTTCCTGAACCACATGATCATCTCTGGGAAGCTGGAGGCCATCAAGATTGGTCTCGACATACCCGTTAACTGCCAGGACATGGAGGCACTTGAAGCTGTTCCCCAGCTTAACATCTGGCACCTTGAACCGAGGCTGAGGTGGCAGCTGTACAATCACTGGCTGGCAAAGCTTCAGAGGCGTGCGAAGGCAGCGCGGGCGAAAATCACGGCGGAGTTACTGAGGAAGGTCAAGACTTATGAGGAAGTCCGGAATGCCGAGTATTTGCACACGATGAGAAGGGCGGCCATCGTGGGCATGACAACGACCGGCGCCGCACAGTACAACAGCATCTTGAGGGACCTTGCACCGGCCATAGGTAAGAACACTTGACTGCCACTGCCCACTCGTGTACAGCTGCTGACACACCTACCCATCCACCTTAGGTTGAGCTTGTGATTGTAGCCCCTGCCCCTGCCCTGCTGCAAGCAACCTGGGGTGGAGGAGAGTGGAGGGTGGGGAAGAGAGGGAGGGAGTTTGAGGTGTGCATTATTGAGCGCTTGCAACCTGCTGCCATACGGCGTGTCTGATTGTGTGGGTTGCAACTTGCATATGTTAGCCTATGGATAGGAAACAGTGTCAATGATATGCAAACAACTATAACAAAAACCATCAAGTATCGTCGATTTTGAGTTAAAAATTATCAATATTGTCGCAAACATCAGTTTTGTTAATGTAAAGCCTGCTAATGTTCTCGTTAGCGAACAGCGCCAAGGCTGTTTAATAATTATAGTCAGCGGTCTTGTTAAAGCTGTTTGCAACAGTACTAATGATTTTTAACTCAAAATCGACTATAACTGACAATATTTGTTATTGTTGCCTGCACAGTATTGACATCGGCAACTGTTTCCTGTGCGTAGCCTACAATACATTATCCACGAAATCGGACACGCTGTGTGAAAGCAGGCTGCCAGCGCATAATAATGCACACCTCAGACTTAAGTGAACCGACTTAAGTCCATTCACCAAGCTGGGTCCCTTGCTCCAAGCTGAGCAGGCAGTGCTGCTGATTGGCTGTTGGCGGGTGGGCAGTTTGTTGTCTCTGCCGAACAACACTCGCATAGGTTCAGAAAATATGCATGTTTCTTAACATTGCTGACCTCTTACACAGGAGAGACATTTTATTGACATCATTGGGGTAAGCAGTGATTTTACTTGTGTTACATATTATCCAAATAGAGAAATATAGTTATTCTTAACCTACCCTGTCATGTTGGGAAGCAGAAACGTCAGATACTTCATCCAACAACAGCCAATCAGCAGCGTCTTTACCTACTCTGCTATATGGATCCAGCCACTTCTGGGGCATCCAGCTTAAGTGAATAATGGACTATCATACACTCTTCTCTCTCCCTCTCCCATCCTGCACTCGCCTACCTGAAGGAAGAGGCACACAGTCACAATGAGTTCATAGAGAAGCAAATCAATCTGCAGCTGACTCATACTTCTTCCCTTGTCTATGGTTTACAGTTTGCTCGCATAGCTCCATAATGCAGGGCCTGAGACACCCAGTGGTTTACACCGTCTCTGCATTCTTACTCATTTTAGACACCATTGTTTAAGTCATCACTAACGTATTTCAGTTGCCCTTGTCACGCATTCATCCTTGTTATTCATTTCATTCATTATTGTTACTCATTTTAGTCATCATTGTTACTCATTTCAATCATCATTGTTACTCATTTCAATCATCATTGTTATTCATTTCAATCATCATTGTTATTCATTTCAGTCATCATTTTTACTCATTTCAGTCATCATTGTTACTCATTTCAATCATCATTGTTACTCATTTCAATCATCATTGTTATTCATTTCAGTCATCATTTTTACTCATTTCAGTCATCACTTACTCATTTCAATCATTGTTACTCATTTCAATCATCATTGTTACTTATTTCAGTCATCATTGGTACTCATTTCAGTCATCACTTACTCATTCCAATCATCAATGTTACTCATTTCAATCATCATTGTTACTCATTTCAATCATAATTGTTACTCATTTCAGTCATCATTGTTACTCATTTCAGTCATCATTGTTACTCATTTCAGTCATCACTTACTCATTTCAATCATTGTTACTCATTTCAATCATCATTGTTACTTATTTCAGTCATCATTGGTACTCATTTCAGTCATCACTTACTCATTCCAATCATCACTGTTACTCATTTCAATCATCATTGTTACTCATTTCAGTCATCATTGTTACTCATTTCAGTCATCACTTACTCATTCCAATCATCACTGTTACTCATTTCAATCATCATTGTTACTCATTTCAATCATCATTGTTACTCATTTCAATCATCATTGTTATTCATTTGTCATTGTTATTCATTTGTCATCATTGTCAGTTATAGTCATCACTTACTCATTTCAGTCATCATTGTTCCATTCATCACTAACATATTTCAGTTGTCCTTATCACTCATTCATCCTTGTTGCTCATTTCAGTCATCATTGTTACTCATTTCAGTCATCACTTACTCATTTCAGTCATCCTTGTTACTCATTTCAGTCATCACTGTTACTCATTTCAGTCATCATTGTTACTCATTTCAGTCATTCTTGTTACTCATTTCAGTCATCACTGTTACTCATTTCAGACATCATTGTTACTCATTTCAGTCATTATTGTTCCATTCATCACTAACATATTTCAGTTGTCCTTGTCACTCATTCATCCTTGTTACTCATTTCAGTCATCACTGTTACTCATTTCAGACATCATTGTTATATACTCATTTCATACATTATTGTTATTCACTTCATTCATCCTTGTTACTCATTTTAGTGATCAGTTACTCATTTCAGTCATCACTTCGGTCATCCTTGTTACTCATTTCAGTCATCATTGTTACTCATTTCAGTCATCATTGGTACTCATTTCAGTCATCATTGGTACTCATTTCAGTCATCCTTATTACTCATTTCAGTCATCATTGTTACTCATTTCAGTCATCCTTGTTACTCATTTCAGTCATCATTGTTACTCATTTCAGCCATCATTGGTACTCATTTCAGTCATCCTTATTACTCATTTCAGTCATCCTTGTTACTCATTACAGTCATCATTGTTACTCATTTCAATCATCATTGGTACTCAATTCAGTCATCATTGTTACTCATTCCAGTCATCCTTGTTACTCATTTCAGTTATCCTTGTTACTCATTTCAGTCATCCTTGTTACTCATTTCAGTCATCCTTGTTACTCATTTCAGTCATCCTTGTTACTCATTTCAGTCATCCTTGTTACTCATTTCAGTCATCATTGTTACTCATTCCAGTCATCATTGTTACTCATTTCAGTCATCACTTACTTCAGTCATCCTTCTTACTCATTTCATTCATCCTTTTTATTCATTTCAGTCATCCTTGTTATTCATTTCAGTCATCACTTAGTTCAGTCATCCTTCTTACTCATTTCATTCATCCTTTTTATTCATTTCAGTCATCCTTGTTACTCATTTCAGTCATCCTTGTTATTCATTTCAGTCATCACTGTTACTCATTTGTCATCCTTGTTATTCATTTCATTCATTGTTACTCATTTCAGTCATCATTGTTATTCATTTTAGTCATCACTTACTCATTTCAGTCATCACTTAGTTCAGTCATCCTTGTTACTCATTTCAGTCATCCTTGTTATTCATATCAATCATCACTTACTTCAGTCATCCTTGTTATTCATTTCACTCCTCATTGTTAGTAATTTCATTCATCATTGTAATTAATTTCAGTCATCAGTGTTACTCATTTCAGTTATCACTGTTACTCATTTCACTCATCCTTGTTATTCATTTCAGTCCTCATTGTTAGTAATTTCATTCATCATTGTTACTCATTTCAGTCATCACTGTTACTCATTTCATTTGTCGCTTATTTCATTCATCCTTGTCACCCATTTCAGTCGTCATTGAGGAAGCTGCCGAGATCCTGGAGTCACACGTTATCACATCCCTGACTGCCAACTGCCAGCACCTCATCATGATAGGTAAGCTGTCCTCTTGTCTGCCTTCAGATGGACTGTTAGCCGGTCCTTTCACACCCTCCCAATCAGCAGTTATCAGGAATATTAGGAATATTGTGTGTCAGCCAGTTTTTACACACCCTCCCAATCAGTGCATCAGGAGTGGGGAGTGTTAGCCAGTTTATTCACACCCTCCCAATCAACAGCTATCAGGAATAAGGTGTCTTAGTTTTTACACCCCTTCCCAATCAGTGCAACAGAATTAGGGTGTGTTAGCAAGGTTTTAGACCTTTTCACAACCAACAGTTATCAGTAATAAGGTGTGGTAGCAAGTTTTACACACCCTCCCAATCAGCACATCAGGAGTGGGGTGTGTTAGCCAGTATATACACACCCTCCCAATCAGTGCATCAGGACTAGAGCGTGTTAGCCAGTCCTTATGCCAGCGTGGGTGTTGAGTTGTGGTTATGTGAAACACCTCGCTGTGGGTCACGTGCCTCAGGCGTGTATACTGTGCATGTTGAAACAAAGCCAGGGTATGCGTGCTATGTGGAGTAGAGACTACTATATGTAGCTACAACTCTGCAAAATGCCGAGATGCATAATTTTTTCAGATTTTTCCCTTTATTTGTTGGCATTCAAAATTTATTTACTTTGAATGAACATTTCTTTGTCTAGCTAAGTTGTATCAAATTCCAAATTGTAGAATGCTGAGTTCATAGCAGTTAGTAAACCTGCTTTCGTCCATCTGGTCCATCAGGGTGTCTGCTGGAACAGGACGGAGCACACTAACATCAGACAGGAGTAGAGGACGTTGGGAAGACCCGTGGCGTGCAGAGGACTAATAATGACAGCATTGCTATTTTCCCCTCAGGCGACCACCAGCAGCTGCAGCCCAGCGCGACGGTGTACGAACTGGCCACCAAGTACGGCCTGGAGACCTCCCTCTTTGAAAGGATGATCAAGAATGGCTTGGCGTGAGTATTCCACCGTCCACTGCATGAGTGTTTGCTGCCCGGGAGAGACTGCAGCTTAGGGTACATTACCCATTCTGTGCAGCATGAAGTGTGAGAGTGAAAGGCTACCAAAAAATTCAAGATGAACAAGCACTCTATTTTGACTGTAGCTCAAAACAGAAATGAGCTGTTGGGGGAGAGGGCAAGGCTGGGTAATGTCAGGGCTGCACAGGGAGGGCAAGGCTGGGTAATGTCAGGGCTGCACAGGGAGGGCAAGGCTGGGTAATGTCAGGGCTGCACAGGGAGGGCAGGCCTTGGTAATGTCAGGGCTGCACAGGGAGGGCAAGGCTGGGTAATGTCAGGGCTGCACAGGGAGGGCAAGGCAGGGTAATGTCAGGGCTCCACAGGGAGGCCAAGGCAGGGTAATGCCAGGGCTGCACAGGGAGGGCAAGGCTGGGTAATGCCAGGGCTGCACAGGGAGGGCAAGGCTGGGTAATGTCAGGGCTGCACAGGGAGGGCAAGGCAGGGTAATGCCAGGGCTGCACAGGGAGGGCAAGGCAGGGTAACGCCAGGGCTGCACAGGGAGGGCAAGGCTGGGTAATGTCAGGGCTGCACAGCGAGGGCAAGGCAGAGTAATGTCAGGGCTGCACAGGGAGGGCAAGGTTGGGTAATGTCAGGGTTCCACAGGGAGGGCAAGGCTGGGTTATGTCAGGGCTGCACAGGGAGGGCAAGGCTGGGTAATGTCAGGGCTGCACAGGGAGGGCAAGGCTGGTTAATGCCAAGGCTGCACAGGGATGGCAAGGCTGGGTAATGTCAGGGCTGCACAGGGAGGGCAAGGCTGGGTAACGTCAGGATTCCACAGGGAGGGCAGGGCTGGGTAATGTCAGGGCTGCACAGGGAGGGCAAGGCTGAGTAATGTCAGTGCTGCACAGGAGGGGCAAGGCTGGGTAATGTTAGGGCAGGGCAGGGCTGCACAGGGAGGGCAAGGCTGGGTAATGCCAGGGCAGGGCAGGGCTGCACAGGGAGGGCAAGGCTGGGTAATGTCAGGGTTCCACAGGGAGGGCAAGGCTGGGTAATGTCAGGGCTGCACAGGTAGGGCAAGGCTGGGTAATGTCAGGGTTCCACAGGGAGGGCAGGGCTGGGTAATGTCAGGGCTGCACAGGGAGGGCAAAGCTGGGTAATGTCAGGGCTGCACAGGGAGGGCAAGGCTGGGTAATGTCAGGGCTGCACAGGGAGGGCAAGGCTGGGTAATGTCAGGGCTGCACAGGGAGGGCAAGGCTGGGTAATGTCAGGGCTGCACAGGGAGGGCAAGGCTGGGTAATGTCAGGGCTGCACAGGGAGGGCAAGGCTGGGTAATGTCAGGGCTGCACAGGGAAGGCAAGGCTGGGTAATGTCAGGGCTGCACAGGAGGGCAAGGCTGGGTAATGTCAGGGCTGCACAGGGAGGGCAAGGCTGGGTAATGTCAGGGCTGCACAGGGAGGGCAAGGCTGGGTAATGTCAGGGCTGCACAGGGAGGGCAAGGCTGGGTAATGTCAGGGCTGCACAGGGAGGGCAAGGCTGGGTAATGTCAGGGCTGCACAGGGAGGGCAAGGCTGGGTAATGTCAGGGCTGCACAGGGAGGGCAAGGCTGGGTAATGTCAGGGCTGCACAGGAGGGCAAGGCTGGGTAATGTCAGGGCTGCACAGGAGGGCAAGGCTGGGTAATGCCAGGGCTGCACAGGGAGGCAAGGCTGGGTAATGCCAGGGCTGCACAGGAGGGCAAGGCTGGGTAATGTCAGGGGTGCACAGGGAGGGCAAGGCTGGGTAATGCCAGGGCTGCACAGGAGGGCAAGGCTGGGTAATGTCAGGGCTGCACAGGGAGGGCAAGGCTGGGTAATGCCAGGGCTGCACAGGGAGGGCAAGGCTGGGTAATGCCAGGGCTGCACAGGGAGGGCAAGGCTGGGTAATGCCAGGGCTGCACAGGGAGGGCAAGGCTGGGTAATGTCAGGGCTGCACAGGGAGGGCAAGGCTGGGTAATGTCAGGGCTGCACAGGGAGGGCAAGGCTGGGTAATGCCAGGGCTGCACAGGGAGGGCAAGGCTGGGTAATGCCAGGGCTGCACAGGGAGGGCAAGGCTGGGTAATGTCAGGGCTGCACAGGGAGGGCAAGGCTGGGTAATGTCAGGGCTGCACAGGGAGGGCAAGGCTGGGTAATGTCAGGGCTGCACAGGGAGGGCAAGGCTGGGTAATGTCAGGGCTGCACAGGGAGGGCAAGGCTGGGTAATGTCAGGGCTGCACAGAGAGGGCAAGGCAGGGTAATGTCAGGGCTGCACAGGGAGGGCAAGGCTGGGTAATGTCAGGGCTGCACAGGGAGGGCAAGGCTGGGTAATGTCAGGGCTGCACAGGGAGGGCAAGGCTGGGTAATGTCAGGGCTGCACAGGGAGGGCAAGGCTGGGTAATGTCAGTGCTGCACAGGGAGGGCAAGGCAGGGTAATGTCAGGGTTGCACAGGGAGGGCAAGGCTGGATAATGTCAGGGTTGCACAGGGAGGGCAAGGCTGGGTAATGTCAGGGCTGCACAGGGAGGGCAAGACTGGGTAATGTCAGGGCTACACAGGGAGGGCAGGACTGGGTAATGCCAGGACTGCACAGGGAGGGCAAGGGTGGGTTATGTCAGGGCTGCACAGGGAGGGCAAGGCTGGGTAATGTCAGGGCTGCACAGGGAGGGCAATGCTGGGTAATGTCAGGGCTGCACAGGGAGGGCAAGGCTGGGTAATGTCGGGGCTGCACAGGGAGGGCAGGGCTGAGTAATGCCAGGGCTGCACAGGGAGGGCAAGGTTGGGTAATGCCAGGGCTGCACAGGGAGGCAGGGCTGGGTAATGTTATTGCTGCACAGGGTGGGTAATGCCAGGGCTGCACAGGGAGGGCAAGGCTGGGTAATGTCAGGGTTGCACAGGGAGGGCAGGGCTGGGTAATGTTATTGCTGCACAGGGTGGGTAATGCCAGGGCTGCACAGGGAGGGCAAGGCTGGGTAATGTCAGGGTTGCACAGGGAGGGCAGGGCTGGGTAATGTCAGGGCAGCACAGGGAGGGCAGGGATGGGTAATGTCAGGGCTGCACAGGGAGGGCAGGGCTGGGTAATGTCAGGGCTGCACAGGGAGGGCAGGGCTGGGTAATGTCAGGGCTGCACAGGGAGGGCAGGGCTGGGTAATGTCAGGGCAGCACAGGGAGGGCAAGGCTGGGTAATGTCAGGGCTGCACAGGGAGGGCAGGGCTGGGTAATGTCAGGGCAGCACAGGGAGGGCATGGCTGGGTAATGTCAGGGCTGCACTGGGAGGGCAGGGCTGGGTAATGTCAGGGCTGCACAGGGAGGGCAAGGCTGGGTAATGTCAGGGCTGCACAGGGAGGGCAAGGCTGGGTAATGCCAGGGCTGCACAGGGAGGGCAAGGCTGGGTAATGTCAGGGCAGCACAGGGAGGGCAAGGCTGGGTAATGTCAGGGCTGCACAGGGAGGGCAGGGCTGGGTAATGTCAGGGCAGCACAGGGAGGGCAAGGCTGGGTAATGCCAGGGCTGCACAGGGAGGGCAGGGCTGGGTAATGTCAGGGCTGCACAGGGAGGGCAGAGCTGGGTAATGTCAGGGCAGCACAGGGAGGGCAAGGGTGGGTAATGTCAGGGCAGCACAGGGAGGGCAAGGCTGGGTAATGTCAGGGCAGCACAGGAGGGCAAGGGTGGGTAATGTCAGGGCTGCACAGGGAGGGCAAGGCTGGGTAATGTCAGGGCAGCACAGGGAGGGCAAGGGTGGGTAATGTCAGGGCAGCACAGGGAGGGCAAGGGTGGGTAATGTCAGGGCAGCACAGGGAGGGCAAGGCTGGGTAATGTCAGGGCTGCACAGGGAGGGCAAGGGTGGGTAATGTCAGGGCAGCACAGGGAGGGTAAGGCTGGGTAATGTCAGGGCAGCACAGGGAGGGTAAGGCTGGGTAATGTCAGGGCAGCACAGGGAGGGCAAGGCTGGGTAATGTCAGGGCAGCACAGGGAGGGCAAGGCTGGGTAATGTCAGGGCTCCACAGGGAGGGCAAGGCTGGGTAATGTCAGGGCAGCACAGGGAGGGCAAGGCTGGGTAATGTCAGGGCTCCACAGGGAGGGCAAGGCTGGGTAATGTCAGGGCTCCACCGAGAGGGCAAGGCTGGGTAATGTCAGGGCTCCACCGAGAGGGCAAGGCTGGGTAATGTCAGGGTTCCACAGGGAGGGCAAGGCTGGGTAATGTCAGGGTTCCACAGGGAGGGCAAGGCTGGGTAATGTCAGGGCTCCACCGAGAGGGCAAGGCTGGGTAATGTCAGGGTTCCACAGGGAGGGGCAAACACAGCCTAAGTCTGCCTCCCTTTACAGATTCGAGACCTTGGAGTACCAGCACCGCATGCGCCCGGAGATTTCGCAGCTGCTGGTGCCGTCCATCTACCCGACGCTGAAGGACCATCCGTCGGTCCAGGACTACCCGAGGGTGCTTGGCATGGTCCACAACGTGTTCTTCCTGAGTCACCAGGAGCACGAGCGGGCGGTGTGTAGCGTTCTTGTGTGCCCTGCCCGGGTCAGTGACTTTGGGGGGTTTGTTCATTTGTTTCTACACATGTACCACTCCATGCCATGCTAACATTGGAGAAAATACTCCAGAAGAATTGGCTATAGTAGCACTGTCAGAGTGAGGAGTGGTAAACATTCCTTGGTCTGACAGAACTTCACTTTGTGCCTCGGCACAACCTCCTGGAGCAGCGTCTCCCTGGTGTGCTTACTAACTGGAGTGTTTGTACATGCACAAGAACACAAATTGACTCCCTTTTCCAATGGCAGGAGTCGGATGACAACAACAGCCACGAGAACCAGCACGAGGCGGAGCTGATCATGGGTCTGTGTCGCCACCTCATGCTGCAGGGGTACAGCCCTCAGGAGGTCACCATACTCACCACCTACTCAGGACAGTTCTTCCTCCTCAGGAAGGTGGGTCGAGGCTACGTCTGCAAGTTTAACTTTAAATTTTCCCACAACTCCCATGTCAAGACCAAGACCCAAACTATAATAATGGCTGCCTTGAGAGTTTCCTCATCACCAAATGAGACTGCCAGGGCGAGTAGGGTCTGCTCTGATCTGATCCGCACACTTCCTTTAAGCCTAGGTCACACCTACAGGTAATGCAACGTACATTCAGTGTCCAAGATGTAAGCCATTTTTTATTTTATTTATGCAAATATGTTATATCCTGGACTGTGAAGATGGAGTCAGGAGTGGCAGACTCTTGGGTGGAGTCAGTCTGCTCCTCTCTCACTCAAATAGTCTTGTCTTCCTCTCATCCACTGCAATAGTTGTACTCACCTCATTTCCAGCTCAGTCTGGTCTCCGTCACCCTCAGTTTTCCTTAACCTTGCCATTTTTCCCAGCACAGCTAAACTCTGGCTATCCGGCCCCCGGGTGTTTGGAAACCCCAAGTATCTGGCAAAAATTTGGCCAGCCAAAGATTAAAAATAATCAAGAAAAAAGAAAAAAAATTCATTTAAGAATTACAAATATCCAGGCGGCACAAGGTTTGAAATGTCCACGATGCAGTCCACCACCTCCAGAGTATGCCTGCCCTTTCTCCAGTTGAGTCTTTAGCCACGCAACTCCATACAAAAAAGTTTTGACAAAGTAGCAGCATTAGCCAAACGCCTGAACGAAGGCCAAGACCAATCCCTGATAAGTCATTGCCCAGGGGTGTATTTGGGGGGGGATATGCAATGTTTGTAAACAAAGGGCAAATCATAGTTAATGAGTGCGGTGGCCAGTATCATCTCTGCTGCATCTTTTTACCATCTACTGTTGTTTCCTTCAACTGTGCAGTTAATAGTAAAGGGTCACCTTAGGAGCAGCTGAGGGAAATTTGTGGGGGACTTTGTAGGATGCAGTTTGTTTAGTTGATCCAGTGTCCTGTTTGAATCACCCCCCCACCTGAAGGGAATTGTGTGGTTAACGGGTCAACTGTACGTGTGCATGGTGCTGCCCTGCATCCGGTTGCAGCAGCAGTGACACTGACCACACTCATTTGGCTAACACTTGTTTGGCAAACAGCACCATCTTGGCAAAACTTGTTAGGTTCCTTTGCCATTAGCATTTCAAAAGCAATCCCACACCTGCTACTGGACTACTGGTGACGTTGAACAGTGTTGCGTGGTTAAGGAGACAAACAGCGTCAAATAAGTATGCTTATTATGTACTCAAATTTCTGAGTCTGTAGTACCTGTGTAAACATGTTTGTATGAATTAAATTTCATGGTGAACTTTTAGAATGTACCCCAAATATCTGGAATTTCCACTTACTCATCACCTCTGAATTCCCATGGCTGCTGGTTACTAGGGATTTTACTGTTTTCGCATCACATGCTGTAAATGCCCAGGACAGGATTAGTGGTGACTTTGCCAATGCAGGGTTTGGCCCCCTATGCTGTGCTTATTTACCAATGCTTCACTGGTGTCTCATTTCACTTCTGTACCACTTACCCTTCTGTGCAGACAGGGCCATATTCTGGCTCTGTGTGTACTACATTAAATTTTATCTGGCCTGGCACCAGCCGTTCCCTCCGATACTTGTGTCATAGGAATACTGTTCTGGTATATTGGACCAGTGCTACAGTCCAGCACAGTGTCCCAGAGCTCCACAGTCCAGCACAGTGTCCCAAAGCTCCACAGTCCAGCACAGTGTCCTAAAGTTGCACAGTCCAGCACAGTGTCCCAAAGCTCCACAATCCAGCAGTGTCCCAAAGCTCCACAGTCCAGCACAGATTCCCAAAGCTGCACAGTCCAGCACAGTGTCCCAAAGCTCCACAGTCCAGCACAGTGTCCCAAAGTTACACAGTCCAGCACAGTGTTCCAAAGCTGCACAATCCAGCACAGTGTCCCAAAGCCCCACAGTCCAATACAGTGTCCCAAAGCCCCACAGTCTAACACAGTGTCCCATAGCCCCACAGTCCAACAGTATCCCAAAGCCCCACAGTCCATCACAATGTCCCAAAGCCCCACAGTCCAACACAGTGTTCCAAAGCCCCACAGTCCAACACAGTGTCCCAAAGCCTCACACTCCAACACAGTGTCCCAAAGCCCCACAGTCCAACACAGTGTCCCAAAGATCCACAGTCCAACACAGTGTCCCAAAGCCCCACAGTCCATCACAGTGTTCCAAAGCCCCACAGTCCATCACAGTGTCCCAAAGCTTCGCAGTCCAATACAGTGTCCCAAAGCTGCACAGTCCAGCACAGTGTCCCAAAGCTGCACAGTCCAGCACAGTGTCCCAAAGCTGCACAGTCCAACACAGTGTCCCAAAGCTGCACAGTCCAACACTGTCCCAAAGCCCCACAGTCCAACTGTCCCAAAGCCCCACAGTCCAACACAGTGTCCCAAAGCCCCACAGTCCAACACAGTGTCCCAAAGCTGCACAGTCCACCACAGTGTCCCAAAGCTGAACAGTTCAGTACAGTGTCCCAAAGCCCCACAGTCCAACACAGTGTCCCAAAGCTGCACAGTCCAACACAGTGTCCCAAAGCTGCACAGTCCAACACAGTGTACCAAAGCTGCACAGTCCAACAGTGTCCCAAAGATCCACAGTCCAGCACAGTGTCCCAAAGTTGCACAGTCCAACACAGTGTTCCAAAGTTGCACAGTCTAGCACAGTGTCCCAGAGGTGCACAGTCCAACACAGTGGTCCAAAGTTACACAGTCCAACACAGTGTCCCAAAGTTGCACAGTCCAACACAGTGTCCCAAAGCTGCACAGTCCAGCACAGTGTCCCAAAGCCCCACAGTCCAGCACAGTGTCCCAAATCTGCACAGTCCAACACAGTGTCCCAATGCTCCACAGTCCAACAGTGTCCCAAAGCTCCACAGTCCAACAGTGTCCCAAACCTCCACAGTCCAATACAGTGTCCCAAACCTGGACTGTCCAACACAGTGTCCCAAAGCTCCACAGTCCAACACAGTGTCCCAAAGCTGCACAGTCCAACACTGTCCCAAAGCTGCACAGTCCAACACAGTGTCCCAAAGCTCCACAGTCCAACACGGTGTCCCAAAGCTGCACAGTCCACCACAGAGTCCCAAAACTGCACAGTCCAACACAGTGTCCCAAAGCTCCACAGTCCAACACGGTGTCCCAAAGCTGCACAGTCCAGCACAGTGTTCCAAAGCTGCACAGTCCAGTACAGTGTCCCAAAGCTGCACAGTCCAACACAGTGTCCCAAAGCCCCACAGTCCAGCACAGTGTCCCAAAGCTGCACAGTCCAACACAGTCTCCCAAAGCTGCACAGTCCAGCACAGTGTCCCAAAGCTGCACAGTCCAACACAGTGTCCCAAAGCTGCATAGTCCAGCACAGTGTCCCAAAGCTGCACAGTCCAGCACAGTGTCCCAAAGCTGCACATTCCAACACAGTGTCCCAAAGTTGCACAGTCCAGCACAGTGTCCCAAAGCCCCACAGTCCAACACAGTGTCCCAAAGCTGCACAGTGTCCCAAAGCTGCACAGTCCAACAGTGTCCGAAATCTGCACAGTCCAGCAGTGTCCCAAAGCTCCACAGTTCAACACAGTGTCCCAAAGCTCCACAGTCCAACACAGTGTCCCAAAGCTGCACAGCCCAACACAGTGTCCCAAAGCTGCACAGTCCAACAGTGTCCCAAAGCTGTACAGTCCAACACAGTGTCCCAAAGCTGCACAGTCCAACACAGTGTCCCAAAGCTCAACAGTCCAACACAGCGTCCCAAAGCTGCATAATCCAACACAGTGTCCCAAAGCTGCACAGTCCAATACAGTGTCCCAAAGCTCCACAGTCCAATACAGCGTCCCAAAGCTGCACAATCCAACACAGTGTCCCAAAGCTGCACAGTCGAACACAGTGTCCCAAAGCTCCACAGTCCAACACAGCGTCCCAAAGCTGCACAATCCAACACAGTGTCCCAAAACTGCACAGTCCAACATAGCATCTCAAAGCTGCACAGTCAAACACAGTGTCCCAAAGCTGCACACTCCATCACAATGTCCCAAAGCCCCACAGTCCAACACAGTGATCCAAAGCCCCACTGTCCAACACAGTGTCCCAAAGCCCCACAGTCCAACACAGTGTCCCAAAGGCCCACAATCCAACACAGTGTCCCAAAGCCCCACAGTCCAACACTGTCCCAAAGTTGCACAGTCCAACACAGTGTCCCAAAGCCCCACAGTCCATCACAGTGTTCCAAAGCCCCACAGTCCATCACAGTGTCCCAAAGCTGCACAGTCCAACACAGTGTCCCAAAGCTACACAGTCCAGCACAGTGTCCCAAAGCTGCACAGTCCAACACAATGTCCCAAAGCTCCACAGTCCAACACTGTCCCAAAGCTGCACAGTCCAACACAGTGTCCCAAAGCTCCATAGTCCAACACAGTATCCCAAAGCTCCACAGTCCAACATGGTGTCCCAAAGCTGCACAGTCCAACACAGTGTCCCAAAGCTGTACAGTCTAACACAGTGTCCCAAAGCTCCACAGTCCAACACTGTGTCCCAAAGCTGCACAGTCCAACAGTGTCCCAAAGCTGCACAGTCCAGCACAGTGTCCCAAAGCTGCACAGTCCAACACAGTGTACCAAAGCTGCACAGTCCAACAGTGTCCCAAAGTTGCACAGTCCAGCACAGTGTCCCAAAGTTGCACAGTCCAACACAGTGTTCCAAAGTTGCACAGTCCAGCACAGTGTCCCAAAGGTGCACAGTCCAACACAGTGGTCCAAAGTTACACAGTCCAACACAGTGTCCCAAAGCTGCACAGTCCAGCACAGTTTCCCAAAGCCCCACAGTCCAGCACAGTGTCCCAAATCTGCACAGTCCAACACAGTGTCCCAAAGCTCCACAGTCCAACAGTGTCCCAAAGCTCCACAGTCCAATACAGTGTCCCAAACCTGGACAGTCCAACACAGTGTCCCAAAGCTCCACAGTCCAACACAGTGTCCCAAAGCTGCACAGTCCAACACAGTGTCCCAAAGCTGCACAGTCCAACACAGTGTCCCAAAGCTCCACAGTCCAACACAGTGTCCCAAAGCTCCACAGTCCAACACAGTGTCCCAAAGCTGCACAGTCCAACACAGTGTCCCAAAGCTGCACAGTCCAACACAGTGTCCCAAAGCTCCACAGTCCAACACAGTGTCCCAAAGCTGCACAGTCCAGCACAGTGTCCCAAAGCTGCACAGTCCAGCACAGTGTCCCAAAGCTGCACAGTCCAACACAGTGTCCCAAAGCTCCACAGTCCAACACAGTGTCCCAAAGCTCCACAGTCCAACACAGTGTCCCAAAGCTGCACAGTCCAACACAGTGTCCCAAAGCTGCACAGTCCAACACAGTGTCCCAAAGCTCCACAGTCCAACACAGTGTCCCAAAGCTGCACAGTCCAGCACAGTGTTCCAAAGCTGCACAGTCCAGCACAGTGTCCTAAAGCTGCACAGTCCAACACAGTGTCCCAAAGCCCCACAGTCCAGCACAGTGTCCCAAAGCTGCACAGTCCAACACTCTCCCAAAGCTGCACAGTCCAGCAGTCTCCCAAAGCTGCACAGTCCAACACAGTGTCCCAAAGCTGCACAGTCCAGCACAGTGTCCCAAAGCTGCACAGTCCAGCACAGTGTCCCAAAGCTGCACAGTCCAACACAGTGTCCCAAAGTTGCACAGTCCAGCACAGTGTCTTAAAGCCCCACAGTCCAGCACAGTGTCCCAAAGTTGCACAGTCCAACACAGTGTTCCAAAGTTGCACAGTCCAGCACAGTGTCCCAAAGGTGCACAGTCCAACACAGTGGTCCAAAGTTACACAGTCCAACACAGTGTCCCAAATCTGCACAGTCCAACACAGTGTCCCAAAGCTCCACAGTCCAACAGTGTCCCAAAGCTCCACAGTCCAATACAGTGTCCCAAACCTGGACAGTCCAACACAGTGTCCGAAAGCTCCACAGTCCAACACAGTGTCCCAAAGCTGCACAGTCCAACACTGTCCCAAAGCTGCACAGTCCAACACAGTGTCCCAAAGCTCCATAGTCCAACACAGTGTCCCAAAGCTCCACAGTCCAACACGGTGTCCCAAAGCTGCACAGTCTAACACAGTGTCCCAAAGCTGTACAGTCTAACACAGTGTCCCAAAGCTCCACAGTCCAACACGGTGTCCCAAAGCTGCACAGTCCAGCACAGTGTTCCAAAGCTGCACAGTCCAGCACAGTGTCCTAAAGCTGCACAGTCCAACACAGTGTCCCAAAGCCCCACAGTCCAGCACAGTGTCCCAAAGCTGCACAGTCCAACACTCCCAAAGCTGCACAGTCCAGCAGTCTCCCAAAGCTGCACAGTCCAACACAGTGTCCCAAAGCTGCACAGTCCAGCACAGTGTCCCAAAGCTGCACAGTCCAGCACAGTGTCCCAAAGCTGCACAGTCCAACACAGTGTCCCAAAGTTGCACAGTCCAGCACAGTGTCTTAAAGCCCCACAGTCCAACACAGTGTCCCAAAGCTGCACAGTCCAACACATTGTCCCAAAGCTGCACAGTTCAACAGTGTCCGAAATCTGCACAGTCCAGCACAGTGTCCCAAAGCTCCACAGTACAACACAGTGTCACAAAGCTGCACAGCCCAACACAGTGTCCCAAAGCTGCACAGTCCAACACAGTGTCCCAAAGCTGCACAGTCCAACACAGTGTCCCAAAGCTGCACACTCCAACACAGTGTCCCAAAGCTCCACAGTCCAACACAGCGTCCCAAAGCTGCATAATCCAACACAGTGTCCCAAAGCTGCACAGTCCAATACAGTGTCCCAAAGCTCCACAGTCCAACACAGCGTCCCAAAGCTGCACAATCCAACACAGTGTCCCAAAGCTGCACAGTCCAACACAGTGTCCCAAAGCTCCACAGTCCAACACAGCGTCCCAAAGCTGCACAATCCAACACAGTGTCTCAAAACTGCACAGTCCAACACAGCGTCTCAAAGCTGCACAGTCCAACACGGTATCCCAAAGTTGCACAGTCCAGCACAGTGTCCCAAAGCTGCAGTCAAACAGTGTCCCAAAGCTGCACAGTCCAGCACAGTGTCCCAAAGGCCCACAGTCCAGCACAGTGTCCCAAATCTGCACAGTCCAACACAGTGTCCCAAAGCTCCACAATCCGACAGTGTCCCTAAGCTCCACAGTCCAACACAGTGTCCCAAAGCTGCACAGTCCAACACAGTGTCCCAAAGCTCCACAGTCCAACGCAGTGTCCCAAAGCTGCACAGTCCAACACTGTCCCAGAGCCCCACAGTCCAACACAGTGTCCCAAAGCTCCACAGTCCAACACAGTGTCCCAAAGCTGCACAGTCCAGCATAGTGTCCCAAAGCTGCACAGTCCAACACAGTGTCCCAAAGCACCACAGTCCAGCACAGTGTCCCAAAGCTGCACAATCCAACACAGTGTCCCAAAGCTGCACAGTCCAGCACAGTGTCCCAAAGCTGCACAGTCCATCACAGTGTCCCAAAGCTGCACAGTCCAGCACAGTGTCCCAAAGCTGCACAGTCCAGCACAGTGTCGCAAAGCTGCACAGTCCAGCACAGTGTCCCAAAGCTGCACAGTCCAGTACAGTGTCCCAAAGCCAAACAGTCCAACAAAGTGTCCCAAAGCTGCACAGTCCAACACATTGTCCCAAAGCTGCACAGTCCAACAGTGTCCCAAATCTGCACAGTTCAGCACAGTGTCCCAAAGCTCCACAGTCCAACACAGTGTACCAAAGCTCCACAGTCCAATACAGTGTCCCAAAGCTGCACAGTCCAACACAGTATCCCAAAGCTCCACAGTCCAACACAGTGTCCCAAAGCTGCACAGTCCAACACAGTGTTCCAAAGCTGCACAGTCCAACACATTGTCCCAAAGCTCCACAGTCCAACACAGCGTTCCAAAGCTGCATAATCCAACTCAGTGTCCCAAAGCTGCACAGTCCAATACAGTGTCCCAAAGCTCCACAGTCCAACACAGCGTCTCAAAGCTGCACAATCCAACACAGTGTCCCAAAGCTTCACAGTCCAACACAGTGTCCCAAAGCTCCACAGTCCAACACAGCGTCTCAAAGCTGCACAGTCCAACACATTGTCCCAAAGCTGCACAGTCTAACACAGCGTCTCAAAGCTGCACAGTCCAACAGTGTCCCAAAGCTGCACAGTCCAGCACATGTCCCAAAGCTGCACAGTCCAGCACAGTGTTGCAAAGCTGCACAGTCCAACAGTGTCCCAAATCTGCACACTCCAACACAGTGTCCCAAAGCCCCACAGTCCAACACAGTGTCCCAAAGCTGCTCAGTCCAGCACAGTGTCCCAAAGCCCCACAGTCCAACACAGTGTTCCAAAGCTGCACAATCCAACACTGTCCCAAAGCTGCACAGTCCAACACAGTGTCCCAAAGCTGCACAGTCCAACACAGTGTCCCAAAGCTCCACAGTCCAACACAGCATCCCAAAGCTCCACAGTCCAGCAATGTGTCCCAAAGCCCCACAGTCCAACACAGTGTCCCAAAGCTGCACAGTCCAACAGTGTCCCAAAATTGCACAGTCTAGCACAGTGTCCCAAAGCTGTACAGTCCTGCACAGTGTCCCAAAGCTGCACAGTCCAACACAGTGTCCCAAAGCTGCACAGTCCCAAAGCTCCACAGTCCAACACAGTGTCCCAAAGCTCCACAGTCCAACACAGTGTCCCAAAGCTCCACAGTCCAACACAGTGTCCCAAAGCTCCACAGTCCACAGTGTCCCAAAGCTCCACAGTCCAACACAGTGTCCCAAACCCCCACAGTCCAACAGTGTCCCAAAGCCATACAGTCCATCACAGTGTCCCAAAGCTGCTCAATCGAAGACAGTGTCCCAAAGCTGCACGGTCCATCACAGTGTCCCAAAGCTGCACAGTCCATCACAGTGTCCCAAAGCCCCACAGCCCAATACAGTGTCCCAAAGCCCCACATTCCAGCACAGTGTCCCAAAGCTGCTCAGTCCATCACAGTGTCCCAAAGCTGCACAATCCAACACCGTCCCAAAGCTGCACAGTCCATCACAGTGTCCCAAAGCCTCATCAGTCCAGCACAGTGTCCCAAAGCTCCATCAGTCCAGCACAGTGTCCCAAAGCTGCTCAGTCCAACACAGTGTCCCAAAGCTGCACAGTCCAACACAGTGTCCCAAAGCTGCACAGTCCAACACAGTGTCCCAAAGCTGTACAGTCCAGCACAGTGTCCCAAAGCTGCACAGTCCAACTCAGTGTCCCAAAGCTGCACAGTCCAACACAGTGTCCCAAAGTTGCACTGTCCAACAGTGTCCCAAAGCTGCACAGTCCATCACAGTGTCCCAAAGCCCCACAGTCCAGCACAGTGTCCCAAAGCTGCACAGTCCAGCACAGTATCCCAAAACTGCACAATCCAACAGTTTCCCAAAGCTGCACACTTCAACACAGTGTCCCAAAGCCCCACAGTCCAACACAGTGTCCCAAAGCTGCTCAGTCCAGCACAGTGTCCCAAAGCCCCACAGTCCAACACAGTGTTCCAAAGCTGCACAATCCAACACTGTCCCAAAGCTGCACAGTCCAACACAGTGTCCCAAAACTGCACAGTCCAACACAGTGTCCCAAAGCTCCACAGTCCAACACAGCATCCCAAAGCTCCACAGTCCAGCAATGTGTCCCAAAGCCCCACAGTCCAACACAGTGTCCCAAAGCTGCACAGTCTAACAGTGTCCCAAAATTGCACAGTCTAGCACAGTGTCCCAAAGCTGTACAGTCCAGCACAGTGTCCCAAAGCTGCACAGTCCAACACAGTGTCCCAAAGCTGCACAGTCCAGCACAGTGTCCCAAAGCTACATAGTCCAACACAGTGTCCCAAAGCTCCACAGTCCAACACAGTGTCCCAAAGCTCCACAGTCCAACACAGTGTCCCAAAGCTCCACAGTCCAACACAGTGTCCCAAAGCTCCACAGTCCACTGTCCCAAAGCTCCACAGTCCAACACAGTGTCCCAAACCCCCACAGTCCAACAGTGTCCCAAAGCCATACAGTCCATCACAGTGTCCCAAAGCTGCTCAGTCGAAGACAGTGTCCCAAAGCTGCACAGTCCATCACAGTGTCCCAAAGCTGCACAGTCCAACACAGTGTCCCAAAGCCCCACAGTCCATCACTGTGTCCCAAGGCTGCTCAGTCCAGCACAGTGTCCCAAAGCTGCACAGTCCAGCACAGTGTCCCAAAGCTGCACAGTCCAACACAGTGTCCCAAAGCCCCACAGTCCATCACAGTGTCCCAAGGCTGCACAGCTCCACTGTGCCCACAGCTCCCAAACCAAACTATACTCTCCATGTCTTGGGTTTTCTTCTAAACGCCTGGTTCTAGGTGTCCTGAACATTACTCTTAAATCTGTTGTCTTCTTCCTGAACACCACGCACTATTCTTGATGTTTTTGTGGTCTTTGGAATGTATTGGTTTGGGAGCTGACAAACCCACTGTCCTGGACTGTGGAACTGGTCCCTTGTCACAGTAAGTGTTGCTGAACATTCTTGCCTTGGCAACACTTCATTTTTACCAAGCTTTTCTGCAGGACATCATTCCCTGCACAGGAAGGTTGGTGGAGGCTGCAACCACTCCAACCTGTAGTCTTTTCTTTGTGTCGCCTCACCCTCATGAAGTTCATCCACTGTCTAAGCATTCATGGAGGTCTGTAGTACAGCATTCCCTGCACAGGAAGGTTGGTGGAGGCTGCAACCACTCCTACCTGTAGTCTTTTCTATCGCCTCACCCTCACGGAGTTCATCCATTGTCTAAGCATTCATGGAGGTCTGTAGTACAGAATTCCCTGCACAGGAAGGTTGGTGGAGGCTGTATCCACTCCTACCTGTAGTCTTTTCTTTGTGTTGCCTTACCCTTATGAAGTTCATCCATTGTCTAAGTATTCATTGAGGTCTGTAGTACAGCATTCCCTGCACAGGAAGGTTGGTGGAGGCTGTATCCACTCCTACCTGTAGTCTTTTCTTTGTGTTGCCTCACCCTTATGAAGTTCATCCATTGTCTAAGTATTCATTGAGGTCTGTAGTTTCCAACTTTGATGACATCAACTTTGTCTTCTTTCAGCTTCAGCGACAATACCCAGAATGCACCGGAGTGAGGGTCGCTGTGGTTGACAACTTCCAGGGTGAGGAAAACAAGATCATCCTCCTTTCCTTGGTAAGAAGCAATCCCGAGGGGAATGCGGGATTCCTGCGTAGAGACAACCGCGTTTGTGTGGCCCTGTCCCGCGCCAAGCACGGCCTTTACATCACCGGCAACATGGGGCTGCTGAGTGAGTCCAGCAGCCTCTGGAAGAAGATCAATGGAGACCTGGTGCAGTCTGGGAGTCTGGGCCTGGCCTTCACTCTGCGCTGCGAGAACCACCCGGACCAGGTTGTAACTGTGGCCACAGGGGCGGACTTCTTAGCCAAGAGCCCCGAGGGTGGGTGTGTGCAGGTGTGTGCCAAGCCACTGCCAAACTGCCGGCACTCATGTCCCAGAGTGTGCCACATGGATGACCCTGAGCACGAGGAGTACAAGTGCCGGGTACCATGTCCCAAGACCCTGTGCAGCCTGGACCACAAGTGCCCAAAGCTCTGCCATGAGATCTGTGGCCCCTGCATGGTCATCCTGCCCAAACCCCTCCCCTGCGGTCACACCCACAGGATCCCTTGTCACGTGGCCCCAGAGTCTCACAAATGCCCAACGATGGTGGAGAAGAAGATCCCTGCCTGCGAACACATGGTCACCATGCCCTGTCACCACAACCCAAGCACCTTCACTTGCCCCGAGGACTGTGACACAAGAGTACCGTGTGGCCACAAGTGCAGGAAGAAGTGCCACCGCACCGAGGACCCAGACCATCTGGAGTACTCCTGCCAGGAGGCCTGCACAAAGATCAACGTGGGCTGCACACAGAAACACCCGTGCCACAAGAAGTGCTACCAGGAGTGTGGGGCGTGTGTGGTCATGGTGGACAAGAAGCTTCCCTGCGGGCACGAGCAGAAGGATGTGGAGTGCTCCCAGCCAGCGGAGAAAATTCTGTGCAAGAAGTACTGCAAGAAGACCCTTCCCTGCGGCCACAAGTGTAAAAGATTGTGTTTCAAGGAGTGTGGGGACTGCCAGGTGCCAGTGAAGAAGGTCGTGGAAGCCTGCGGCCACTCCATCAGAGTAAGTCCTTCACTGCACTGGACCATCCTGGGCTGAGGAGTCCCTTCCTAGGTCACCATTTGTACTCACCCTTTGAGATGTAATGTTACAGTAGCCTTGCAGTCTCCTCACTCAGAGATGTCCAGTGGTAACTTGGTGCTGGGCTGCCTCAACCTTGTGTCCTGTCCCTTCCTTTTGGCTTCCTCACTTGCCTTTCCTGCATACTCTCTTCTTTGATAGTATACAGACGGTAATAGAGGAAGTCACACAGACTTGCCAGCATACCTTTTACCAAGTAAGGTCACCCAACCATTCAGCCATGACTTCACTCACTTGACACATGTACAGTGCTCCCTCATTATTGACGGGGCTAGGTTTCTGAAATGCCAGTCGATACCTAAAACTGTCGATACTGATTTTTGTTAAGTCATGTAACCTCCTGTTTATTTTTTTCTACCTCACCAACCACTTATATGCTCTGAGCAACTTACTTAAAAAATTTCTTAGATATAAATTCGTTTGGTTCCATCTGGCCGTGCTGATATCCTGCCGACTCGCCCAGGCTCAACACATAATGGCTGCCGCATCGTCATCACCATGTCTCCACCCACACCTTTTAGCTTTCTTCTCTCCACTTGGAAGACCACAAGGGCGCTCAGGAGCCATGCCGATGAGTAGGACGAAGGACGATAACGTAGCTGTAGCTGTGAACGTTGTCGGAGCGACACACACACGTGGAGCGATGCTAGCTTGTCGGGACAGCAGGAACATGCCGCGTGCGGCCAGGGACACCTGGTGGGTGGCGCGAAAACTAGCTAGGAGGCGGCAAATACCTTTTTTTCCCCATCAGATAACACCCGTTTATAATCAAAACCGTCTTAAAAAATCCGTCTATAATGAAGAAGCACTGTACTGCCAGGCTTGGAAAAGGTGCTGGAACCATCCAGACAATAATTTTCATTCCACCGAAGAAAAAAAATCCTAGTAACCAGTTTGGTGACCTATAGTAGTATCATCTGTATATTGGAGCTGTCTGTGGCTGCCATATCTTAATCTTTTTATGTTAATAAAAAGCTATTTAGAAAAGAGAATTTAGCACAAAACTTTGAGAAACTGTTGCCATCAGACATTTTAGAAACACTTACTTTATTTTCATCCATTTATATAAATTACCATGAATTTGAGTGTGACGTCCCCTTAGGAGAAGACTATGTTTTCGGGTTTGAATGTGCCATGCCCTCCTGTGCCCATGCCAGGGAACAAATTATTCCTTGTAGTACTCACAGCAGGGAACAAATCATTCCTTGTAGTACCCACAGCAGGGAACAAATCATTCCTTGTAGTACTCACAGCAGGGAACAAATCATTCCTTGTAGTACCCACAGCATGGAACAAATCATTCCTTGTAGTACCCACAGCAGGGAACAAATCATTCCTTGTAGTACCCACAGCAGGGAACAAATCATTCCTTGTAGTACCCACAGCAGGGAACAAATCATTCCTTGTAGTACTCACAGCAGGGAACAAATCATTCCTTGTATTTCTCACAGCAGGGAACAAATCATTCCTTGTATTTCTCACAGCATGGAACAAATCATTCCTTGTATTTCTCACAGCAGGGAACAAATCATTCCTTGTATTTCTCACAGCAGGGAACAAATCATTCCTTGTAGTACCCACAGCAGGGAACAAATCATTCCTTGTAGTACTCACAGCATGGAACAAATCATTCCTTGTAGTACCCACAGCAGGGAACAAATCATTCCTTGTAGTACTCACAGCATGGAACAAATCATTCCTTGTAGTACTCACAGCAGGGAACAAATCATTCCTTGTAGTACCCACAGCAGGGAACAAATCATTCCTTGTAGTACCCACAGCAGGGAACAAATCATTCCTTGTAGTACCCACAGCAGGGAACAAATCATTCCTTGTAGTACCCACAGCAGGGAACAAATCATTCCTTGTAGTACTCACAGCAGGGAACAAATCATTCCTTGTAGTACCCACAGCAGGGAACAAATCATTCCTTGTAGTACCCACAGCAGGAAAATACTACTACAGGCAATTCCGGTGAGGTCAAAAGAATGAACTGTGTCGTGACAGTGAACTTGCCCTGTTCATGTAGCTGCTTTTGGCTCATTCCAGACTGCGTGCAGCGATCCGGCAACCACGGACAAGTGCGACGGCCCGTGCCCCAAGACCCTGCCGTGTGGCCACCCCTGTCGGGCAAAGTGCAAGGATGCGTGTACCCCCAAGTGTCCCGAGCTGGTGTACTCTGGTAACACGTGTCCAAAGGGCCACGTTATCGAGCTGCCCTGCCACCTCAACACCAAAGGTAGGTAAAGTGTCTCAGTACTGTGTTCAAGGCGCAAGTGTTGCGTCGAGTGCTGGCACGTAAACCTTACAAGGAGCAGCCGTGTAGAGTGAGTGGAATAGTTAGTGATGCTCCCAGTGGCTGCCAGCACTGCCACACTCTTTGGGACAGTGCTGGCCTTGGTCCACTGATCAATATTGTTGCTCAATAACCTCTTGTCCAGCCTCTCCACAGACTGGTGACACAACACCTTTTCTCGATAACTAATAACCTGACCGTTTGTGTGTGTGTGCAGTGGTGGGGGAGGCAGCGTGGGGCTTTTGCAATGCCCCCTGCGACAAGAAGCTGGACTGTGGGCACCAGTGTGTGGGGACATGCGGCCGCTGCCTCCATGGCCGCCTCCACCTCGACTGCAACAAGCCGTGCAAGAGGCCGCTGGTGTGTGGGCACATGTGGGTATCTGTGTGTGGTTGTGGGGCCTGTGTTTTGGTGGCTGTTAGGAATGTTTACTGGAGCGGGTATGGTGTGTGGGCACATGTGGGTATCTGCGTGTGGTTTCAGGGCCGTGTTTTGGTGGTTATTGGGAGTGTTTACTGGAGCAGGTATGGTGTGTGGGCACATGTGGGTATCTGTGTGTGGTTTCAGGGCCCGTGTTTTGGTGGTTATTGGGAGTGTTTACTGGAGCAGGTATGGTGTGTGGGCACATGTGGGTATCTGTGTGTGGTTGTGGTTGCCTGTGTTTTGGTGGCTATTAGGAATGTTTAATGGAGCGGGTAATCAGGTTCCACAACACTTGTCATTAGGTGGTTAGCGCTGCGAGGTGTTTGTGCCAACACCCTGCAAGCCTCCTTCTCAGGGGCAGCAATTCACAACACTGCCACCAAGTTGATGCTGCATTAGTTTTCAAATGTAATTGTGGATGTAGAAAACCTACCGATTGAAACTTTACTGTAAGGATTTTATATAAAAGATTTATTTATTTATGTTATATACAGAGTGTTTAGAAGTAATAGTTACTCCTGCTGTTCCTTCAGCTGCAAGTACCCGTGCAGCGCCACCTGTCCACCGTGTCAGGAGAAGTGCCAGTGGAAGTGCAGCCACAGCCAGTGCCGCCAGCTGTGTGGGAGGCTCTGCCAGCCCTGCAAAGTGAGACCAAGGGCTTGCTGAGGCTAACCTGTATATTTTACTTCTGATACTCGTGCAGCACATCATCAAAGACTGTGTTGAAAGGTGGCCTTAATGACTTTCATTGTCTCTCCTTTTCCCAGGAAATGTGTGAGGTGGGCTGCAAACACAAGAAATGCACAAAGAGGTGCGGGGATTCATGCAAGTGGCGCTGCAAACAACACAAGGAAGGTGACGGGGAGTGTGGAGAGGACTGTTCCCGGAAGCCCTGCCAGGAGCCGTGCAAGGAGAAGCTCAAGTGTGGCCACGAGTGTGTGGGCTTTTGTGGGGACCCCTGCCCCCCCCTGTGCCGAGAGTGTGACCACGACGAGCTGACAGAGTTTGTGCTGCTGGGGAATGAGGATGAGCCAGATGCCAGGTGCCTATGAAAGGAACTTTGTTAACCCCTAAGGCCGCTGGCACACGAGTGACATGTGGTCGCCACACTGTGGTGACACGCAGTAGCGGGGATGTGGCTTCTCATTGGTTTCCATTGTTCTGAAGCGAACCCTTTCACACGAGCAACTGTGGCCGGCAACCATGGAGTGGAGGCGCGGATTCCCGCCACAAGTGGCACAGCTTTGTGGCGTGGATCACCACACACGGGCCACTTGTGGTTGCTCGGTGGTGAGCAAAGCTTCCTCCTCAGTGTCCATGCTGAGACTGAAGATTGAAGAGGTGTGTAGTGGTGTTTCTCTGCTGTGGCCAACCTTACACACAGGCGATGCTGCTGCGTCACTCAGTTGAGCCACAAAGCATGTGTAACACCATCATAAAAACTACTTGTGTCGTCACGGCGTAGCGACCACAATTCACTCATGTGCTAGTGGCCTATGAGGCGGGTGACTGTAATCATGGGCAGGGGCTCCCATATGAACATGTTTGATTCTGCTCATGAAAATCATGCTACAAGGAAACACTTGTGCTTGGGGCCCAAGGCAGCAGCTGAGGCTCGGCCAGCTCTGTGTCGTGTCAACAGGCTGCCAGCCTTCACTGTGTTGATGGCTGTTCATGTGTCTGCTGTTCCCTTCCAGGTTCGTGTGGCTGGAGGACTGCGGCCACTGCATCGAGGTGGAAGGCCTGGAGGGGTGGCTGCAGCAGGAGGACACTGCTGTGGGGATGAAGACTTGTCCCAAGTGCAGGACCACCATTTACAACAACCGGCGCTACCAGAACATTGTGTTGCAGACACACAAGGCAGTGCTGGCCATCAAGAAAAAGTATTACCAGGCCCAGAACAACATCAAGATGAGGGACATTGAGCTCATCTTGCAAGGTATGGAGCTGTGCTGCACCAGACATCATTTTTCTCAAGCCATCTATAAGCTTTCCATCTTATTAATGCATGACTCATGACCCAACTGTTATCACACTCATCCCAGAGCAGCATCAGGATGAGGGACACTGAGCTCATCTTGCAAGGTATGGAGCTGTGCTGCACCAGACACCATTCTTCTCTAGCTCATCCCTAGACTTTCCATCTTATTAATGCATGACCCAACTGTTATCACACTCATCCCAGAACAGCATCAGGATGAGGGACACTGAGCTCATCTTGCAAGGTATGGAGCTGTGCTGCACCAGACACCATTCTTCTCTAGCTCATCCCTAGACTTTCCATCTTATTAACCCCTGACCCAACTGTTATCACACTCATCCCTTTCACTGGTGAACTCTGGAGCTGCTTTCCTTCTGCTGTATGGCCTCAGTCCTGTGACTTAAGTTCTTTCAAGAGAGTATTATCAAGACACCTCTGCTACCAAATTTTATGTTATTTTTCTTGCTTTTGTTTAGGAAGCTAAACTTTTTCACATCTCTCCTACACATTGTCTCCCTCAACTTCTTTCCATGTCCTCTTGTTTCTCTCTCTTTCCACACACACACAGGTCCTCTCTGTCCAAATGCTCCACTCCGTTTGCCACTCTGTACACCGCTCTCAGATCTCCTCTTTCTCTTCTTCTCTCCAGGGTTGTGAGCCCCATGCTCTTGAGTCTCTCCTCATAAGTCCGATCTCAAAGTTCCAGTACCATCTTAGTTGCCACTCTGCACTCTTTCCTGCTTCCATATGTTCTTCTTTTTGTGAGGAGACCAGACCACTGCTGCATACTCCAACCTCGGCCTTATCATTGTGACTATTATTTTCTTCATCATCTCCTCATCCAAGTACACAAATGCTGTCCTTAAGTTCTTCAGCAAATTCAGAGTTTGTCCTGTTATCCTGTTGATGTGTTTGTCCGGTGACATGTTCTCTGAAATAGTCACTCCCAAATCTTTTTCCTCCACTCCTCTGCATATTATCTCACTTCCCATCTTATAATCATATTCACATCTTCTACCACTCCTACCAAACTCCATTTTTTTTACATTTCCCAAGGTTAAACTCCATCTGCCATGTACCACTCCACTCCCATATTCTATCCAGGTCCCCTTGCAATGCCTCACAGTCCTTCACATTATTCACTCGTCTCGATAGCTTTGCATCATCTGCAAACAAACTCACGTAGCTGGACACTCTGTCCACCATATCATTTATATAAACAGCAAACATTATTGGTGCCAACACTGAACCTTGCGGGACCCCACTCATCACAGGGCACCAGTTGGAAACCCTGTCCCTGATTATCGTCCTCATTTCCCTGTTAGGAAGTCCCCCAGCCACTTACTCAGTCCATCACCCACTCCACCCCTATTTTTAATTTTCCAAATTTGTCCATCCACCCAGCCTTCTCTCCTGTATTAATCCCTTCACTATGGCCAAGCCGAAACAGCACCCCGCGCCGTATATGAGATTGCCGCACGCGCCAAATTTCAAATGTCGCTATTGAATATAACAAATTTTCAGCCATAAACTCAACATAATCATCATGTATTATATATGAAAACATGCAGAGTTAAATGGTGCACATAAAGAAACTCAATACGGCCGGGCCAAAACAGTGCCCCACACCATATCCAGGATCGCCGCATGTGCCAAATTTCAAATGTAGCTATTGAATATAACAAGTTTTCAGCCATAAACTCAACATGATCATCATGTATTATATATGAAAACATGCATATTTAAATATTCCACTTAAAGAAACTCATTACGGCTGAGCCAAACAGCGCCCTGCGCTGTATCCGGAATCGCCGCGCGCGCCAAATTTCAAAGTTCGTTATTGAATATAACAAGTTTTCAGCCATAAACTCAACATAATCATCATGTATTGTATATGAAAAACATGCAGAATTAAATGGCGCACATAAAGAAACATAAATTAATTGATAATTTTGAGATGTAAGCATAGAGATAAAATAACTCGTATATTGGCTAAAGCGAGCCAGGACGCAGTATGCGCGTCCTCGGATATGGTAAGAGGCACGCAAGGATGCAGTATACGCTTCCTCGTGTTGAAGGGGTTAAATCGGTCACCCTTGAGCAGTAACACAACAAGTTGGTGATGCAAGATCTCCCTCTCCTGAATCCTAACTGGCAATCCAAGATAATTTTCTCACTTTCTAAGAAATCTGACTACCTGTTTCTAACCAGTCTCTCACATATCTTCGCAACCACACTAGTGAGTGATACCGATCTGTAATTTAATGGGTCCTCTCTCTTGCCTCCCTTAAAAATCGGTACTATGTTTGCTCTTACTGTCCCCCCTTGAGCAAGGTGTGTGGGGTGTGAGGTCCTGGCAGTACCCAGAGATCAACTATAATGAGCTTCCTCGTGTGTGTGTGTGTGTGTGTGTGTGTGTAATTCACCACAGACTGATCACGAGTTGGACTCATAATCGCCAGCAAGTACCCTCCTGACAAGAGCAAGCTCATTATAGTTGATCTCTGGGTACTGCCAGGACCTCACCCCACACACCCTGCTCAAGGGGAGACAGAAACCACTCCTAGTCAGTGGAAAAAACCTGGCCTGAGCAGGGCTCGAGCCTCTGCCTGCCACACCGTGAAGCTTGGCAGCGCTTTAACCGACCGAGCTATCTGAGCTGTGTGAGTGTGTGTGTGTATTTCCCTGTTTGTATTTACTTATTTGTAGTATTCAGGACTTGAGCTCAAGCTCAGACAGTCCTGTCTCCCAATCCATATTTGTCCAGCTTTTACTTCATTTTATGGACACTGCCTATGAAATGCCAGAATTTTTACTCTTTTCTCCACTCCCACACGACCACTGCGTGTAACGAAACACACGAGAAATTAATCCAGACAAGGAAAGGTTTTGCTGGCGTCGGGGATCGAACCCGCGACCAGCGTAACGGGAGAGCCACTCCTTTACCAGTCAGCCAAAGAGGTACCCCACTGGCAAAGTGGGTTATGGGAGGCTCGCCCATCAGGCAAGTCAGCATTACACGTCTCCCCATTCCCATTTAGATTAATATCTGTGTGTTGAGTTCCCGTTTTCTATGAACTTCGGAAAGCATGGGCAATCACTCTACCTGTTACCCTCTCGGGGTGACACAACAGAACCACAGGAGAGGATGCCCACCGCTTTGCCACCAGTGAAATGGCAGAATTTTTACTCTTTTCAACACTCCCACACGACCACTACGTGTAACGAAACACACAAGAAATTAATCCAGACAAGGAAAAGTTTTGCCGGCGCCGGGGATCGAACCCGCGACCAGCGTAACGGGAGAGCCATTCTTTTACCAGTCGGCCAAAGAGGTACCCCCCTGGCTAAGTGGGTTATGGGAGGCTCGCCCATCAGGCAAGTCAGCATTACACCTACTTCAACTATGCCTTTGTTTAGTCCATTCCATGTATCCACACTCCTGTATGGAAAACTGAACTTCTTTAAGTCTTTCAAACAAGTCCCCTTTCACAATTAAGACTCCTGGAGTAGGTAGGAAGATTAGGGAGTAGGTAGGAAGACACCAACCAAAACGGGTGTAAGCCACTCCTGGTGAGGTATATATGGGATGCGAGGTGGGTGCTGCAAGCCCTTCAAAGATCCTCCCTGTGTCCTCTCTTTCCATTTCCCTTTTGTCTCATCTACACCAGAGAGTAGTTCAGCATGCTCTCTAAAGACAGACCCTCTCTCTTTCCACACCACACTACATACACACAACACACACCATTTCCCAAAGTTTTCAAATTCAAAATGGCGTACAGTTGTAACGCCTCGGAGTCCTTGCCTATGGGGGGAAGGACCACAAAATCCCCCAGAGAGGACTGCCCAAGAGGTGTCCTGATAACTCCTCAAGCTTCTTCTTTACCAACTTATGCAACATTCGCATTCTTCATTCTAATTTCCTCTCTGTGGAACACCATCTTTCCTCCGCTAAACCTCACCTTCTCTCCCGCACCGAAACACAGGTCTCAGTTTTTATTTTTTATTTTTATATATATCAAAGGACACGGCTCAAGGGCAACTAAAAAAAAAAAAAAAAAAAAACGTACTCGCTGCTCCCGAGTATAATGACAGCAACCTCTACTCTGTTCCCTTCTACTATCTCTATCCTAAATTTCAATCCAAAGCTGGATGTTGCGTCTACGTGCGCAACAACATCACTTGCTCTCGTGCCCCTGACCACGACTTTTCAGAATTTTCCACCATATGGCTGAGACTTCATTGTTATTCTATTTACTAAATAACATCTGTGCTGTTTATCTTTCACCTAATTCTACCAACCATGTAAAATTCTTTGTCTATTTGAATTCCAAAATGGAGCACATCTTGACCCAGTCTCCCTTCACTGAAATTTTCATCCTAGGAGATTTCAATGTTCACCACCAGCTTTAATTGGCTTTCATCCTCTTTCACTGACCAGCCTGGTGAACAAGCCTGCAACTTTGCTCTTCTCAATGATCTAGAGCAGTTGGTTCAGCACCCTACTCATACTCCTGACTGTCTTGGAGACAGCCCCAACATTCTAGACCTCTTCCTAACCTCTAACCCACTGATTCTCAACCAGGGGTAAATTTACCCCTTGGGGGTAAAAAATTAAATGGTATGGGGTAAATAACTGCAATAATTGTGTATGAATGAATATAATTTTTTTTTGTGATATGAATGGCCTGTATAATTTCTCTATCAAAGTATAATATATTTTGTGCAAAAGGTAAATAATAGATATGTTTTCCTATCTTCTAATTTTCAGTGCCTTTATGATGGCAATGATTTTTTTGTAAGGGCGTAAACGATGAAATAGATCAGGTAGAGGGGGTAAATTATGGAGGAAGGTTGAGAATCCCTGCTCTAACCCTTCTGCTTACTCTCTCAAACTGTTCTCTCCGTTGGGCTCCTCCGATCACAACCTTATTTCTGTTTCCTGTCCTATCGCTCCAGTACACCCCCTGGACCCACCGAAGAGGCGATGCTTCTGGCATTTTGTTTCAGCTCAGTGGGACAACCTGAGGATGTACTTTTCTGATTTCCCGTGGAATGAATATTGCTTCCAGGAGCGAGACCCCTCTGTGTGTGCCCAGCGCATCACTGAGGTGATTGTCTCTGGAATGGAGGCATACATTCCACGTACTTTCTCTTCTCCTCATGCTAAAAAAAAGCCTTGGTTTAATCACGCTTGATCTTGTGCTATCTAAGATAGAGTGGCACCTTACAAAATGTACCAGAGCCTTCGCACTCCTGCTAATCACGATCTTCACATTTCTGCCCAGAATCATGCCATATCTGTTCATTGACTCACCAAAAATACTTTCATCAATAGAAAATGCCACAACCTTGCTTTCTCTAATTCTTCCAGAGACTTCTGGCACCTAGCCAAAAATATCTCCTCCAATTTCACTTCATCTTTCCCTCCTCTCCTTAACCCTGACGGCAGCACTGCCATCTCATCTATCTCAAAGGCTGAACTCTTCTCTCAAACTTTCTGGAAAAACTCCACTCTGGACAATTCTGGGCATATTCCTCCAACTCATTCCCCCTCTGACTACAGTATACCTGTTATTAAAATTCTTAAGAATGATGTTTTCTATGCCCTCTCTGGCCTTAACTCTCAGAAGGCTTATGGACCTGATGGAGTGCCTCCTATTGTCCTTAAAAACTGTGCTTCCGTGCTAACACCCTGCCTCGTCAAACTTTCATCTCTGTCTTTCAACATCTACCTTTCCTTCCTGCTGGAAGTACACCTACATACAGCCTGTGCCTAAAAGAAGGGTGACCGTTCCAATCCCTCAAACTACCGTCCTATAGCTTTACTTTCCTGTCTTTCTAATCTTTTGAATCAATCCTTAACCAGGAGATTCATAAGCATCTATCCACTTCTGACCTTCTATCTGATCGCCAATATGGGTTCCACAAGGGGCATTATACTGGTGATCTTCTTGCTCTCTTAACTGACTCTTGGTCAACCTCTCTTAGCTGTTTCAGTGAAACTTTCTCAGTTGCGCTAGACATATCGAAAGCTTTCAATAGAGTCTGGCACAACTCTGCTTTCTAATCTACCCTACTGCGGAATCTATCCCTCCCTCTGTACCTTAATCTTTAGTTTCCTTTCCGGCCGTTCTATCTCTGCTGTGGTAGAAGGTCACAGTTCTTCCCCTAAACCTATCAACAGTGGTGTCCCACAGGGGTCTGTTCTTTCACCCACTCTCTTTCTGATATTCATCAATGATCTTTTCACAACAAGCTGTCTTCTCCACTCAAACGCCAATGACGCTACTTTGCATTATTCAACTTCTTTCAACAGAAGGCCATCCCAACAGGAATTACAAGACTAGACGGGAGGCTGCAGAACGCTTAACCTCTGACCTTGCTATTATTTCCGATTGGGGCAGAAGGAACCTTGTGTACTTCAATGCCTCAAAAACTCAATTTCTCCACTTATCAACTCAACACAATCTTCCTAACACCTATCCCCTATTCTTTGACAACACTCAGCTGTCACCTTCTTCTACACTAAACATCCTCGGTCTATCCTTAACCCAGAATCTCAACGGAAAACTTCACATCTCTTCTCTCAGTCAGCTTCCTCGAGGTTGGGTGTTCAGCATCGTCTCCTCCAGTTCTTTTTCCCCGATCAGTTGCTATCTATATACAGGGGCCTTATCCACCCTCGTATGGAGTATGCATCTCACGTGTAGTGGGAGTCCACACACAGCTCTCTTGGACAGAGTGGAGTTTAAGGCTCTTCGTCTTATCAACTCCCCTCCTCTTACTGATAGTCTCCTACCTCTTAAATTCCTCTGCTGTGTTGCCTCTCTGTCTTCTATTGATATTTTCACGCTGACTGCTCTTCTGAACTTGCTAACTGCATGCCTCCCCCCCTCCTGCGGCCTTGCTGCACACGACTTTCTACTCAAGCTCATCCCTTTACTGTCCAGATCCCTTACGCAAGAGTTAACCAGCATCTTCACTCTTTCATCCCTCACGCTGGTAAACTGGAACAATCTTCCTTCATCTGTATTTCCTCCTGCCTACGACTTGAACTCTTTCAAGAGGAGAGTATCAGGACACCTCTTCTCACAAAATTGATCTATCTTTCGGCCACTCCTGTGAACTCTTTTATAGGAGCAGTGGTTAGCGGGGTGTTTTTCATTATTGTTTCCTTTTTTTTGCCCTTGATCTGTTTCCTTTGCTGTTTTTTTTTTTTTTTTTTTTTTTTTTTATTAATGTGTCCTTAGTTGCCTTCTCCCTTCCATCTCTATTAAATTATTTCTATCCAACACTTCCATTCCACTCGTATTCCTGTACAACGCCATCAGGTCTCCTCTTTCTCGTCTTCCTTCCAGTGTTGGTAAGCCCAGTTCCTCTAATCTAGTCTCGTATGTCAGGCTTGATGGTTCTGGTACCAACTTAGTTGCAATCCTTGAATCCTTTTAAGTTTCCTTTTGTCCTTTTTCTTGTGTGGTGACGAGACAACTTCCGCATACTCTAACCTTGGTCTAATCAATGTTGTAATTATTTCCTTCATCATGTCCCCATCTAAGCAAGGAAATATCACTCTAATATTTTGCAGCAGACTACGTGTTTCTCCGAACATCTTGTTTATGTGTTTCTCATATGTCAGTGTATCTTGTATTATAATTCCATAGTCTTTTTTTTCCTTCACTGTGCTGATGATTGTCCCTCCCATCTTAAACACTCTGCTTGGTCTAATTTTACTCCTGCCCATTTTCATTGTGTGACACTTCATTGAACTCCACTTCCCATTTTTTACTCCATTCATGTATCTCATTTAAATCTTCCTGCAGTTTATTACAATCATCCTCATCTCTTATTTTTCTAAGCAGTTTGGCATCATCTGCAAACATACTCATGTAACTCTTTATTTTTTCTGGCATATCATTTATATATATTAAAAACATTACAGGAACTATGGAACTATGGAACTCTACTTGTGAGCTTCCTCCAGTCTGATCTTTTAACATAGTTCTTATTTCTTTATTGTGTGTGTGTGTGTGTGTGTGTGTGTGTGTGTGTGTGTGTATTTATCTAGTTGTATTTACCTAATTGTAATTTTACAGGGCCTGGGCTTACGCTTGTGTGGTACCGTCTCCTTATCTGTACTTGTCCAGTTTTTCCTTAAAGTTATGCACACTCTTTGCCGATACTACATCCTCACTTAGTCTGTTCCAAACCTCTATGCTTCTTTGCGGGAGGCTATATTTTTTATATTTCTGAAGAATCTTTCTTTTCTCAATTATTTTACTGTGTCCTTGTGTGTTGCTGGTGTTACTTAATTCTCTTAGTAGTAACTCCTCGTTATCTACTTCTTCCATTTTATTCCACAATTTATAAATTAGTATTAGGTCTCCTGTTTCCCTTTTTTGTTCCAGTGTTGGTAGGTCCATTTCCTTTAACTTTTCCACATATGACAATCCCTCCAGTTCTGGAACCGTCTTCGTTGCCATCCTTTGTACTGTCACCTCTCAATTAACGCGAGGGATACGTTCCTGGAGGTGTCGCGTTATTTAAACAATTTCTCCATAGGAAACAATGGTAATAGGGGGGCTACGTTCCTGGACACTGGGAAAGTCTGCCTATTTTTGGGATTTTATTACTCTAACCTTAAAAAAAAAAAAATTATTACATTAATAGGTCACGGAAACAACAAAAACGCACGTTCTCATTTTATTTAGATTTGTTCTTCATCTGCATCGGCCACTGTCCCTCCTCACCCTGCGCTATTGGTGACAAAGATAACTCCTTTAAGTTAAAGTTTTCTAAAGAAAGAATTGCTACATTACATTTGTAAGTCACTGACACAACAAAAACACGTCCTCACACTCACCATCATTTTGTTGATGCGTCACTGGTCGTCATCGTTGTCTGCCGAATCCTCACCCCCGCTCTCCCTCCTCCCTCCTCACCCAAGCGTCCTTCCACCTCCTGTGAGGAGGTGGAAGGACGCTTGGGTGCCATAGTAGAGGTCAAAATGCAGTGTACATATATGTCTTTCTAGTTTTTATGCATGTTTCTTCTTATGGGGAGACCACACAGTTTCTGCATATTCCATCTTTGGTCTACTCATAGTGGTAGTCATCTTTTTCATCATATCTTTATCCGTGTAGTGGAATGCTATTCCTATATTTCTTACCATTCTATACGTATCTCCAAATATCCTATTTACACGACTCTCTGACTGTTGATCATCTTGTATTATCACTCCCAGATCTCTCTCTTGAATTTTTAATATTTCTCCATCTCCCATTCTATATGTCCATTTTGGTCTCCCTTCACTCTTTCCCATTTCCATTACATGACATTTCTTCACATTAAACTCCATCCCCCATTTCTTACTCCAATCCCAAATCTTATTTAGGTCCTCTTGCAGAATTTCACACTTTACTATTTCTTATGTGTCTCAGCAATTTCGCATCGTCTGCAAACAAACTCATGTAACTATTTACTTTCTCCGGCATATCATTTATATACACTAGGAAAAGTATTGGTGTCAGTACCGATCCTTGAGGCAACCCTCTATTTACATTTCTCCATTTTGATTTCATGTCCTTTACCACTGTTCTCATTTCTCTTCCCCTTAAGTAACTTTCCATCCAGTTTGTCATTTTCCCTTTCAATCCTCCTCAACTTTCCAGCTTCTATAATAGTCTTGTTTGTGGATCTTTTATTTTATTTATTTATTTATTTATTTATTTATTTTTTATTAATTAATTCATTTATTTATTTATTAATTTATTTATTTATTTATTTATTTATTTATTTATTTATTTATTTATTTATTTTTTTTTTGTGTGTGTGTCCAATAAGATGACAACCATGAGGCTGAAAATAATGTTCCATCTGTTTTCCACATCACAATCTCTCATGGCCGCTGTTGAAGCCTCTCTACTTACTCGTGTGGTTCATCTTGTGCCGTGTTATGTCAAGCTCATTAATATTTTGGTGGCAATCAATGTTTTGCACAGAACTGACAACAGATGGACAACCAAAGTTCTGTCAAGACACAACTCTGCTACCATTCTGCCTTTTCTTTCCAGATGAAGAAATATTGCACTGCTTCAGGTCTGAATGTTTAATGCTTCTAAAGAAAATTGGAGTAGGACCAAGGAAGAAAGGAAGGCCATTTGTAGACTTCAGTGTTGGAGAGAAGACTCTGTGTCACTTCCAAGCCCAGGTCTTGAAGAAAGCAACCTCCATCCTGAACCAAAAACAGACTGCAGACTCCACACCCTCTGTGCCCCTCAGAGCAACTAGTGGCCCTGCATCTAAGCACCTGGCAGTCCTCAGGCCCTTGGTCGAGGCGGTGGTGGCCGGCGTGATGGAAAAGACCACCACCATCACCCCCCAGATGGAGCGTGAGGTGTCGTGTGAGCTGCAGCGGCTGGCGGTGCTCCCGGCATACCGGACCTTCCAGGAGAAGTCTGCTGTCTATCAAAACACCAGCATGGCAGCAATCAAGGCCAAGCTGGAGGCTCTGATGAACCCCACGGTGATCTTTGATGAGGAGCTCGACAAGAAGGTGCGAGCCCTCCTCAAGGAAAGCGAGAAGTACGTGGGAGGCCTTGGGATTAGTGACAAAGAGAAGATGCTTATTCTTAAGGCTATGGGTCTCCGCCAAGGACACTGGTACAAATGCCCCAATGGACACATCTACTGCATCACTGAGTGTGGGGGTGCTATGGTAGAGAGCGACTGCCCTGAGTGTGGTAGTCGTATTGGTGGCGGCAGTCACAGGCTGAGGGGGGACAATGCCGTGGCCACAGAGATGGATGGGGCAAATCATGCTGCGTGGTCAGAACACAACAACATGGGGAACTTTGACCTTAATATTTAGTGTTCTCTCACCACCACCACCACCACAACAACCACTACTATGACAACACAACTAATGAACCTAGCACATTGATCCTAACAGTATACTAGATGCTGTAACCCACCACAATGACAGCACAACAACAACACAGCACAAGAACCTAGCAAACTGACCCCATTACTTCACACACCTAATTCCCACACATAATTTTGACATAAAGATGTAGAGGAATGTTAATTGATTATGCGGTCTTCATATCATGTTTAACTCAGATCGATGTGTCGGTTCGCTTAAAAGTCGCAGGTAGTTTCCAAGACCCTGTAGACCATGAGGAGTTCCCGTAGCCTACTGTAGAGACCCCAGCCCACTCCTGCTCTGCCCTGCTTCTGTGCCCCCGCCAAAACTGTGCCCACTAACAATGGCTGGTTCACGTTCCATCATTTATACAGTTATGACATGTTTTTAATGTTCTCCACCAGAGGATGAACAAGGCAGTCATTACACGTATTTCACCATTTTTATACATTTAACTGACTGAAAATTCATAAGCCAACTGCTCTCCTAACGATGTCATGATTAACGGGCTGTTAAAACCGTTGCCACTGGGTGATCCTTGCTTTAGGGGCGCAGGGGCAGGGTGCACTGGGCATGTTTGCTACACACAAGATGGCGACTAAAGGTCTGTTAGGGGCAGCTCAAGACCTTTCTTTTCGAGAGAATCCACGATCTTGAGTGTTGTGATGGACGATTTGAGTTTGTTTAGCTATTATTACGACAATCATTAATTTCTGAGTACTATTTAAAATGTAGTAGTTTTATTATCAGGGTTCTTTTTGCCATTACTATACCAAAAATATTTACATGTTTATTATACCAATAAGTATAGACTTACCCTTAAGTTGAACCTGCAGAATGTGTGGAGAGTGTCTGTGCCTCCGTGCAGACCCAGAATTATAGAGCATAAGGATATATAGGCAATCCAATGTTAAAGCTTGGATGCCGCCAGTGCTACCATCTACAGTGTAGGAGACTAGTCCGCTTCCTCCATTTCACAGACACCATTGTTCATTGTCCCATGACACCATTGTCTAGACTCCTTGGTGCAGATCATGGAGCCAAGAATCCTTGGTGGAGACTCTGACCTTGCAGGCTAGCAGGGATTATATGATGGTCACTTTGCGGCCAGAGCCACAAATGGGGAATCAGCTGGCTAGTCGCTGTGTTGCCTTTCACTATGCTTCACTGTCTTGCCACTCATGCTTCACTATCTTGCTCCTCATGCTTCACTATCTTGCCACTCATGCTTCACTGTCTTGCTACTCATGCTTCACTATCTTGCTGCTCGTGTAGTGCGGCGACTATGCCTGATGAACGAGCCTCCCCTAACCCACTTAGCCAGGGTACCTCTTTGGCCGACTCGGTTAGGAGTGGCTCTCCCGTCACGTTGGTCGCGGGTTCAATCCCAGGCAGCCGGCGAATACCCTCGATAACCTTGTCTTCATTAATTTCTTGTGTGTTTCGATACACGCAGAGGTCGTGTAGGAAAATAGAAAAAGAGAAAATAAACTCCTGGGGCATGACACTCATGCTTCACTATCTTGCTACTCATGCCTCATTATCTTGCCACTCATGCTTCACTATCTTCCTACTGCTTCACTATCTTGCCATTCTTGCTTCACAATCTTGCTACTCATGCTTCACAATCTTGCTACTCATGCTTCACTATCTTGCCACTCATGCTTCACTATCTTGCCACTCTTGCTTCACTATCTTGCTACTCATGCTTCACAATCTTGCTACTCATGCTTCACTATCTTGCCACTCATGCTTCACTATCTTGCTACTCTTGCTTCACTATCTTGCCACTCATGCTTCACCATCTTGCCACTCATGCTTCACTATCTTGCTACTCATTCTTCACTATCTTGCCACTCATGATTCACTATCTTGTCACTCATGATACACTATCTTGGTACTCTTGCTTCACTATCTTGCCACTCATGCTTCACCATCTTGCCACTCATTCTTCACTATCCTTCTACTCATTCTTCACTATCTTGCCACTCATGATTCACTATCTTGCCACTCATGATTCACTATCTTGCTACTCTTGCTTCACTATCTTGCCACTCATGGCTCACTATCTTGCCACTCATGCTTCACTATCTTGCCACTCATGACTCACTATCTTGCCACTCATGCTTCACTATCTTGCTACTCTTGCTTCACCATCTTGCTACTCATTGTTCACTATCTTGCCACTCATGTTTCACTATCTTGCTACTCATTCTTCACTATCTTGCCACTCATGTTTCACTATCTTGCTACTCATTCTTCACTATCTTGCCACTCATGCTTCATTATCTTGCCACTCTTGCTTCACGATCTTGCCACTCATGCTTCATTATCTTGCCACTCATTCTTCACTATCTTGCCACTCATGCTTCACTATCTTGTCACTCATGCTTCACTATCTTGCCACTCATGCTTCACTACCTTGCCACTCATGCTTCACTATCTTGCCACTCATTCTTTACTATCTTGCCACTCTTGCTTCACTATCTTGGCACTCATTCTTCACTATCTTGCCACTCATTCTCCACTATCTTGCTTCACTATCTCCACTCATTCTTCACTATCTTTCCACTCATTCTTCACTGTTACCACTCATGCTTCACTATCTTGCCACTCAGTCTTCACTATCTTGCACTCATGCTTCACTATCTTGCCACTCATTCTTCACTATCTTGCTACTCATGCTTCACTGTCTTGCCACTCATGCTTCACTATCTTGCTACTCATGCTTCACTGTCTTGCCACTCATGCTTCACTATCTTGCTACTCATGCTTCACTGTCTTGCCATTCATATTTCACTATCTTGCCACTCATGCTTCACTATCTTGCCACTCATGACTCACTATCTTGCCACTCATGCTTCACTATCTTGCTACTCATGATTCACTATCTTGCTACTCAATCTTCACTATCTTGCCACTCATGATTCACTATCTTGCCACTCATGCATCACTATCTTGCCACTCAGTCTTCACTATCTTGCTACTCATGCTACACTATCTTGCCACTCATTCTTCACTATCTTGCTACTCATGCTTCACTGTCTTGCCACTCATACTTCACTATCTTGCTACTCATGCTTCACTATCTTGCCATTCATGCTTCACTATCTTGCCATTCATGCTTCACTATCTTCCTACTCATACTTCACTATCTTACCTCTTTGCCACTCATGCTTCATAACCTTGAATCTTCGGCACTCATACTTCATAATCATGCCTCCTTGCCACTCATGCTTCACTATCTTGCCTCTTCGCCACTCATGCTGCATAATCTTGCCACTCCTGCAATACTATCTTGCGTCCTTGCCATTCATGTTTCACTATCTTGCCACTCCTGCTATACTATCTTGCCTCCTTGCCATTCATGTTTCACTATCTTGCCACTCCTGCTATACTATCTTGCCTCCTTGCCATTCATGTTTCACTATCTTGCCACTCCTGCTATACTATCTTGCGTCCTTGCCATTCATGTTTCACTATCTTGCCACTCCTGCTTTACATCTTGGCTCCTTGCCATTCATGTTTCACTATCTTGCCACTCCTGCTTTACATCTTGCCTCCTTGCCATTCATGCTTCACTATCTTGCCACTCATGCTTTACATCTTGCCTCCTTGCCACTCATACTTCACTATCTTGCCTCTTCGCCAC
Organism: Eriocheir sinensis; assembly: GCF_024679095.1. NCBI lineage: Eukaryota > Metazoa > Arthropoda > Malacostraca > Decapoda > Varunidae > Eriocheir > Eriocheir sinensis. Next base: position 10,930,861 of record NC_066524.1, on the reverse strand, counting down.
TCATGCTGCATAATTTTGCCACTCCTGCTATACTATCTTGCGTCCTTGCCATTCATGTTTCACTATCTTGCCACTCCTGCTATACTATCTTGCCTCCTTGCCATTCATGTTTCACTATCTTGCCACTCCTGCTTTACATCTTGCCTCCTTGCCATTCATGTTTCACTATCTTGCCACTCATGCTTTACATCTTGCCTCCTTGCCATTCATGTTTCACTATCTTGCCACTCATGCTTTACATCTTGCCTGCTTGCCATTCATGCTTCACTATCTTGCCATTAATGCTTCGCTATCTTGCCTCCTTGCCACTCAGTGCCTCCTGACCACTAAATAATGGTTTTTCAAACTGCTCTTTATCTCTGGGTGGGCAGCGTGTGTGAAGGGCAGGACGCAGGGAACGCGAGCAGCAGAGACAAGGTGGTGTGTGGGGGGCCATGGCCGAACTTTCCCTGTAATTATTGTTCTCACGGTATTTCCTTGACGAGGGTAAAGCGGTGGGTAGGGCGCAGCGAGCACGGGCAGCAGAGGCACGGTGGCGTGTGGGGGGCCATGGCCAAACTTTCCCTGTAATTATTGTTCTCACGGTATTTCCTTGACGAGGGTAAAGCGGTAGGTAGGGCGCAGCGAGCACGGGCAGCAGAGGCTAGGTGGCGTGTGGGGGGCCATGGCCGAACTTCCCTTCTGCAGTTGTCCGCAGCGTTTTCCTTGTTCACATGGTGATCCCTGCGTTTGGGAAAGTTCGCGTATTAATTCTTTTGTGTTACTTGTGCCTTGCAGGAACCATGTCTTGTAATGATGATGTGGAATAAATAATTTTGTCATCTGTAGTTTCCTTGGGTACGCCTTGGCCTCGGAGGTGGACTCCTTGCCTACACCCTGCTGGTGGATGAATGGCTGGAGCACTTCTTTACCACCTCAGTGGCGTAGCTAGGTATTTATCATTGGGGGGCACCTGGGGGGCACTAGGTGAGTCGAACAAGCCCATAGAAGTTTTGCAGTAATGTAATGCTGACTTGCCTGATGGGCGAGCCTCCCACGTCTTTTGCCGACTGGTAAAGGAGTGGCTCTTCCGTTACGCTGGTCGCGGGTTCGATCCCCGACGCCGGCAAACTTTTCCTTGTCTGGTGTTTCGTTACACGCGATGGTCGTGTGGGAGTGTTGTAAAGAGAAAAATTCTGGCATTTCAGTGGTGGCAAAGCGGTGGGCATCCTCTCCTGTGGTTCTGTTGTCACCCCGAGAGGGTAACAGATAGAGTGATTGCCCATGCTCTCCGAAGTTCATAGAAAATGGGAACTCAACACAGAAATTAATCTACATGGGAATGGGGAGACGTGTAATGCTGACTTGCCTGATGGGCGAGCCTCCCATAACCCACTTAACCAGTGGGGTACCTCTTTGGCCGACTGGTAAAGGAGTGGCTCTCCCGTTACGCTGGTCGCGGGTTCGATCCCCGGCGCCGGCAAAACCTTTCCTTGTCTAGATTAATTTCTCGTGTGTTTCGTTACACGCAGTGGTCGTGTGGGAGTGGAGAAAAGAGTAAATTTAGGCATTTCAGTAACGTCACGAAATAGCGTCGACTGCACCTTGTGCGTCGTCTGCAAACCCGCTGGTGGTCACCTCCCCAGCAGAGTGAGCAGACGGACCACGTGTGCCCCATCCCCAAGTCACTACCCGCGGGCAAATGGCAGGACCTTCAGCATCATTTGTGTTAAGTAATTACGCGAGATCGCGTTGAGAATGCTGCGAAGCTAAGATACATCGAAAAATTCAGTACTTTTGGAGGTATAGACCCATATTTATTAGGGAAACACCCCGAGTCTGCTCCCCTGCTGTCCTCAAACGACCTGCCCAACATCGGTTACCATGATATATTTAGCTATCTGGTGAACAGCAAGAGCAAGCTGTTTACAGGGCAGTCGCTCAAGGCCTACAAAAGCCTTGAGGCGTACAAGTACTTCATCGCCGGACACGTACAGAATGTGATGATGACTCCAGCTCCTGTAGTACCTAACACCAAGCTCATCACAGCAAAGGTAAGCACATCACAAATCATACCTGTGTTATGGTTGAGTGACTGGCTGCCTAGTGGGTAGACTGGCCGGAAGACTTGCTAGTTGACTGTCTGGCTGGCTGGTGAGTAGACTGACTGACTGGGTAGCCAGTAGACTGGCTGGCTGATTGGTAAACTGACTGTCTGGTTGACTGGTTGCCTGGTGGGTTGATTGGCTGGCTGATTGGTAAACTGACTCAGTCTGGTTGACTGGTTGCCTGGTGGGTTGATTGGCTGGCTGATTGGTAAACTGACTCTGTCTAACTGACCGACTGGATGGCTGACTAGTTGACTGATGACTGACTGGGTGGTTGACTGACTGGCTGATTGGTTGACTGGCTGATTGGTTGGTTGGCTGACTGGCTGTCCCTCTGCCTGGCCGATCTACTGTTGCCGACCAGTGATGCCCAGGTAGACAGCACAGGCAGGCAAACAGGTGAGGGCAAGTGACGGCAGGTGACGGCAAGTCACCTTACGCTACGCACTCTTGGTCACTTCCCTCCGTACACTTATATACTCCACCCAGCACTGAGCTCTGTCCCTCTGTGCACTTTGCCTCCACTGAATTTCCTCTCCTATTTTCTTCCCCTGCTTGAGCGCAGCCATGCGTGTTTACCTCCGCCAGCTTGTTTACCTCCGCCAACTCATGTAAATCCCATTCCAGAGTAATCCCCCGTCACACAATAAGCTAGGGGACCCGGAGCAATACCTAAATAAGTGTTACCTCATGTAATAGTCTGATCAGTCTTGCCTGTAATATTTACCTCTGACAAAATGAGCACTGCAGAGTCAAGATGAAGCAGACGGCCGCCAATTTTCCCTCCTCACAGCTACTACCCACTTCCCCCGCTCTTCTGGATTCGCTAGAAATTTATGAAATGACACAGCATCTCTCCCGTGTCGGTTAGAACATCCAACCGCACAGCATACGTATCCCATGACGAACACACAGAGCACTTGCGCAGCCGCCACCAAGGTTTGCTTTCATAAGTGACTACCACCACTGACCACCAAGATGGCCGTGCAGGCCCGCGCTACCCCCGTACCCCCACTGATGACGTCAGCTGCAAAACCTCTATACAGCTGGGGAGGTCGCTGGAGACTGGGGAGTGGGGACTTACTTTCGCTTACAGTGCCCCCCTCCCTAGCATATTTTGTATCCTGACCAATGATCATCTGAAGCCGTATGGTTTATGGAAGGTTATTATATTTTATTCGAGGAGTAAGATCAGATGCGTGGTGAGTACTGTAGATTATCATCCAGTTGGTGATGGAGAACGAAATAAATCAGTCATGGCCAAAAAATTAAATACATATATTACCACTTATACAAAAAAGGAAATAACATAACTGATACTGTAAATAAAGAAAAATGCAGAAGTTTTGAAGCATCAGGCAAAGTAATATGTTTTTTGCCACTGAGGAAATGAAAATACCTCACTTTAGCAAAATTCTTCTGTTCTTGTGATTCTTAGCAAACTTGTCACCAAATATTTCTAAATCAAGGCTTTTAACTCGCCTGCTTTCAATTGTCAAGACAGCAATATTACCTAATCTCTCATTACCCATTGTATTTCTCAGTGTAGTTTTGATTAATTTCAGAGCAGAGAAGCTTCTCTCTGCCGAACCTGATGACACAGGTGGTACTACAGAAATTTTGGCCAGTCTGTAGAGTTCAGGAAATGCTTCCTCATATGGACCAAGAATTCTCACTAAATCTAACAGTGAGTTGGGCTTTTCATTGTCACTTGAATCCTTATAGCGTATCTCTAATAACATGTGTTTTGCAGAGTGCAGCTCATATTTAAGATCTAAATTCCTCATTAGCACGAAATGCATGAAAAAGTCCAGACATTTTCTCAGAAGATATAAGAACTCAGTTCTTTGTGGGTTCAGTGCCTGTAATGCTTTCATAAGTTCACATGCTTCATGTCATTTCTGTTAACATATGATCTAGAATAGGATAGAAGTAGTTAATTCGTGTTGAATCCTTAACACTGAAATCAGAGTGTGTGCTCCCTGACTGTTTTCCAATAGAATCAGTAACAACAAAATCCTGCAATTGTGTAGACAGTTTTCGTTTCCTTGAAGACCTATACTCTGAAGTATCAAAACCATGAGCTGCTGGAAAAACACAATTTCGCCCCAAATTAAAACATTTACCAATGTTTTATAGGGTCTGTCCTGATTGAGTGGGTCATGTAGAATTTTAAGGTCATTGTTTTCCTATCAGGCTATAACACTACCCCTGTTATTTTTTTATTAAGCTTCAAGTCAACCCGTGTATAGCCAGCGAAACGAGCCTGAACATCAGTGATTGGGGAGCAACATGAGTAGCATTACCCTAGAGTTGCACACTAAAGATTACAAACTAGTATTGTAGTACATAATACGTTATTGGACATTAGAAACTAAAAATAGTTTATTTTTGATATTCATTACCTGAAAGTGAAGATGATACCAATCAGGGCTGGGTGAGACTGAGACGTGAGAGCCGGGATGGCCGCTACCGTGTTGTTGCTGTGTTGTTGTCCAGAACGCGTACACTACAAGAGTAGTACAAACAGAAGGCATAATAGAAAATTTGTAAGGATAACTGGTGTAATTTGGTTATGTTCGTCGGTGGTAAGGCTGCCTAATAGAAAGTATATGCATTCAACTCGGAGGCATGTTTCTTTCTTTCAAGCAGAGGAAAAATATTTATTGTATTTGAGGCCGAGGGTAAATTATCAGTAGAAATTATTTATAATACTGCATGGCTATGCTCCCTCAGTCCTAGTGGGACACCACGGTTCCCACGCCACAGCAGCCGTGGCCAGTGGGTGGGCACCTGGGAGGGCACCAGCTTCTCGTGGGGGGGCACGTGCCCACCCATGCCCCCCCGTAGCTACGCCACTGTACCACCTCGCTGGCCGGACCCATTTTTGGTCCCAGCAAGGGTCGTCTCTCCGCACCCTCAAGCACGAACTGCTCGAACTGTCGCCGGATACTTGAAGGCCAAGCAGTGGCCTGTTGCTGGGGCCTTATAATTCCTCCAGACGCCGTGTACCGCCCCCCAGGAGAACGCCATTCCTCATTGACAACCGACTTATTGGCTCGACTGACGTCAGCCGATTGAGTCGGTCTGTCGGCACCACTCTCTGACGGGCTTCCTAATTCCTCCTTCAGAAAATTGACAAACCAGTCCAGTCCAGTCCAGCAAAAGGCGTGGTATTGCCTTTGTAACGGCTCACCTCTGCAGGGGTCTTCCATAGCCACCCCCACCCACCCACACACAAACTGTTGCCAGTCACTTAAAGGTCATGCAGTGGCCTCTTACTGGGGTCTGGCAAGGTCTTGGCCCCTCCAGGCCAGGCATGTTCTGCCTACCCTCTCCCATAGCAAATTCTGAGGAAGAATGAGCACTATAATTGGTTTTCTGGATAGTAATCTATGAGCATTACACACACACACACACACACACACACACAAAGTTTAACTTGATGACCCCCTCAACTGTGTAGGCGTGGACCCAGACGGCACTCACTCCGAGCATTTATTTTTATACCATCACAGGGATCGGAGTTCAAATTTGTCAAGTGTCAGTCATTGCAGTGGCATAAAATGTTCAACAATGCGAAGGATGCACCTACAGCTCAGCTTCCTTACTGTGGAAAATGATGATCCCTAGAGCTTGGGGAAACCAATATATATATATATATATATATATATATATATATATATATATATATATATATATATATATATATATATATATATATATATATATATATATATATATACCATTTCTTAAAGTATGGAGGTGCCGTGATCAAGGGCAGTAAAAGTACATTCTACTGGCTTTGGCTGTCATAATGTTTGCTATCTGAGACAATAACAGGAAATAAAAAAAAATGTAGGAGGTAACTGAATGATATTTAGGAAACAATATATATCCCGGAGACTTTTAAGTAACCTTTGATAATTGGGCTGGAGAAGGCAGCAGCAACAGCAGCAGCAGCAATAGACACCAAGGTTTATAATCATACAATGATATATTTTTTGCCTGCGGCGAGGCCCGCAGGATACATACATGTCATTTGTCACAACAAAAATATTTGACATCAAAATATAGTCGATAACACGAATGTGTGTGTGTGTGTGTGTGTGTGTGTGTGTGTGTGTGTGTGTGTGTGTGTTACCTGCTGATACATGATTGCCTTGATTTGCTCTTGTGTTTCTCTCTCTCTCTCTCTCTCTCTCTCTCTCTCTCTCTCTCTCTCTCTCTCTCTCTCTCTCTCTCTCTCTCTCTCTTTCCTTGGTCCCTCACTCATCTATATAATCACAATTAAAATTAGAGCTCTTGTGCGTGTGTGTGTGTGTGTGTGTGTGTGTGTGTGTAATACTTAACATCTTTCTATATAACACCAAAGCCTGGCCATCCAGTACACGCCCTTCCTTACCCTCCTCCCATAACACACGGGCCGAGGGGGGCGTGGCTACCGTCAGCTGTCACCCCGGCCCGCGACGCAACAGCTGACGGCCGGAGCCTCTTGAAGGGGGAGAATCTTGCTCTCAGGGACACCACAAGGGGAGAACCGCCTAGGAGGACGCCCAAGCACCCTACGACTCCCTGTCCGAAGCCTCGTGGGCGTCAGGGAAGCAGAGGATCGGCACGAGGGGTGGCAGAAGGTCTGGGTGTAGGTTCGGGGGTATCTGCGGCAGGGGGGAAGGGGCCCGTCGTGGTGTAGGGGAGCTCTGGGGCTGTGTTGGGGCCACCGTCTGCCCCGTGGCTCCGTGGGTCATCATGGCAGTGGCCGCCACGCCCCCGGACACGAGGGAAAGGGACTCCGGAGGGAGTGGTCTGGCGGCGACCTTGAGGTGCAGCGCGGCGTTTGGCGTAAGGCCGAGCTCTGCCATGGTGGCCTCGCCCTGGTCCAGCACCTGATGGTGAAATTAGCTATTACACTCCTCCTCCTCCTACTACTACTACTACTACTTCTACTACTACTACTACTGCTACTACTACTACTATTACTTCTACTATCATTAATTACTACTACTACCTGTTTTATACAATTGATTCTCTCTCTCTCTCTCTCTCTCTCTCTCTCTCTCTCTCTCTCTCTCTCTCTCTCTCTCACAGACACACACACACACTCACATGGCTAAAAACAGTAGACTATTTTTGTTCCACTGCATAGTTATGTGAGTATTGTACACACGTTTCCTGTATTTTTGCAAATCCCATAATATTTTGCCTGGGACTGGGATGGCATGTTCCTCCCTTCTCCTTTCCGGAGTACTTTTGCAACATTAAGCCATCAATCATGCGACAACAAGGCAAGAGCCAGCTGGGAAGGGCCAGTCACCGAGGGAAAAAGCTCCAACCAACGGGAAGTTCTCAAGTACGGGATGAAGGAAACTAATAAATTATTCGTTAGTAGAGTTGGTTGGCAGGAATTCATATATCTGTCTTAACACAATAAAAAAAAAGTTCTAAACGAGCTCGCAAGTAGACCGGCGGTTGTTTTGCTCTGTGTCTCGGTGCCTCGGAGGCGGCGGCGTCGGAGCTCTGCCACTCTGCTCTTTGAACGTGTTTCGCCCGGAGCAGGGCAACCCGGAGACTCGTAGTGCTCCAGAAAGCAACCAGAGGCCGTGGTGAGCACAACGCTGTGAGAGGAAGTCATGTAACGCTGTCATGGCGAGGAAAATTGAAAGTTTTAATGCAGTCTTGTTTAGTTTCCGTGTGTGGCTGACGTGTGGCGAAGATGCGTCTCTCTCTCTCTCTCTCTCTCTCTCTCTCAACATGGATGCTGGGCCGCCGATCAACATGTATTGCTGTTGCCGGACGATATGTGAGTATGAATTGTCAACACCAGGCATCATTATAGGCTGCTTTGATCGTAGTTTTTCATAGTAGTCACGGGCGCGTAATTTTGGCATATATTGGGGGGTCTGGTAACCTCTGGAACAGTCTTCCTACGTCTTTATTACCTCCTGCCTACGACTTGAACTCTTTCAAGAGGAGAATATCGAAACACCTCTCCTAACGAAATTGACCTCTCATGGCCAATGCTCTTTTATGGGAACAGTGATTAGCGGGCTTTTTTTCTTATTTATTTTTTGCCCTTGAGCTGCTTCCTTTACTGTAATAACAAAACCCTCATAAGTGCAGCCTAACATAACCTAACAAATTTACTTAATACACCAAAGCTTACCTGAGTTATGTCTTATATAACCTAGCTCAGATTTTCTTTATACATCCAAACCTTTCCTAAGTTTGACCTAACATAACCTAACTTAAAATTATTGAATATATTCCAACCTAACTTGATTTTACCCAAAACTACCCCAAAATTATCTTAGACTAGCCTTACCTAATTTTATTTAACATGAATATCTGAGTGTAGCCCAATATAGCCTAACCTAAATTTACTTAATTTATTCAAAGTTTATATACCTACGTTTAGCCTAATATATCATAACAAATATACTTAATATATCAGAACCTTTCATAAGTTAGGTCAAACATAACCTAACTTAAATTTACGTATATAGTGTATTAAAATCTAACCAACTTAAATTTACTTAAACATACAAAGCTCTCCTAAGGTGTACCTAATATAACCTAACAAATTTACTGAAAGTATGAAGTCCTTACCTAAGTTATGCTTAATAACCTAACAGATTTACTTAAAACAATATATCCAAACCTTTCCCAAGTTTGACTTAATATAACATAACTTAAACTTCTTGCAAGGTATGCAAACCGAACCCATAACTTTAAAAGTACAGTCTGATATAACCTACCGGTAACTTAATTTTATTTAATTCATGAAAACCATACCTAAGTTATAACTAATATACTAACCCAATTTAAATTTACTTAATATATCAAAGCCTTTCCTGAGTTTAACCTAATATAACCTAATGCATCCAAACTGTACCTAAGTTAGGCCTAATAAACCTTACTTAATTTTACCCAAAGCTTACCAGTCTAGCCTGACACAACCTAATTTTACTTACTGCGCCCTAAATCAACCTAACCAGACAACTGTATTTACTGTCTTAACACTGTCAACATGTTATAATATCTTCTTTGTTTTGCTTAGCCATCTGGTCTGTTTTTTACAGTAAAGGAGGCAGTTAATTCAAGGCCAAAACAAACAAAGAAAAAAGCCCGCCAAGCACTGCTCCCACAAACAGATAGCAGGATGGAGGAGTTTCCCCCCAAAAGGTCAGTAATTAAGAGTGGACATCAACTCATACTTCTCTTTGCCCTCTCTTCCCTTAATAATAATCATCAGAATCATCATCATCATCAGCAGGCCTCTTCCCAACCGTCTCCAAGTGTCTCCTGGATCAGTGGCTTTAGTTTTCATTTTCCACGTGAACGTTCAGTAAACTTCTTAATTTCATCACACCATCTACTGGACGACCTCCCCTTGGGTCTTCTGATATCAGTTATTTCCCCGTCGGTTTGCCACTTTGTCCACCTGCTGTCTTCTCTCCTACATATGTGTCCTGACCGTTTCCATTTCCCAGTCTGTCACTCCTCGTCCACCTGCTGTCCCCTCCTATTTATGTGTCCTGACCGTTGCCATTTCCCAGTCTGTCACTCCTCGTCCACCTGCTGTCCCCTCCTATTTATGTGTCCTGACCGTTGCCATTTCCCAGTCTGTCACTCCTCGTCCACCTGCTGTCCCCTCCTATTTATGTGTCCTGACCGTTGCCATTTCCCAGTCTGTCACTCCTCGTCCACCTGCTGTCCCCTCCTATTTATGTGTCCTGACCGTTGCCATTTCCCAGTCTGTCACTCTTCGTCCACCTGCTGTCCCCTCCTATTTATGTGTCCTGACCGTTGCCATTTCCCAGTCTGTCACTCCTCGTCCACCTGCTGTCCCCTCCTATTTATGTGTCCTGACCGTTGCCATTTCCCAGTCTGTCACTCCTCGTCCACCTGCTCTCTTTTCTCCTTCATAAGTGTCCTGACCATTGCCAGTTCTTAATTTTAATTGCTTTTAGTATGTCATCCAATTGAGTGTTTTCTCTCATAAAAAAAGTAAACAAATACGTGAATCAGCAAATGTTCCACTGGACCGCATCTTGAAACTGATCACTATCATCTTTTAGGGGGGTCAACAATTTTGTACCCTTGAGGTCAGCGTTAAGCAGTTAATAATGTGTTACGAACGCTGCCAAAATCTATCTTATATGAACCACGTAGTATTTGTTTGAGAAGGGAACGGAGTGTGTGTGTGTGTGTGTGTGTGTGTGTGTGTGTGTGTGTGTGTGTGTGTGTGTTGGGGGGGCGGGGGGGGGGGGGTAAGTTATGCCTCTGACACCCCCACCCTTAGCTTCCTCCCTATCTACGGCACTGACACACTCGTTTAAACATACCCTTCTTCTTCTCCTCTTCCTCCTCCTCCTCCTCCTCCTCCTCCTGCTCCTCCTCCTCCGCCTCCTCCTCCTCCTCTTCCTCCTCCCCCCTTTCCTTACCTGATAGGGGTAAGTTCTCACGATTAGGAAGTCCTCATTATCGCCTCTGTAGGATCTCAGGTAGGATCGAAGCGTCTGAAGGGTGTCCGATGCCTTTAGTTTGATGAGGTACGTCTCGCTGCCTGTTCAGGGAAATTGCAGGTGTTTGGTTATAATGAAGATGATGATGGTGATGAAAATAATGGTAATTGGCCCGGAGTGTAAAGGTTAAGCAATAGTATATGTGATAGTTGTGAATAGTGGTAGTAGTTGTAGTGGTAGTAGTAGTAGTAGTAGTAGTAGTAGTATGTTGACCTTACCGTTCTCCACCTTAATCCTGAGAGTGGTTCTGGTGGGGCCGTGGGCGTGGTCTTGGTGGTGGTGGTGATGATGATGATGATGATGAGCTGCGGTGGTGGTGGAGGTGGAAGAAACATTTGCGGCGGCGGCGGCGGTAGCGGCTAAGGTGGTGGTGGCGGCGGCCTGCTGGTGGTGGTGGTGATGGTCGGTGGTGGCTGGGGTGGCGGTGATGGTGGTGGTGGAGTCCTGTGTGTCCGGGTCATTACTTTCCTGGCTCTCTCCTGTCTCGTCCAGCACCGGCGTGTGTACCAGCGTGAGGGAGTTCTTGCGTGAGGGGCCCTGCGCAGACAGACAGACAGATAGATAGATCGGTAGATACTTTATTTCGGCATTGCTAGGGGTGAAAGTTAAGCCCTTTTCCCACCTTTACGAATTCTATGCCGATAAAGGCCCTTTCCTACCTTCACGAATTCTGTGCCGATGAGCTGCGAACTTGACATCGTGACGCATCGTGAGATATCGTGATCAACATCCGCTTCATTCGTAGACAACTTTTTCGCGACTCGTATTGCATCGTGGTGGTTCGCGATACTGACGTAAATTTTCAAACATGTCTAAAATTTCTTCACGATGCGCTGCGATGTCAAACTTCGTAGGTGCATCGTAGAAGATTTGAACGGTATCTTAAGCATCGTGGAACTTCGTAGTGGTTCGTCATTCATCTTGAACTTCGGCTTCATCCAAGAACCGTTAAGATTTGTTACGATGACCTACGATGCTGCTAAGATGTACTACGATAGTCAGGAATTGACCACGATGCTCGTAATGCATCGTGAGAAGTGTCCACGATGTGTGAAATAATTCAATAGAAGCCAGGAAAGAGGTGTTGCCTGGTGCAGAAAAGGGAATGAAAAAAAAAGCAGAAAAGGACCTACACGATATTAACTGAGGCTCAGGAGGTTGATCTTGGTGAATGATACGGAGCCCCCGCCTGGAGGACACCGTAGAGCTATATGCTTGTCGTCCAGAGCACCAACAGTTTGGCAAAAACTTTACCTTTTTTCGAAAAGCGATGCCACTTCCTTCCACTGTTCAGGTGTTCTAGGGCACAACAGAACCTTCTCTAGGTATTCTTGTACGATTGCCTCGCAGGTTTCAGGTACTATCTTGGAGATGATGTTGTGGGCCACACGGAAACTGTATTGAAGACTCTTATAGCTGTCTCCTGTTGCCAGATATCGTAGAGTAACTGCCTGTCTCAGCCCTGGCTCTGTGGCCCTCCGAATGAACGTGTCATTCTTCTCAATTCTTGGACCCACCCTCTGTAGCAGCTCGTTGAGCATAGTTTGGTCCATTTTCACAAAATTACGGAAACTGCCCGGGTCTTCAAGGGCTAACTCCTTCATGAGGTTTTCATAATGCACAAAGGAAGTTCGTCGTAATAACCATGGCTTGGTCCAATATGCCCTGAGCTTCTTTTGTTTTTTCTTCTTTTTGCTGTGGTGAAGACACAACAGGATCAACTCCAGCTCAGCGATATCAACTTCTATGTCACTGTGTAACAAAAACACTTCTCTGTCGATGGAATCACAGTCAGAAAAATCCATGCTGTATGGCGGCGATTGGACTGGAAATGTGAAGCCTCACCTACATCCCTCTATTTATACACACGCCCGAGAACACCTTGACTATTCGGGATCGTTCGTACCGCTTTCGTGATGGTTCATAGGTCTTCGTAGGTAATTCGTAAGCCATCTTTGGTAATTCGTAAGTGATCGTGATCAAATCGTATCTTATCGTAACCTATCGGGATTCAAATCTGAGGATAATCGTAGCATATCGTAGCGTTTCGTAGTGCTTCGTAGTGCTTCGTGTTTAATTCGTAGGTCTGTCGTTTTCACTTCGTAGCGGTTCGTAGACGGAAGTTGTCAAATCACACATCGGGGCAATTCGGGACTACTTTTCTCACGATGTTTTACGATGTCAAGTTCGTAGCAAGATGGTCAACTCTTGCAAGAGGAAGTTAAGATGATGGTGAACTCTTGCATTAGGAAGTTAGGATGATTAGGAAATTTAGATGATGGTCAACTCTTGCATCAGAAAGTTGGACGGCAAAGGGATAAGCTTGAATAGAAAGCGAAGGAGCGAAGAAACGCGTTAGACAGGGAGGCAGGGAGAACAGGCGGCGGGGTAGAGAGAGGAAGGGAGGGAGGGAGAGAAGCAGAGAGGAGACAGACATGTAGGCAGGGAAAGCAGCTGGCAGGGTATGTGCCAGTGTTGGGCGTAATCAATTATTTGTAATCGATTACTTCGATTACTATCTGAAAAATATTTTAGTAAATTATTTTCCAGTAATCGAACCTTGAAATGATTACTACAGAAGATTTCCATTTTCGTTTAAAGTTCTCGGAAAAGGTTTTTCAGAGAAATAAAAGAAAACTTGAGTAAATGCTTTGAATAAAGAACGTGACTTGGACAGTTGAGAAACAGACACCAAGGGGGCACCCGGGGCGGCACTGCAGTAATAATAGTGGGTGGTGGGTACTGGGTTGGCACAGTGAGGAGGGACACTGAAAAACAAACCCATAATCTCAGAAGCCAGTAATCGTAATGGTTGCTATTCGATTAATTTTCTCCAAAGTAATCAGTAATCGCGATTACAAGAAACTGGTGGCATTGCCCACCACTAGTATGAGGCAGGGAGGGTGGGAGGGTGGCAGGGAGGAGGTAGAGAGGGAAGTAGGGAGAGCAGTCAGCAGGGTATAATGGTGTGTGTGTGTGTGTGTGTGTAATTCACCTCTTGGTCTGCTGCGGGTCTCTCTCGAGACAGCCAGCCGTTCCCCTACGGAAGGAGCTCAGAGCTCTGTGACCGATCTTTGGGTAGGACTGAGACCACTCACACACAACACATCGCGACAACGAGGTCATAACTCCTTGCCTTACGTCGCGTACCTACTCACTGCTAGGTGAACAGGGGCTACACGTGAAAGAAGATAAACCCAACTTATCTTCACCCGGTCGGGGAATCGAACCCCGGTTCTTCTGGTTGTGAGGCAGACGCTCTAACCACTGAGCTACCGGGCCGTGTGTGTGTGTGTGTGTGTGTGTGTGTGTGTGTGTGTGTGTAGTGATCTTCGCACATACCATGAGCATATCGGCGACCTCCTCCCGAAGGTTGACTATCTTGCCGTTCTTCACCACGCATGTTGGCACCTTGGCCAAGAAGTCTTCCACGGACGTCCGCCGCTTCCGAAGGCTCTCCACGTCGTAGGGGTCGCCGGCCATCACGCCAAGACTCCCGCGGCGCATGTGGTTCCCGTTGGAGTCGAAGGTGTCGTCGTTGAGCAGGAAAGCCGTGCGGTTGATGCGGTTCCACTCCAGCGGGTGTTTAGAGGTGGCGCGGCGGCCGAGGTCCAGATCGAGGGTCGTGCGCACCAACTCGCTGCTGCGTCTGCACTCCGACCCTCGCCGACACTGGTGCGTGCGGTGGTCGGAGCCTCGCCGCCCCTCGCTTTCCCGCCGGCCGTCTCTTCGCGCGCCGGTCACTACAGCCGCCGCAGCCGCCGCCGCCGCCACAGCCTCCACCGGCCTCCACAGCTCACTCCCCCGACGCCCTAACCCGGACTCCTTCCCTTCGCCTTCCGACTTGTCACTCCCTCGCTGCAGTGAGTTCCTCCGGCTACTGACGTCGCTGGACTCGCTGCGGTACTCCACGTCGGGGCAGAGGCGTGACGGATCCCCTGAGGAGTCTGCAGCGGGTTGTGGGGCTGCAGGAGGCGCTGTGGAGTCGTCCGGGTCGGGGGGTTGATGGGCAGAATCAGCAGGGCGCGGCTCCGGCTCTGAGATGCTGCTGAACAAGGTGGAGGTGACGGAGGTGAGGGAGTCCGTCTGGGCGGGGGGCAAGCGGGGCTTGGGGGGCACGGGGGGGCGGGGCGTGGGCTTTCGGCGGGAGGAGTTTGGGAGGAAGATGACCTGGCGTTTGTCTCGCACCTGCAGGAGAGGGAAAGAAGGTGAGGGGAGGAGGAGGAGGAATGATAGAGGAGTGAAGGGAGGAGGAGATGGATAGATAGACAGAAAGAGAGAGAGAGAGAGAGAGAGAGAGAGAGAGAGAGAGAGAGAGAGAGAGAGAGGGGAAAATAGAAAAGAAAAGGAAGGGAGAAGTTTATGAAGGAATGAAGTGAAGAATAGGAGAAAGGGAGAGAGAAGGAAGAAAAGTAAAGAAAAGTGGAGGAGGAAGGAATGAAGGGAAGAATAGGAGAAAGGGAGAGAGAAGGAAGAAAAGGAAAGAAAAGTGGAGGAGGAAGGAATGAAGGGAAGAGAGGAGGGAGGAAAGAAAGAAAGAAGAAGGGAGGGAAAAACGAAGGAAGGAGCAGAGGAAGGATAGAAGAAGAAAGGGGACAAGGAAAAGGAAAGGAGGGAAGGGAAGATTATGTATGGGCTAAGGCACACACACACACACACACACACACACACACACACACACACACACACACACACACACACACCTTGATGGGGACGCCCTCGGGGTAGGTGTCCTGCAGTTCGCTGGGAAAGAACCCGTCTAGGATGTCCTGCAGGAACTGTCTCGTCTGCACCATTTCGAAGCTCCGGAACCTTCCATCGTCCACCACTATGCCATTCTTGTAGAGGGTCAGCTGGAGGCTCTCTCCGGCCTGGGAGGGGAGGGGAGGGGGTGAAAGAGGAGGAGGAGGAAGAGAAGGAGCAAGACTATGACATACTACATCTAGATTTCAGTAAGGCGTTCGTCAAAATTTATTTCCATCGGCTGTTACTGAAATTACAGGCTCACGGAATAGTTGTTAAAGTGTATTAAAGCTGGACCAGGGCGTGGCTTAGCAGTAGGAGGTAAAGAGTGCAAGTCAATGGCACAATGTCTGACTGGGCCTGGGTCACGAGTCAGGTCCCACATGGTTCCGTAATAGGTTCACTGCTGTTTATTATTATCAGTATTAATGATTTGGACACAGGAATTATAGTCTCTTTCATTCCGTCTGGCCACTAGCGAACGTAGATACTCCGCGCAGGGTGTGACGTCACGTGAAATATGGTTGTGGTAAAGTAGATACCGCGCGCTTGACTGGCCTATACGGCCGGCCGCCGGCCGCCATATTGGTACGGTAAATATCAGCGCGGACGTCTAAAGAAACGTGTGTAATTTAAAGTTAAAGAGAATGACAGGTAGCCTGGTATGTACTCAGTGATGGAGAACTAATTTCTGCGACCAACATGAAATTTTATGCTAGTGTTTATTCCTTTTACGACATGTCTAACTAGTTAGAAACATCAAAGTTTTGTGCCCTTAATTTTGCCGATCAGACGTGATATTAAGAAAAATGCACAGGTACCCATTTACGGCACACGACACTAAAGTCACCCTAGTAATATCTAGCCACGAATCATAAATCACAACTTCTTAACTCTTCTACATGTTAGGTGCCCTTAAGGGCATAAGGCATGATACCATCTTACTATAACATATGGTGAGTGTGACAGACTCCTAAATTTGTCTCTTCTGCGCATGACGTCACGTGAAATATGACTCTGGGGGCCGGGGCCTCCGGGCATGGAAGAGAAGTCAGTTTTGCGCGCACCAGCCTCCTGACTTGAGCTCCTCACTCACTCAATGGGAAACTTAGCTAAAGTGTGTTTTGTTTCAATATGGCAACTATGTGTATTGTGCGCGGTTGTCGAGTAGTTTCTGTGAGAGGAAACAGTAATATACGGCTTCATCGGCTGCCAAGAGATCAAGAACTTAGAAGGAAATGGATGGAAATATGTGATATAAAAGAATTTTATTCTCGAGCAGATTGTTTAGTCTCCCCTCACATTTACATTTTTCTTTAAATGAATCCTGTCAGTGATTGATGGTAAACTAGAGAAGTTGAACTTTAATTTCATGCCCATAATATCAATAAAGATTGCTAAGAAACATGTGTTTTGATTTTTTTAAAGGAGCCTGTCACACTCACCATATGTTATAGTAAGATGGTATCATGCCTTATGCCCTTAAGGGTTAATTAAGGGCGCCTAACATGTAGAAGAGTTAAGAAGTTGTGATTTATGATTCGTGGCTAGATACATCAGTATCTAACTATTTTAACGATAACTATAAATGAGTTTCGTTATTGGAGCCCAGAAGACAGTTTTGGGGTAGGAAGTCGGGAAATATAAGCGGCTGAGTACGACAATCTGGCAACGTTGACACAGACCTCCGCGGCGGCGTCTCCCTGGGCCACGATGTTGAGCTCCGTGATGGCGGCGAGCAGCTTCTCGTAGTCCAGGCTGAAGGGCTCGGCCTCGGAGGAGATGCTGCGGGAGGTGGACTCGGCCACCACGCGCCGCACCTCCCTGTTCTTGTGGTTCCTGGGGGAGGAGAGGCAGATAGAGGGATGGATAGAAGGATAGGTAGGTAGATAGACAGATAGAGGGTAGGAGAGATAGATAGAGGGTGAGAGAGTTAAAAGGGTAGATAGATAGATAGACATAGAGGGATGGAGCTAGGAGGAGAGTTGCCGTGTGTGTGTGTGTGTGTGTGTGTGTGTGTGTGTGTGTGTGTGTGTGTGTGTGTGTGTTGGTGGAGTTTTTTTGTTGATAACTTCCATTTTTTTCCTTCTTCCCTTTCTTTCTTCTTGACTCCCTTCATTCTTTCCCTCCTTCCTTCATTCTTTCTTTCCTTCCTTCTTTCCTTCCTTCCTTCCTTCTTTCTTTCCTTCCTTCTTTCTTTCCTTCCTTCCTTCCCTCCTTCTTACCTTCTTTCTTTTTTTCCTTCCTTCCTAAATATAATTCTTTCCCTTCTCCCATCCTCCCCTTTTCTCTGTCCTATCCATCCCCCCCTTTCCCCTTCCCTCCCCTCCCCCTTCTTCACCCTTCCACACTGACCTCCTGTGCCTTTTGATCCTGACCCGGGGGTGTGACCTGGGGCCGTGGGAGGGCGTGGCCGTGGGGGTGGTCGCCTCGGAGGAAGAATAGCTGCAGGAGGCGTTGACGGGGTTGTCCAAGAGGTAGGTCTCCTCGGCCTCACACCAGACCATGCCGTACTCCCCCAGGAACCTCTGTGGAAAGGGTGGGATCGTTTATACATAGGATTCAAGCAATCGGTCAATAGTCGTACACCGGGGGGGCGTCGCCTCACCCAACCTACGACGCCAGACCCGGGAGTTCCTCTGGGCAAGCCTCCATGCTGGCCCCCTTCCCATCCTAAGTACCTCATTGCAGGACCTATCGACATGCTCAAGCTATGAACTCTGTGGGCGTCCCCTCGGCCTCGTCCACTCGGAGTTGTCTCGTACAAAAAACAACCCGGTGAGCAGAGGCGGCTTCTTACCTCCCTCCTTCCTTCCCTTCTTCCTTGACGTCCCTTCTCTTACCTCTCTTCCCTTTCCTTTGTCGCCCTTTTCTTCCCTTCCTTCTTTTCTTCCTTCCCTTCTTCCTTGACGTCCCTTCTCTTACCTCTCTTCCCTTTCCTTTGTCGCCCTTTTCTTTCCTTCCTTCTTTTCTTCCTTCCCTTCTTCCTTGACGTCCCTTCTCATACCTCTCTTCCCTTTCCTTTGTCGCCCTTTTCTTCCCTTCCTTCTTTTCTTCCTTCCCTTCTTCCTTGACGTCCCTTCTCTTACCTCTCTTCCCTTTCCTTTGTCGCCCTTTTCTTCCCTTCCTTCTTTTCTTCCTTCCCTTCTTCCTTGACGTCCCTTCTCTTACCTCTCTTCCCTTTCCTTTATCGCCCTTTTCTTTCCTTCCTTCTTCCTTCCCTTCTTCCTTGACGTCCCTTCTCTTACCTCTCTTCCCTTTCCTTTGTCGCCTTTTTCTTCCCTTCCTTCTTTTCTTCCTTCCCTTCTTCCTTGACGTCCCTTCTCTTACCTCTCTTCCCTTTCCTTTGTCGCCCTTTTCTTCCCTTCCTTCTTTACCCGGTGAGCAGAGGCGGCTTCTTACCTCCCTCCTTCCTTCCCTTCTTCCCTGACTTCCCTTCTCTTACCTCTCTTCCCTTCCCTTTGTCGCCCTTTTCTTCCCTTCCTTCTTTTCTCCCTTCCCTTCCCTTCTTCCTTCCCTTTCCCCCCCTCGTAACCTCCCCTCCTCCTTCCCTCCCCCCTCCTTACCTCCATCTCCATGACCTGCCTCTCCAGCTTGAGACATTTCTCCTCCACTGAGGCCATCCGGGAGTCCTTCAGCTTGTCAAGGAATCCTGTCTTGCTTCCTACAGCGTCCTCCTCCGCCTTCATGTACAATCTGCAGGATAGCGAAGGGGGCGCTGTAGGCTGTAGTAGTAGTGGTGGTGGGTGCGGTAGTAATAGAGATAGTAGTAGTAGTAGTAGTAGTGTAGAGCGAACAAACGTTCATATATTTGCTTACATATTTATTTTTGCGTGATTCTTAATTGATAACATTAGTAAAAGTAAAGTTTGAGGCACCTCCACTTCCCTCTCCCTTACTCTTCCCCTCCCTCTAACTCTCCACCTCCTTCATCTCTCCCTAACTCCATCTCCCTCTACCGCCTCCACCTCCCTCCACCTCCCTCTCCCTCCCCCTCTCCACACCTACCGAAGCTTCTCCTCCAGGACTGCGATATGGAAGTCCCTCTGTCTTAGGGCTTGGCGGGCGTGGGAGATCTGGGCTTCCATCGCCACGAGCCGCGACATGAGCAGCCCCAGGAGCTCCTTATCGCTGGCCCGCCCCCCGCCGCTGCCCCCCGTGCCCCCCGTGCTCCCCAGTGACCCCCCGCTGGTGAAGGAGGAGTGTGTGATGCTGTTGATGCCACTCCCTCCGACGCCTCCACCTCCTACTCCGCCTCCTCCGGTGTATGCTCTCTCCCCTCCGGTTGTTACGCCCCCACCGCCGCCTCCGCCTCCGCCTCCTCCGGGATCTGTTGTAGGGAGAGATTGTGGTGTTATAGTATTTCCACGAGAAACTGGCGGGTGGGGTGGTGGCGGCTGCGGGGTCAGCCCCGCCCCGCACCTTGCCACACTCTCAACACCTCTCGCTTCCTCTCATATGTCAGCTATTTACTATCTTTAAATGAATTAAATTAAATAATTGGATAATCCAGTAAGGTCATACAGTGTTGAGATTTTCATTTTTAGGATAATAACAATTTTTTTATAAATACCACAACACTTGACAACGTTGTATTCCAACGTTGTCAAGTGTCGTGGTATTTATACAAAATCTTTGTTATTGTCCTAAAAACGAAACAATCTTAACAATATATGACTTTATTAAATTATCCAATTATTTAATTAAATTTTTAATTTAATTTTAAGGTAGTAAATAGCTGACATATGAGAGGAAGCGAGAGGTGTTGAAAGTGTGGCAAGGTGCGGGGCGGGGCTGACCCCGCAGCCGCCACTGCCCCACCCGCCAGTTTCTCGTGGAAATATTATAGTGAGGAGGAGAGATGTGATGGGGGGGTGAGAAGAGGAATGTAGAGGAAAGATTAGTAGGCAGCGTTTCAGAAGGAGGAGGAGGAGGAGGAGGAGGAGGGGGAGGAGACGATGATGGTGGTGGTGATGGTAGTGTTGATAGTAAGGAAGAAAAGATATATAATGTAGAAGAAATATATAATGTAGGAAGAATAATAGGAGGAGGAAAAGGAGGAGGAGAAGAAGGAGGATGAGGAGAGAGAAACCACAACACTGGAAGAAAAGGAGGACGAGGAGGAGAATGATGAGTAGGGAGTAAGCACGAAAAAGAAAAAAAGAGAGGAGGAGGAGGAAAATGGAGAATAGCAGTAAGCACAAAATGAAAGAAAACAACGAGGAGGAAAAGAAGGAACACAAAGAAACACAAAGGAAGAACAAACAACAGCAGACCTGATGGTCTTTACGAGGCTGTTTGTAACAAGCTACACTATCTGATCAAAGGTGGAAGATGAAGGACAGCAAAGGCGAAGGCTCCTCCCCACCCCCCATCTCTCCAGCCAAAGCTGGCAGGAAAGGAAAAAGAACAATGCAGCATGGAAAAACTACATGAAAATTATGTAGGAAAGAGGAAAGAACTACCATTACTGCTACCACTAACCGGGCGATAAAAACGGACAAGGACACCAGTATTCGAAAGAACTTAACGTTATTACGACAATGAGTCATATCTTAGTTGCTGGTTGGATTCAAAATACTTGTCTAATCTATTCTTGAAGGCCGTAACTGTTGTACTATCAACAACATCACAGGGTAGAGAGCTCCAAACATTAACGACTCGATTGAAGAAGAAGTGTTTAGCTTCGTGCGACGAGAATCTTTTATCACTTATCTTCAAATTGTGATTTCTTTTTGTTCTATTTGATCGATCAATTGTAAAGTAATCTTCCGCATTAATATCACTGAATCCGTTAAACATTTTAAACACTTTTATTGGATTGCCTCGCATTCTTCGTTTTGATAGGCTGAATAAATATATTTCTTTAAGCTTTTGTTCATAAGATAAATTTCTCAACCTAGGAATCATTTTTGTTACTCTCCGTTGAACCCGTTCTAACTTTTCTACGTCTTTTCTGTAATAGGGTAACAGTGCTCTAGATGGGGTCGAGCCAGCAAATTAAACATTATTAATATTACTTTTCCGATTTATTATTAAAAAGTCATCCGATGAAGCCAACCAATTTGTTTGCGGTTTTAACTACCTCTGAACAATGCTGACTGGGCTTTAAATCGCTTGATATAGTGATTCCAAGATCCTTTTCTTAACTTACTGCAGAAAGTTGTTGGCCATTCATTACGTACTGAACGCGATTGTTATTGTTTCCGATGTGTAACACTTTACATTTGTCAACGTTAAATTTCATTTGCCATTGATTGGCCCAACGTCGAGTGTCGTAGTTACCTTACTAGCGATTTTTATGTCATCAGCAAATTTTGATATTTTACAAGTGAGCCCATCATCGATATCATTAACATAAATTAAGAAGAGCATGGGGCCAAGCACTGATCCTTGAGGTACGCCGCTTCTGACATCGAGCCAGTTAAGCTGGCGTCACACTGGACCCAAATCTGGCGAGCACGAGCTCTTGCTGGCAGCTTTTGCTCGCGAGCAAGTCACTGTTGTCGTCACACTGACGAGCGACGAGGGGCGAGCGGCGAGCAACATTGTAAACAAAGCCTCAACCATGGCGCCTACTACACCTACGCTTCGCATTACGGCTAAGTGTGCAGCTGTGACGGCATTACTTGCCGTTATTCAACGAGCTCAGAAGAAGAAAAGACGAGTCTGGGTTCGGTCATGGCTGAAGAGAAGGGAGGGAGACCCATGGTGTGTACAACATCATAACATCATAACTTTCTTCAGCGTAGACTTAAATAAATGTGGATGCCTGTGGTACCACAACTCGGGATGGTCCCTGACTCTAAATATTAAAGAATGCATAATACCGGAGGACCAATGAACTCTAGAACTAGGAGCGAAGGTGGTCATAGCGAGTGTTTACTTCAGCTGGGCGGTCTTGGTCTTGGTCACGGATCCAGAAATAAAAATAAAAACCAACACTCGTTTTCACAATATTATAGATTATTACAAACACCATCAAACATAAAACGAATATGTGAATAAGTTCTCTAATATCATGGGTATACGGATCCAATACACTAGGCAATATATATTATTCACATATCAGTGCACCAAAGAGCTCATTTGACTGCCTGCTCCGGCTCGCCGAGCTGCTCCCCGTCCAAGCGGCGAGCTAAACGCAGGAGCAAAAGCTCGCGAGCGAGCCATCCCGCGAGCAAAAGCTGCCAGCAAAAGCTCGTGCTCGTCAGATTCGGTCCACTGTGACGCCGGCTGTAACACCGTTTATAACTACTCTCTGTTTCCGCTCAGAAAGCCAGTCCACAAGCCAATTGTGAATGTTACCCCGAGATACTGTGCGCCAATAGTTTGCTGATCAATCGTTTGTGGGGGACCTTATCAAATGCCTTTTGAACATTTAGATATATGATATCTACTGATCTGCTTTCATCGAGCACCTAAAAAATGTAATGAAAAAAATCAAGTAAGTAAGTTAAACACGAACGTTTACTACGGAAACCATGTTGCGAATTATTTATTACATTATTTTCTTCGAAGAATTTCACCATATTGTCGCGAATGAGTCTCCATTAACTTACAAACTATCGATGTCAGGCTGATTGGTCGATAGTTTCCTGGATGAGACTTGTCCCCCTTTTTGAAAATTGATGTGACATTTGCTAGTTTCCAATCCGACGAAACTTTTCCAGCTGTTAAATATTTATTGAATAAGATAGAGAGCGATTTACAAATTTGATATTTGATTTCTTTTAAAATTCTAGGGGTAATTTTGTCTGGACCAGGAGCTTTGCTTATTTTCACCTTTTCAACTGTGCGTAAAATATCACTTTCTACGATGAGCACGCCATTTAAAATCTTTTCGGTCCTTCTAATCTCCGGCTGTTGAGATGATAAACAATCATCATCGGTAAATACGGATGCGAAAAAGTTATTTAGGATTGTAGCCATTTTATTTTCATCGTTCGTGTGGTTATCATTATCATTAGCAAGCGGTCCGATACTACGAGTGAATTTCTTATTATTTACATAGCTAAAAAAAAATATTCAGAATTAGATTTACTTGTTTTCGCTATATATTTTTCCAGATTTTTCTTGTTTCGTTTTATTATTATTTTTTTTTTGGTTTCGCGGCGAATTCTTTCCAACTCTAGTATGTCAGCCTCACTCTCTGGGTTGATATGTATCACTGTATACGCGTTTTTTAAGAGAGGATATTTTTTATTTCGTTATTCCACCATTTGGTTTTCTTCTTAAAAGTTGAACGTCTGTTACGATAGGGTACGCATATGCTTATGGCATTGTTCAGTATTGTGGTGAAGGCCTCCCACGATTTATCAGTATCTGTTTCCGACGAAATCAGAGTCCAGTCAGAATTATTTAAAATTTATCGGAGTCTTACGAAATTCGCTCTCTGATAATCTGGCACTTTTTCTTTGCTAGCAATTACTTTAATTTCATTCATCTTGATGCTGAATGTGATTGTTCGGTGATCGCTGGAACGAAAAACTGGACCAACATTTACTTCGTTAACTAAATCAGCTGTCGTTGAAAAGATAAGGTCAAGTATATTATTTTCCCGAGTCGGTTCTTGAACGTGTTGATGTAAATCACTTTCTAGTAAATTTGTGTACAGGTCGAGCCCTGTATGACAGTTCAGCGGTTCGCCCCAAGTTTTCACTGGCAAGTTAAAGTCCCCCATCATAACTGCCTCGCAACTGCTACTTGTTTCTAATATTAATTCACTTAACGCGTGGTCGATATCAAGAATCTGCCCTGGCGTTCTATAGATTAATCCAACTACTAGTTCACGAGACTTGTTTTTAATTTCAATGAAGACCGTGTCCACATTGGTTATAATATCTGTTTTCACGGATACTGGATGGTTAGAGTTGTGGATGCATAAGATAACGCCTCCACCCTGTCTGTTCTCTCTTTCGTGACTAAAAATCGTATAACCCGGTAATCTACATTCTGCAATGAAATCTCTATTTGAAGTGTCAATCCAAGATTCTGTGACTCCGATGATGTGATAATGATTTGTAGCTATGAGTGCTTCTAAGTCTTCAAATTTGTTACGTATTCTACGAGCGTTTATATAGCAAGCTTTAATATGCTTCGAGTCGGAGGCTGCGCGGGTTGAGTGCTCCCTCACATTGGCGTTTGTTGGCTTTCGAAGAGCCACTTGGTCACAGAGCAGCTTCCCGAAACGGGCTGCTCCAACAGGGTTTAAGTGGATGCCATCGGCAAGGAACAAGTCCGAATCGTTTTAAAAATTGTTCCACAAGTAAATGAACTGGACGTTTTCTTGTGAGCAAAGGGGCTGAAGTCTGTTGTTCGTGCTGAAGGCCTTACTGTAAAAATTAGGTTCGGCACCGACTCTCGGGAGGATTCCTGAGATTATGATGTTACTGGCATTCGTTTTTCGTCCTCTGTGAAAATATGAAAATAATTTTCAAAAAATACGAAATTAAGTTATATGGTCTACGGCAACACTCTATACTTTGGCTTTCTAATGGTAGATTTTTTTTTCAGTTAGTCATAAATTTAAATGCCAATAGCGAGGAGACTTAAATGGCTACTGAGTGGGCGTGGCACGCTGACTGCGGCACATTAGCTGGCATGCCAAAGTATGGAATAAATGTTGAAAAATCAAACATGCAGCAATCTTCAGGGTGAAGTTTGTAACCCATGTAACAGTTTTGGAACACAATTTGGGTAGGCGGTGGCTAAATGGTTAGCGTGCGGGCCCCGCATTCACCGCGTTATGGACGACGCGGGTTCGAATCCGCCGCTACCACCTGGGATTCTTCAGTCACCGCCGAGTGGCTTGAAACTACCCACATGCTGTCCTGAAGACCACCCATCAACCTGGACTCTAGAGGAAACCGTCCAAGTGAATCAAGAACGAGCTCCGGAGGAGCATGAGCCAAGGAAAGATGGCGCCAATATAAAACACTTGCGTGCGCCATGACGGGCTGGGGTCGAATACCATCTAGGCCCTATTATATATGGGAGAAAAGAGAAGCATTACACCGAAGAAGACAATAAAAAAGAAGAGGCAGACAGACAAGGGAATTCCAAACGATAGCTATGCACCAGGAGAGCACTGATCGAACCTTGCAACAATGAGGGGCGTGGCGCGCCCTGACACCCTCACCTTTGAGCGATTAAAACCTTTATAAGGGGGGGACAAGGTTCCTGATCCTTTTATGCACTCACTGATATGTGATTACTGGTCTCATAAAATTCATATGAAAGTAGCATTGACAGTATAGTACCTTCACTGGGCCGAAAAACTTTAGCAAAACTTTAATCGCGTTTTTCTCAAAACTAGTACAAAATGAACATAAAATATTTTTTTGGTTTTACTTTCTGCACGATTTTCATGAAACTTTAGGACATACAAGATCATATATTGTAGTAAAAGTTTTCAATATTTTTTTTATTTTTTATTTTTTGAAAAACGGCATAGTTTCGATATATGGAAAAATTTTCCAAAAAATTTCAAAAATAAAATAATTTTTTTTTACAGATTGACCAAAACAGTTTTCAAAAAAACATTTTAACAAATTGTTAGAATAACAGTGAATTATCAGATGTGCATGTCACAAGAAAGTCAGTAAAAGAATGGCTGAGAAAAATCAATTCAAAATGTTCATAAAAACAAGGAAAACTAATTTTCTTAATTTTTCATTTCCTCTGATCAGCTTGAAATTTTCATATGATAAGAAAGGTACTAATATATACAACATATAAATTATTCATGACCATAGATGCAATTTTAATCCACGGTGGACTTTCTCCTTATATATACTGCTTGATCATGCGGCAGTATTTTTCAAGCATTTCCTCAGAACGGGTTTTCCTTACGTCATTTGTGCCCGCGTGAATGACAAAGAGAGTGTTTCGGTCGGCATTACTCGCGACATGATCGCACGCTGCGGTGAGGAGGACGAGAAAAATGAAAAATGGGAGCAAGCAAAAATTTGAAAGAAAGGGAGGAGGAGGAGGAGGAGGAGGAGGAGGGAAATTAAGGAGGGACTGTGTGCTAATGAAGAGACGGAGGAAGATCATACTGTGCGTGGGAAGCAGAGGAGGCGCATGTCCATAATGAGGAAGAGGAGGAGGAGGAAAAGGAAAGGGAAGAGGAAGAGGAGGAAAGGAATAATCTTATGCTTTTTCATGTTCTCATAAAAGAAGGTGATACATAAGTTCATCACTATCACCATCATCATCATCAGCCAATGCTATTCAACTGCAGGATCAAGGCCTTTCCCAACGTCCTCCACTTCTCTGTCCAGTGTTAGTGTTCTCTATCCTCCCCTGGCAAAGGTTCTAACTCCATCTCTCCACCTGGTCCTCTGTCTGGTGTTAGTGTACTCCATCCTGCCCCGGCAAAGGTTCTAACTCCATCTCTCCACCTGGTCCTCTGTCTGGTGTTAGTGTACTCCATCCTGCCCCGGCAAAGGTTCTAATTCCACCACTCCACCATGGTCCTCTTTCTGGTGTTAGTGTACTCCATCCTGCCCTGGCAAAGGTTCTAACTCCACATCTCCACCTGGTCCTTTGTCTAGTGTCAGTGCACTTCATCCTGCACCGGCAAAGGTTCTAACTCCACTTCACCACCTGGATCACTGTCTGGCGTTAGTGTACTCCATCCTGCCGTGGCAAGGGTTCTAACCCCACCTCTCCACCTGGTCCTCTGTCTAGCGTCAGTGTACTCCATCCTGCCGTAGCAAAGGTTCTAACCCCACCTCTCCACCTGGTCCTCTGTCTGGCGTCAGTGTACTCCATCCTGCCGTGGCAAAGGTTCTAATCCCACCTCTCCACCTGGTCCTCTGTCTAATGTTAGTGTACTCCATCCTGCCCCGGCAAAGGTTCTAACTCCACCTCTCCACCTGGTCCTCTGTCTGGTGTTAGTGTACTCCATCCTGCCCGGCAAAGGTTCTAATTCCACCTCTCCACCTGGTCCTCTGTCTGGTGTTAGTGTACTCATCCTGCCCCGGCAAAGGTTCTAATTCCACCTCTCCACCTGGTCCTCCGTCTGGTGTTAGTGTACTTCATCTTGCCCGGCAAAGGTTCTAATTCCACCTCTCCACCTGGTCCTCTGTCTGGTGTTAGTGTACTCCATCCTGCCCCAGCAAAGGTTCTAACTCCATCTCTCCACCTGGTCCTCTGTCTGGTGTTAGTGTACTTCATCCTGCCCCGGCAAAGGTTCTAGCTCCACATCTCCGCCTGGTCCTCTGTCTAGTGTCAGTGCACTTCATCCAGCCCTGGCAAAGGTTCTAACTCCACTTCACCACCTAGTTCACTGTCTGGCGTTAGTGTACTCCATCCTGCCGTGGCAAGGGTTCTAACCCCACCTCTCCACCTGGTCCTCTGTCTGGCGTCAGTGTCCTCCATCCTGCCGTGGCAAAGGTTCTAATAATCCCACCTCTCCACCTGGTCCTCTGTCTGCCCTGACTTTTACAATTATTTGGTCGCCAATCCCCTACTCTGGTTGTCCGTCTGTTATCAGTTCCACGCATGAAGTGACCTGCCCGAGTATATGACATTCCCCCCTTGACCTTTCATCCCCTGACGAACTCCCCCCTGGACATCTTCCCCTCTGTCCAGGTCCATTTGTCATTCTGAATCGTTATTAGAATATCTTCAACCTTTGTCTGCTCCCTAATCGTAACACATGCAAACTTATCCACCTTTACCTGACCTTACTTTACCTAACTTTACCTTACCTTACCTGATCTGACCTAACCTGACCTTATCTTACCTTACATGACTTAACTTTACCTCACTTGACCTGATATTACCTTTCCTTTCCTAATCTAACCTGACCTATCCTTACTTTACTTAACCTTACCTTACCTGATCTGACCTAACCTGACCTTACCTTACCTTCCATGACTTAACCTTATTTGACCTGATATTACCTCACCTTTCCTAACCTGACCTGACCTATGCTTGTTTTACTTAACCATACATTACCTCTCCTAACCTAACCTTACCGTACCTGATCTAACCTTACCTGGCCTTACCTAACCTTAAATGGCCTAACTTCACCTAACTTGACCTTATATTACCCGACCTATCCTTACATTACTTTACCTTACCTTATTTGATCTGACCTAACCTGACCTTATCTAACCTTAAATGGCCTAACCTCACCTAACTTGACCTGATATTACCCGACCTATCCTAATAATAATAATAATAATGATAATAATAATAATAATAATAATAATAATAATAATAATAATAATAATAATAATAATAATTTATGTAACCCGAACTATCGTTACTTTACTTAACCTTACCTTACTTCTCCTAACCCAACCTGACCTGACCTGACTTGACCTGACACCTCACCACTGACCTCTAGCGGCGGCGTCCATGCTTCTGTGGTCCCGGTGGTGGTGGTGGCGGCGCGGGTGGTGGTGGTGGTGGTGCTGGTGCTGGTTGGGTGGGATTAGATAATTTATAGAGGCATACATATATAAACACAAATCTGCATATATCAGAAATAGGACAAGGATGAAGATTGTTCTTATGTCATCTTCAGTCCATTCCCACTGTATGTATTTTTTCCCTAATACCACCACAGAATGATGCATCAAATACACTAATACTTAAGTTCACTGATATTCCACATGTTTATTTTCTATTTTTTTTACACACAAACACTACTACTACTACTATTACTACTACTACTACTACTACTACCACTACCACTCCTACTACTACTACTACTACTACTACCACTACCACTACCACTCCTCCTCCTCCTCCTACTACTACTACTATCTCTACTACCTTCACCTGGTGGGAGGGTCGCGGCGTGGGAGAGGGGGAGGAGGGGGCGGGAGGGAGGAGGTCAGCCGGCAGGGAGCCCGTGTTCATGGCGTGCTGCTGGGGCGCGCCGTGCAGCAGGGGGTCCGAGCCGCAGCGTGCCAGAGGCGGGAACCCTTCCGTGCGGAGGCGCTGCAGAAGGGAAGGGTGGGGACGAGGAGGACGGAGGGAAAGACAGGGGAGGGAGGAGGGTGGGAAGAGGTTAAGTAGGAGAGGAGAGGAGGGAAGGAAAGGAAGGAAGGGAAGGGATGGGAAGAGATGGGAAGGAAACGGAAGGAAAGGAAAGGAAAGAGACGAGACGAGAAGAGAAGAGAAGAGAAGAGAAAAGAAGGGGAGGGGAGGGGAGGGGAGGGGAGGGGGATAAGAAGAGGAGGAGGAGGGGGGTAAGAAGAGGAGGAGGAGGGGGGTAGGGAAAGAATAAAGGAGGAAGGGAGGGTACGGGCGAAACGTGGAAGGGAAGGAGAGGGAAGGGAAGGGAAGGGTGGGAAGGGGAAAGAAAAGGAAGGGTGAGTATAGGAGTAACGTGGGAAGGAAGGGAGGGGAAGGGAGGAAGGGTGGAAGGAAAGGGAGGTGAAGGGAAGGGGAAGAACAGGGAGGGGATGGGATGGTAAAGGAAGAAGGACAGAAGGGAAGGGGAGAGAGGGAGAGGAGTGGAAGAGGAGAGGAGGGAAAACAACGGTAAGGGAGGAGGGAGGAAGAAGACAGGAAAAAAAAGAGAGGAGGAGGAAAGTGGAAGAGGGGGAAGGGGGAGGTGGAGGAGGAAGGAAGGAAGGAAGGAAGGAAGGAAGAAAAGGAAACGAAAGAAAGTGAATTATTTTAACTATTATTATTATTATTATTATTATTATTATTATTATTATTATTATTATTATTATTATTATTATTATTATTATTATTATTACGTATTAATTTTGTTGTTGATTTTGATGTTGTAATCTATATTTATAATTTGCGAAAAGAGAGAGAGAGAGAGAGAGAGATACAAAACAAAGCAAGACAACCCACCCCTCCCTCACCCCACCCACCCCCTACCTCCCTCCCTCCCACTCTCTTCTATACCCCCCAGCCTGCCCCCTCCCCCCCGTGTACCTGGATGGTGGGGGAGAGGATGGGGGAGGAACATCCTGACGGGGGGCGGGAGGTTGACCGCTTGGACGCCACGGAGGAGGAGGAGCGGTAGGATCTTCCGATGTCTGTCAGTTGTCGAATCTGGTCATCGGAGAAGTCGGGGTGACGGAAGGGCAGATTTCTTTTGCTGCGGGGGTGAAAAGGTGGTGGTTAGCGGAGTGGAGAGGTGGTGCTTGTGAGGGGAAAACGGAAATATGAAAGGTGTTGGTTAGCGGAGTGGAGAGGCGGTGTTGTGAGGGGAAAACGGAAATATGAAAGGTGTTGGTTAGCGGAGTGGAGATTTGGTGCTTGTGAGGGGAAAACGGAAATATGGAAGGTGTTGGTTAGCGGAGTGGAGATTTGGTGTTGTGAGGGGAAAACGGAAATATGAAAGGTGTTGGTTAGCGGAGTGGAGATTTGGTGCTTGTGAGGGGAAAACGGAAATATGAAAGGTGTTGGTTAATTTGGTGCAATATGGAAGGTGTTGGTTAGCGGAGTGGAGATTTGGTGTTGTGAGGGGAAAACGGAAATATGGAAGGTGTTGGTTAGCGGAGTGGAGAGGCGGTGTTGTGAGGGGAAAACGGAAATATGAAAGGTGGTGGTTTGTTGTGAGGAAAACGGAAATATGAAAGGTGGTGGTTAAATATGTAAGGTGTTGGTTAGCGGGGTGGAGAGGTGGTGCTTGTGAGGGGAAAACGGAAATATGAAAGGTGGTGGTTAGCGGAGTGGAGATTTGGTGCTTGTGAGGGGAAAACGGAAATATGAAAGGTGGTGGTTAGCGGAGTGGAGAGGTGGTGCTTGTGAGGGAAAACTGGAATTTGGTGTTGTGAGGGGAAAACGGAAATATGAAAGGTGTTGGTTAGCGGGATAGAGAGGCGGTGTTGTGAGGGGAAAACGGAAATATGGAAGGTGTTGGTTAATATGAAAGGTGTTGTGTTGTGAGGAAAACGGAAATATGGAAGGTGTTGGAAAACGGAAATATGGAAGGTGGCGGTTAGCGGAGTGGAGAGGCGGTGTTGTGAGGGGAAAACGGAAATATGAAAGGTGGTGGTTATTGTGAGGGAAAACGGAAATATGAAAGGTGGTGGAAAACGGAAATATGAAAGGTGATGGTTAGCGGAGTGGAGAGGCGGTGTTGTGAGGGGAAAACGGAAATATGGAAGGTGGCGGTTATTGTACTGAGACTGCAATTCTCAGTTATCGTCAGAGACACATCAAGTAGACATGAGCAAGACGTCCGCTAGCGTTGTCATCATCCTTGTTCTCGAGGGCTGGGAACGAAGGAAAAGGAAAAGAAAGTCGTGGATGAAGCTTTGGCATGGGGAAAGAAACCGCTCTAACCACGAAAACTTACTGAGGGAAAAACATCTGCTGGCTACAAGATTTTATTTTTTTAACCCAAGGATTGAGAAACATTTCTTGATATGGTGAAATTAGTTATTTACGCCTTTAATACGGGAAGAAGATACCACGATGAGGGACGCAGCACTAACAAGACAAAGGTTGTCCACCACTCTCCGGTTCCTGGCGGACTGCATGCTGCACAATCTGTCAGTCGTGATTGTGCAATCATCATGATTGGTGCTAAAAATTCTACACCGTCAGATTTTGCTCAGTCATTCGCGCAATCTTTCAGTCATGCCCACACACGATGTAATAACTCAGTCATGATTGCGCGATCATGACTGGCAGTGTGTGGGGGCCTTGAAAGGACACACTGGATGGCGTACTTTCATGGAAAGACTGGTAAAAGGCAAACTAATTTTGCTCAAGAAAATAGAAAAGCTCAGTGAAGAAAATGGGCAAAGGGAATATGACATGATAATTATAATAAGTCTACCTGGAGGAAAGAATTAGAGAAGTGGAAAAAGAGAAAAAACTTGGAGGCATAAAGAGAAAAACTGATAGCAAAGCAGTAAGGACAAATGGCAGGAGGGAGTAAATGGGAAGTCAGCACTGGAGCGGTACAGGAGGAAGTAAAAACCATGAGTGACCTGACGCGTGGGAGACTGGGGCAGCCAGCCACTGTTTGAAGCAAGACCACGAACCCACCCAGCCACGGAAGTCAATGGCCCGTGTTCTTAGACGTTTTCGGCTCTCACAACAAATATTTCTAGAGGCCACAAAGGGCATTAGTCGGGTTCTTATGAGTGTTTTCACGTTCATGATGCAAAAGCCTTGTCAAACTATTACTATGCTCGTAAAACCCCCCATCGAAATACCCACAACCTGTGCGAAAGCCCTATCAAATGTATGTATAAGCCCTGAAGTGTTTGAGAATACGCGCCCAGAGGTGTGGCTGCAGGACAGGAGAGAAGGAAGTAGAACAGAGGAATGCAGAAACTATGAGAAGCAGAGAGGAAATTGATGGCTTCAGTAGTGGCAGTAATGGGTAAAGAGGAATGGGGTACGAGGTTAGTCAGAGGAAAAGAAGGTGGTGTTTATGAGAGGAAACGGAGAGATGGTGAAAATATAACATGTTTCGTTTGCTGCTGGGGTGAAAAGGTGGTGGTTAGTGGGTGAAGAGGTGGTGCATATGAGGGGAAAACGGAAAGATGAAAGGTGGCGGATATATTACTGAGACAAGACAAGAAGTTATGGGGACAATCTGTACGGTGTTAGGGCTGGATGGAGGCAGAAAGGAAACGGAAAGATCAATTTTATAACTAGCAAAAGGGTTCCTCACACAGTGCTCGGAGAAAGGGGCACAACACCTTTAACACCTTGACCGCTGATGTCCTGCAAGAAGACATCACCAAGCTACAGGAATGGAACAAAAATTGGCTGCTACAATACAATGAAGAAAAATGTAAAGTCATGCATCTTGCGAGGTGATATCCAGCATACCAACACCACATGGGAAGCACTCCACTATCTACTACAGAGGCAGAGAAAGACCTGGGACTATACATTATCAGGTTCAGTGAAAGCCAAATTCGTGCCAATCGCAGCGGACGGGTTAAAGTTTTGAGAGGGACGAAGGAAGAGGATAGAGAACAATTGGTGAATCGACCAGGAAAATGAGTGAATGTGTGAAACTTCAGTGCTCTAGTTGTTTGTGGTGAGAGGAAGATAAGTGGAGTGACGCTGTTGGGAAGCTAAAGGCCCAGGCACACTGGCTTTACGACCTACTGACGACCTCCAGCGACCTGCAGGTCACGTGAGGTCTCACATGGTCGTGCGTGCGATCGTCATGTGTCTCCGTCCGCCGTGCGACCGAAAACGTCAGCTGGAGGCTTTAGGTGCAGCTCTAAAACCTCAAGCCGACCTCTCAGGTCGCTGCCGGTCGTAAAAAGGGTTGCCGTCCGGTGGCCGAATGGACTGCGTCTGGACGGCAAGCGGACTGCCACCGGTGGCCGACAGGTGACCATTAACTGTTGCACGGCGACCGGATGGCAAGCGGACGCCGTCTGGTTGCCGTCATATAGTAGGAGGTCGCTGATGTTCGCCGTCCACTTTTCATCTGTCATTGGCCGTGGTCGACGTCCGGCCTTCCACCACACGGCGAGTTGTGCGGCGACCGGTGGCAGATCAAACCACCCTTGCCCGAGAATGAGGTACATTCTTGAGCAGTGACGTCCCACGCCCCTCAGCCCGTCCAAGCACCGTCCCGACTCAACCTGCTCCACAGGTCAAGCACACGGCCAAATGTGTATGGGTCACCTCTGCCTAAACAAAATAAATTGCTGCAGGACATGATGTGCACAGCAGTAACAATGAGAGTCTGTAGAGCTAATGGCTTTTATCCATTTCAAAAAGAACTGTTAATTTAATCTTCTGCTCTGCCCAGGGTGATGGAAATGCTTTAGAACGAATATAATGTAACATACATACTAACAACATGTTAAACCAAGATTTGCTTGGAGCACATTTTGCATGTCTGCGGCACATAGGGGGGGGGGGGTCACAAATATCCGTTTTTTGCTGCAGTGAAGCACAAAATACTTTCATTACCTTTATAAGTAGCTATTTTTTCACAAATAATTTACAGTAATAAGAATGAGATATGTAATATAACTGGGTGATAATATTATATACTGTAACACGTCAGCTGCAGGTCGTTGAGGGAGGTCGCCGTCCTCATTGCGACAGGACGCCTACTGGTCCTTGCCTGTCGGTCACCTCTCGGATTATGGTGGGCGTCTTGGCTTGACTCCAGGTGTGAGGTCAAGGTGTGAATCTTACCATGGTCGCCGTCCGGCCACCCACTGGACGGACACTAAACGACCACCGATAGCCGTTCGGTTGCACGACTACTTTGCCACCTATGCGGTCGGGGAGCGGTGGGTGTGAATCACAGCATTTTGGGGTCGCGGGTGGACGTTAGCAGGTCGTAAAGTCAGTGTGACTGTAGCTTAAGTGTGTGATTAAGCAGACGAAAGGATCAAAAGGAGGAGGAAGACCTACGAAGCGATACAAAGGGATACAGGCCACAAGAAGAAGAGGATGAAGAAGAAGAAGAAGAAGAAGAAGAAGAAGAAGAAGAAGAAGAAGAAGAAAAAGAAGAAAGAGCAAAAAAGTTGAAAAAAGAAGAAAAAAAGAGAAAGAAGAGGAAAAAGAGAAGAAAAAAAAAGAAAAAAAAGAGGAAGCATGGTGCAGGGGTTAGCGAGGTGGTGGTTAGCGGGGTGGAGAGGTGGTGTTTACGAGGCGAAAACGGAAAGGTAGTTTTAAAGGGTCACAGCTGATTAAAGGGCGCGGCATTTAAAGATGGCAGCCACTCCCCCCGCGCCGCCCGACGAGGGGAGTGAGGACGTGAGTGAAAGCAAAGAGGTGGTGCTTCGTGAGGTACGACAAAGGGTGCTCATGTAATACCAGAATTCCACGTTCCCATCGTCCACACGACCTTTGCCTGTCACGAAACACACGAGTAATTAATCCAGACCCGGAAAGGATGAAATATGTTACCGGGGCCGGGGATTGAACCCGCGACCGGCCAGACGGGAATCCACTCCTTTACCATTCAGCCAAAAAGGTACCCCACTAGGTTTTGGGGGCTTTCCGCATTAATTGGGGGACTACACGGCTTCCTCTCCCATCATGATTAATTAATGTGTCTTTCCTACTGAAGTATAAGTTTTCTTTGAGCTTTTCGGAGAGAATGGGCATCCATCTTCCTGTCCCCAACACAGCGGAGACACAATAGAACACAGAGGA
Organism: Eriocheir sinensis; assembly: GCF_024679095.1. Taxonomy (NCBI): domain Eukaryota; kingdom Metazoa; phylum Arthropoda; class Malacostraca; order Decapoda; family Varunidae; genus Eriocheir; species Eriocheir sinensis. Next base: position 10,895,415 of record NC_066524.1, on the reverse strand, counting down.
TCCCACCGCTTTAGCCACCACTGTAATGAACTGAATTCCACTTTCCCCATCAAATCCCATCATATCTGCCAAAGAGGTACCCCATTAACTCACTGGCGGATCCAAGGGGGGGGGGGGGCCCCTATGGTCCTGAGCGGATACAGGAAAACTACCTCAAAAGCGCGCTGCGGCTGTAACAACAAAACTCGCGGGACATTCCGAATTGTGTGGTAGGCAATTTTGTCGGACACTTCAACAATCGGGCAGCCAAAACCTTTTTCCTGGATCCACGCCTGCATTAGCTTATAAGAGGTTAGGGGGGGCTTAAGACATCAGGGGCCGGGGGTCGCTACCCTCATGAAGGGACAACGGAAAATTAAAGTACAGGTTGCGTTTGCTGTAGAGGAGAAAAGATGATGTTTGTGAGGCGAAAACCTTAACAGAGGAATATAGAAGGTTCGTATGTTGAAGGAAGGGATGTAAAAAGGTGGTGCTTATGAGGAGGAAACGAAACGAATATAATACAGGTTTCCTTTTTACTAGAGAGGAGAAAAGGTGGTGCTTGTGAGGCGGTAAACGGAGAAACTGGTTCCATATGTTGTGGGAGGGGACGTTAAAAGGTGGTGCTGATGATGTGAAAACGGAAATAAGGACGAAGAAAAGGTGGCGCTGATGGAAAGGGAAGGGAGGACAGGAATGAAAGGAAGGAAAGGAAAAGTAAGGAAAAGGAGGAGAAGGGAAAGGAGGGGAAGGGAAGATGGGAAAGAAAGGAAGGGATGGGAGGGAAGAGAAAGGGAAGGGTAAGAAGGAAAAAGGAAGGGAAGGAAGGAGATGGGAAGGGATGGGGAGAATAGGAAGGAAAGGAAAAGTAAGGAAAAGGGAAAATGGGAAAGAAAGGAAGGGATGGGAGGGAAGAGAAAGGGAAGGGTAGGAAGGAAAAAGGAAGGGAAGGAAAGAGATGGGAAGGGATGGGGAGAATAGGAAGGAAAGGAAAAGTAAGGAAAAGGAGGAGAAGGGAAGATGGGAAAGAAAGGAAGGGATGGGAGGGAAGAGAAAGGGAAGGGAAGGAAAGAGATGGGAAGGGAGAGGAGGATAGGAAGAAAAGGTGGTGCTGATGATATGAAAACGAAAATAAAGAAGAAAAGCTGGTGTTGCTTAAAGGTGAAAGGGTGTTGTTTACGAGGCGGAAACGGAAATAGAAGACCGAGGAACAGGTGATGCTTGGGAGGCGAAAAAAAAAGAACAGAATAGCAGATTTCGAATGCTCAAAATAAGGAGGAAAAAGATGATAATAGTCTGAAGAACAACACACACACACACACACACACACACACACACACACACACACACACACACACACACACACACACACACACACACACACACACACACACACACACACACAATTATCTCCCGTCCCAGCCCTTCCTATGACATATGACTCTCCCGCCCCTGCTGTCTTTTCTACTGATGGGGCTACATTTATCCCTGTCCCCAGCCCCCCCCCAGCCCCCCCAGTAGTCCCCAGTTCCCCAATTAGCCATCATAGCCCCCAGTAGTCCATTTAGCCCCCAGTAAAGCCAGTAGCCCCAAAACGTAGGAGTTAGTAAGGGTTTGGATTAGGAAGGGAATGGAAGGGAAAGAAAGGGGGAAGGAAGGGAAGAAAAGGAAGGAAAGGGAAGGAGGAAGGGACGAGAAGGGAAGAGAAAGTGAAAGGGACGAGAAGGGAAGGATAGGAAAGAAAAGGGAAGGGAAGGGAAGGAAATGGAATTGAATGAAAGGAAAAAGAAAAGGAAAGGAATGAAAAGAGAAGGGAGGGAAACGAAAGGGAAGTGAAGGAAGGAAAAGTAAGGAAAGGGAGGAGAAGGGAAAGGAGGGGAAGGGAGGATGGGAAAGAAAGGAAGGGATTGGAGGGAAGAAAAAGGGAAGGGTAAGGAGAAAGGAAGGGAAGGAAAGAGATGGGAAGGGAGGGGAAGGATGGGAAGGAAAGAAAGGAAAGGAAAAGTAAGGGAAAGGAGGAGAAGGGAAGATGGGAAAGAAAGGAAGGGATGGGAGGGAAGAGAAAGGGAAGGGTAAGAAGGAAAAAGGAAGGGGAGGAAAGAGATGGGAAAGGAGAGGAGGATAGGAAGGAAAGGAAGGAAAGGAAAAGGAAAGGGAAGGGAAGGGAAAGTGAGAGAGAGAGAGAGAGAGAGAGAGAATGACGTCACTGAGGTATTAATTATCGCTAAAATAATAATAATGATAATAATGATAATGACGGTAATTGGATCAGCTCTCCCACGCGGGTTTTGCCAAGGTTTATCATGATGCTAATTTTTATATATTTATTTTCTCTTTTTCTTTATTTATATCAATACCATTTTCTTCTCTTTTTCTGGTCTTACTTTCCTTCCATTCCCTGCCCTTCCCTTTCCTTCCCTTTCCTCTCCTTTTCTTCCCTTTACTTTACTTTCCTTCCCTTTCCTTCCCTTTCCTCTCCTTTTCTTCCCTTTACTTTCCTTTCCTTCCCTTTCCTTGCCTTTACTTTCCTTTCCTTCCCTTTCCTTCCCTTTCCTTCCCTTTCCTTTCCTTTCCTCTCCTTTCCTTGCCTTTACTTTCCTTTCCTTCCCTTTCCTTCCCTTTCCTTTCCTTCCCTTTCCTCTCCTTTCCTTGCCTTTACTTTCCTTTCCTCTCCTTTCCTTCCCTTCCCTTTCCTTTCCTTCCCTTTCCTTTCCTTTCCTTGCCTTTACTTTCCTTTCCTCTCCTTTCCTTCCCTTCCCTTTCCTTTCCTTCCCTTTCCTTTCCTCTCCTTTCCTTCCCTTCCCTTTCCTTTCCTTCCCTTTCCTTTCCTTACCTTGCCTTTCCTTTCCTTCCCTTTCCTTTCCTCTCCTTTCCTTCCCTTCCCTTTCCTTTCCTTCCCTTTCCTTTCCTTTCCTTCCCTTTCCTTTCCTTTCCTTGCCTTTACTTTCCTTTCCTCTCCTTTCCTTCCCTTCCCTTTCCTTTCCTTTCCTTTCCTTCCCTTTCCTTCCCTTTCCTTTCCTTTCCTTCCCTTTCCTTTCCTTCCCTTTCCTTTCCTCTCCTTTCCTTCCCTTCCTTTTCCTTTCCTTCCCTTTCCTTTCCTTTCCTTTCCTCCCCTTTCCTCTCCTTTCCTTCCCTTTCCTTTCCTTTCCTTCCCTTTCCTTTCCTTTCCTTCCCTTTCCTCTCCTTTCCTTGCCTTTACTTTCCTTTCCTTCCCTTTCCTTTCCTTTCCTTTCCTCTCCTTTCCTTGCCTTTACTTTCCTTTCCTTCCCTTTCCTTTCCTTTCCTTTCCTTTCCTTTCCTTCCCTTTCCTTTCCTTCCCTTTCTTTCCCTTTCCTTTCCTTTCCTTACCTTTACTTTCCTTTCCTTCCCTTTCCTCTCCTTTCCTTGCCTTTCCTTTCCTTTCCTTCCCTTTCCTTTCCTTTCCTTCCCTTTCCTTTCCTTTCCTTTCCTCTCCTTTCCTTGCCTTTACTTTCCTTTCCTTCCCTTTACTTTACTTTACTTTCTTCCCCTTTCCTCTCCTTTCCTTGCCTTTACTTTCCTTTCCTTCCCTTTCCTTCCCTTTCCTCTCCTTTCCTTGCCTTTCCTTCCCTTTCCTTCCCTTTCCTTTCCTTTCCTCTCCTTTCCTTGCCTTTACTTTACTTTCCTTCCCTTTCCTTCCCTTTCCTCTCCTTTCCTTTCCTTCCCTTTCCTTTCCTTTCCTTTCCTTCCCTTTCCTCTCCTCTCCTTTCCTTTCCTTTCCTTCCCTTTCCTTTCCTTTCCTTCCCTTTCCTCTCCTTTCCTTTCCTTTCCTCTCCTTTCCTTACCTTTCCTTTCCTTACCTTTCCTTTCCTTTCCTTCCCTTTCCTTTCCTTTTCTTTCCTTTCCTTTCCTTTCCTTACCTTTACTTTCCTTCCCTTTACTTTCCTTCCCTTTACTTTTCTTTCCTTCCCTTTCCTTCCCTTTCCTTTCCTTTCCTTTAGCTTACTTTCCTTTCCTTTCGTTTCCTTTCCTTTCATTTCCTTTCCTTTCCTTTCCTCTCCTTCCCTTTCTTTTCCTCTCCTTCCCTTTCCTTCCCAACACTTTCTTTCCCTTCCCTTCCCTTTCTTTCCTTTCCCAATCCTATAATTCCCTTTTCTTCTCACCCCTTCCCTTCCCTTCCCTTCCCTGCTGATCCCTTCCTACTCTTGCCTTCGCTTCCCTTCCCTTCCCTTCTCTTCCCAACCCTTTCTTTCCTTTTCCTTCCCTTTCTTTCCTTTACCTTCCCTTCTCTTCCCTTCCCTTCCCAATTCTTTCCTCGTCCTTCCCTTCCCTGCCGATCCCTTCATCACTCTTCCATACCATTCCCATCACTTCCATTCCCTTCCATTCCCTTACGAACTCTTCCCTTCCTTTCCCTTCTCTTCCCTTCCTTTCCTTTCCCTTCCCAAACCTTTTCTTTCCTTTCCTTTCCTTCCCTTTTCTTTGTAACCCTTCCCTCCCTTCACAATTCTTCCCTTCCCTTCCCTTCCCTGTCCCTCCCTTCCCTTCCTTCACAACTCTTCCCTTCCCTTCCCCTCCCTTCCCTTCCCTTCCCTTCCATTCTCTTCCCTTCCCTTCCCTTCCCTTCCCTTCCCTTCCCTTCCCTTCCCTTCCTTGTACTTCCCTTCCTTTTCCTTCACTTCCCTTCACTTCCTTTCCCTTCTCTTCGTAATCTTTCCCTTTTCTTCCCCTAGTAATCCTTCTCTTCCTTTCCCTTCCCTTCCCTTCCCTTCTTCTCCTTTCCCTTCCCAAACCTTTTCTTTCCTTTCCTTTCCTTCCCTTTTCTTTGTAACCCTTCCCTTCCTTCACAACTCTTCCCTTCCCTTTCCTTCATTGCCCTTCCCCCTAAATCAACACAAATTCATTATACAGAGATGATGTGATATATTAATTTCATGTGAAGCTTCTTTAGATATTAATCGTATCCGTCTATGTATCTTTATCTATCTGTCGATCTATCTGCCAGGCTCTCTATTTAAATGACTGCCTGTCTATCTATTTGTCTATGTCTGTCAGTCTTTTAATTTATCTGTAACTGTCTATATGTCTGTTTATTTGTTAATCTGTCTCTGCATCTATATACTTAATTATTTTCTTGTCCGCTCCAGCGAGTCTAGTAAACAAAAAACAATTCTCACGATGAAACGGAAACAGCCTCATCCTCTTCATGTAATTATTTTCACCCACATGAGCCAAAAAGAACATAAAAAACACATACCAAACACTTCTCTTTGGCAACTGATTAATGATTGCTCTGAAAAAGAACCATCGGGCCAGCTGCTAACTCTACGCTGTCACGAGGCAGAGAGACGGAGTACTGTTGACACACACATACAAGAAAACTGTTACAGGACAGAGGAGACGACCCGTACTCTCAGACGCTTTAGACTCTTGCAGCAAATATAGCCCAAGGCCACAAAGGAAATTAGTCGGGTTCTACTGAGTGTTTTTTTAAGTTCATGGTGCAGAATCCTTGTCATTCCGTCACCAGGCTCATAAGACTACCCCTGAACACTGTAGTCGCGGCGCTCATGTCTGGCGTGTGCATTATCGTGCTCTGGCAATCTGTTGTCACACGGTGTGTCCGATTTCATGAATAATAGATTAGGTATAACAGCCCGCGCACAGGAAATTGGTGTCAATAATATGCAGGGAACGATAGAGAATACTATAAATTATAATTGAGTTTGAGTTTCAAATAACTGATAATGTGGCAGACACAGGGCCGTAATTTCTGGGGGACCTAGGGGGCTACACCCCCCCAAATGTTTTCTGTATCGGCCTGAAAAGGCCCTAAAAGTGCTTGCTTTCAAAAGATTTCCCCCACTTGCGCATCCTCGCTTTGCGGTCCCCCCCCCCATTAATGAACCTGTGATGCCCTCCAGTCCCCCTAAAAATCAGCCAAAATTGCGGGCCTGAGACAGGTGTTTTGTTACTTTATAAGGTCGCTGATTTTATATTTATCAAATAGCTTAGGCGCTGGCCTCCACGGAATTAAATATAACAGAACAACTGTCTGTAACATTTTTTTTTTATTTGAAGCTAAAAATCAACTATAATAGACGGTAGTCGTCATTGATCTCTGCCTATTAATGATACCAGCAACTTTTCTCTATGCGCAGGCTGTCTTATTTTATCCACGAAATCAGACGCCGTGTGACAACAGGAGCTCGATAATGCACGCCTCAGACTCGGGCGCCGCGACTTTAACACAACCTCTGCGAAAGCCTTATCAAATGTGTGTGTGTGCTCGCCCCGGGATGTCTGAGAGTATGGGTCTCAGTGTTTGTGGTCCCGTTGTTAAGACGCAAACACAGGTGGATGTTGTCCCGTCTTACCCTTCGCTGGTTCCCTTCTCGTTGGCCGTTGATTGTGGCTTCTGCACTTGTCCCATCCTCAGAGGGGGCCGGTTTCTTCTCTTGTGTTTGTCTCCTTTTTTATGTATATTTGTATGTCTAACTTGCTTTCTTCTTCTTTTTTTCACTTTTCTTCCTTCGTTGCTTTTTTTTCTTTTTCTGTCTTTATTTCTCTTGCTTGTTTTCTCTTTCTTTCCTTTCTTACTTCTCTTTATTGCTTCTTTATCTTTGCTTTTAACTTCCTTTCTTCCTCTTTTCTTCCTTTTTCTATCTTTATCTTTGTCTCTAACTTTTATTCTTCCCTTCTTTTTTTCTTCTCTTTTCTTATTTCTATTCTTATATTTGTCTTTACCGCACCTTCCTTTGCTTTCCTTCTTTCTTTCTTTCTTTTCTTTTCCAAATTCTTTCTTTATATCTGTCAAACTCTCTCTCTAGTTCTTTCTTCCTTTCTTTTTCCCTTTTTCTTTTCTTCTTCTTCCTTTCTTTGGCTGTCTTTAACTTGCTTTATCTCTAGTTCTTTCTGTCTCTGCTTTGTTTCCTTCTCTCCTTCCTCCTTTCCTTCTTTCCTTTTCCTTTAAACACAAATAAAAATGAAGGATATATTTCACTATTAATTTTACACTTCAAAAGCAGAATCGGTTTAACGGGATGGATTAACTCTCTCTCTCTCTCTCTCTCTCTCTCTCTCTCTCTCTCTCTCTCTCTCTCTCTCTCTCTCTCTCTCTCTCTCTCTCTCTCTCTCTCTCTCTCTCTCTCTCTCTCTCTCTCTCTCTCTCTCTCTCTCTCTCTCTCTCTCTCTCTCTCTCTCTCTCTCTCTCTCTCTCTCTCTCTCTCTCATAGGGACAGGTAATTGATCAGTCAGGTGGTCCTTTGATGCCAGGTATGAAGAGAGAGAGAGCAAAGTTTAAAGAAGAACAAAGATTCCAATACCAGACCACAAAGAAGCGTGTGCATGTGTGTGTGTGTGTGTGTGTGTTTGTGTGTGTAATTATTTCAAACTTAAAATTGCACCACTACTACTACTACTGCTACTACTACTACTACTACTACTACTACTATTACTACTACTACTTTAACTTCGAATTTCCCCTCTAACTCAATTTTCACCACCACCTCCACCACCATCTTCACCTCCGTCTCCGTGGTGCAGTGGTTAGCGTCCTTAACTACGAATCAACGGGCCGAGGTTCGAATCCCTGCCCGGACAGTCGGCGTGCAGCTCACCCATCGGTTCAGGCGGGTCGATAACTAACTACCTGATGACACTTGGGGAAGGTAGAGTGTGGATACCCGGATTATCACACTGGCCCTGAATCGGGTTATCCATGTAGCAGCGACGGGCCAAATTTGTGGCTTTACCGTGTAGCAGCGACGGACCAAATTTGTGGCTTTACCGTGTAGCAGCGACGGACCAAATTTGTGGCTTTACCGTGTAGCAGCGACGGGCCAAATTTGTGGCTTTACCGTGTACCAGCGACGGGCCAAATTTGTGGCTTTACCGTGTACCAGCGACGGGCCAAATTTGTGGCTTTACCGTGTACCAGTGACGGGCCAAATTTCTGCCATGATATAACCCCCCCAAAACAGATGATGCATAAACTGATCACAAATGCATTGATATATAGTATTATGAAATGGTTTGTGTGAGTGATGATTTTTTCTCGTTTTTCTCGCTTAGAGGGGCCTTTAAGAAACATGATCCCCGCAGCTACCGGGTTAATGGGTTTTCTCCCACCACAGACTCAAGGGCCAAGACGACAGAGATGAGCACCGAGGTCACGCGCAGCTATACCGTGTGCACCCAGCTTTACCTTACTTTTGCCGCCGTCCCCCCCAGCCATCACCTCCATTAGCTCTTCCTCCTCCACCTCCTTCTTCCTCTCCTGCTCCTCCTCCTCATCCTCCTCATCCTCCCCCCCTCACCCTCCTCCTCCGCCACCATGTTGTCACCCCACCTGTTGCGCGTTCTCTCTCTCTCTCTCTCTCTCTCTCTCTCTCTCTCTCTCTCTCTCTCTCTCTCTCTCTCTCTCTCTCTCTCTCAGGTAGGTTCCAATTCGGCATTTTCCAGCGAAATAGTCGTGAGAGAGAGAAAAATCACAAGGTATCTATCGATCGAAGGCACTCTCTCTCTCTCTCTCTCTCTCTCTCTCTCTCTCTCTCTCTCTCTCTCTCTCTCTCTCTCTCTCTCTCTCTCTCTCTCTCTCTCTCTCTCTCTCTCTCTCTCTCTCTCTCTCTCTCTCTCTCTCTCTCTCTCTCTCTCTCTCTCTCGAACGTGTAGAACAAACTTTTGCTTTCTTCCTTTTCTTCCTCCCTTTAAGAAACGATTTTGCCTCCTCCTCCTCCTCCTCCTCCTCCTCCTGCTGCTGCTTCTCCTCCTTCTACTTTAACACATTTATTCTTATCATCCTCCTTCCTTCACTTATCCTCTTCCTCTTAATATCACATACGTCTCCTCCTCCTCCTCCTACTACTACTATTTTTTCTTTCTTTCTCTTCCTTCATCTCCTTTTCACTCTCCTTTCACTTCATACTTTTCCTCCTCCTCCACATTTGTTCCA